>NC_068431.1:37126912-37487745 GCF_023373465.1 Oncorhynchus keta | reverse complement strand
CGAATAGCAATAACATGGCTATATACAGGGAGTATCAGTGCCGAGTTGATGTGCAGGGGTACGAGGTAATTGATATAGATACAGTACGTACTGTACATATACAGGGCGGATCCCGAGTGGTGCAGCGGTCTACGGCACTGCATCTCAGTGCTAGAGGTGTCACTACAGACCCTGGTTCGATTTCAGGCTATATCACAACCAGCCGTGATTGTGAGTCCCATAGGGCGGCGCACAATTGGCCCAGCGTTGTCCGGTTTAGGGTTTGGCCCGGGGTAGGCTGTCATTGGAAATAAGAATTAGTTCTTAACTGACTTGCCTAGTTAAAAAAATATATATAGGTAGAGGTAAAGTGACTATGCAACAGGATAGATAAGACAGTAGCAGCAGCGTATGAGGTGAGTGTGTGTGGCGTCAGTATGCATTTCTGTGTTCGGGGTGCTGGGGTGTCAGTGTAAGTATGTGCGAGTGTGTGGATAGACTCCGGTGGGTGTGTCCATTTGATTAACTATTTAGCAGTCTTGTTTAGCAGTTTATAGGCGTAGGGGTAGAAGCTGTTCACGGTCCTGTTGGTTCCAAACTTGGTGCATTGGTACCGCTTGCCGTGCAGTAGCAGAGAGAACAGTCTATGGCTTGAGTGGCTGGAGTCCTTGACAATTTTTGGGGCCTTCCTCTGACACTGCCTAGTATAGAGGTCCTGGATGGTAGGGAGCTCGGCCCCTCTCGCCACCCTCTGCAGTGCCTTGCAGTTGTCGTACCAAGCAGTGGTGCAGCCAGTCAAGATGCTCTCATTGGTGCAGCTACAGAACTTTTAGGATCTGAGGACCTATGCCAAATGTTTTCAGCCTCCTGGGGGGGAAGAGGTGTTAATTCCTTAGTGATGTGGACATCGAGGATCTTGGAGCACTCGACCCACTCCACTACAGCCCCATCAATGTGGATGGGGGTGTGCTCGCCCCTCTGTTTCGTGTTGTTCATGATCAGCTCCTTGGTCTTGCTGACATTGAGGGAGAGGTTGTTGTCCTTGTACTACAATGCCAGGTCTCGGGAACCTTCCCCCTCCCTCGTCTTCGTGATCAAGCCCTCCACCGTTGTGTCATCAGCAAACTAGATAATGGTGTAGGAGTCGTGCGCGGCCTCACAGCTGTGGTTGAACTGGGAGTTCAGGAGGAGACTAAGCACACACCCCTGATGGGTCCCAAGTTGATAGTCAGGTTGGCGGACGTGTTGTTGTCTATCCTCACCGCCTGGGGGCGGCCCATCAGGAAATCTAGGATCTAGTTGCAGAAGGTGGTGTTCAGTCCCAGGGTCCTGAGCGTGGAGGGGACTGTGGTGTTGAATGCTGAGCTGTAGTCAATGAACAGCATTCTTACATAGGTAAATCTTTTGTCCAGGTGGGTGAGGCCAGTGTGGAGTGCAATAAAGATTCCATCGTCTGTGGATCTGTTGGGGCGGTATGCGAATTGGATTGGGTCCAGGGTGTCTGGGATGACTGTGTTGATGTGAGCCATGACCAGGCTTTCAAAGCATTTCATGGCTATAGGTGTGAGTGCTACGGGGCAATAGTCATTTAGGCAGGTTACCTTGGCATGGGGACTATGGTGTTCTGCTTGAAACAATAATTACAGACCGTGTCAGGGATAGGTTGAACATTTCAGTGAAAACACTTGCCAGCTGGTCAGCGCATGCTCGGAGTACGCGTCCTAGTATTTCGTCTGGCACGTGGCCTTGAGAATGCTAACCTGTTTAAAGGTCTGACATCGCTACGCAGAGCGAGATCCCACAGTCATCTGGAACAGCTGGTGCTCTCATGCATGGTTCAGTGTTGCTTGCCTCTAAACGAGCATAGAAGGCATTTAGCTTGTCTGTTAGGCTTGCGTCACTTGGCAGTTCGTGGCTGGGTCTCCCATTGTAATCTGTGACAGCAAGCATTATTTAATTTCTTGATTAAATTATTATGTCATACTGTAAGGTGTAATGGAGGGATATAGCTGTAAATAAAAATCAGTACGATGCAAGAAAACTAACTGCATATCATGACTTTTGGCCCTAATAGCCAAGCACACCTTGAGAAGGTAAGAATGAACCAGGGCATCTTATTTATCCAAACACCTGGAGGAAGTTCTCCAAGAGCCCAATGTTGAAGCCATTTCTGTCAGGAAAGAAAGGAGCAGAGTGGCTCTGAGGGAGGGGAAGAGAGCGGAAAGAAGACGATGAAGACAAACACACCGTTCCATAAAACAACACCCAAACCTCTGCATGTTGTGAACCGATAACAACATGTCAAAAATCTATAGCATGCTTAAAACATCTTTGATTCAGCTAAATGTTTATATCACATATCAAGCTGCAGTTGAGTGTAGCTGTAAAGGCAGAACACTCTGGGTATATATACTTACCCAATGTAGATTTGTTCCTGGCCACCAGTCAGCAGTGGTACCCAAACAGGAAGTCGCCAAGAACATCAGAGCTACCAGCATGAGGCAGAGAACATGTAACTTAGAAGGCCTATTAGGGAGCCCCCTCAGAGAGAGAAACACAGATGGAGAAAGAGAAGAGAAAAAAGAAAGAGCCATTAAGACGACAACACAGAGCCGTAGATGGATATTAATGCAACGGTTGCTCTGCCTTCAGACAAACATCCTCAAATCACTCGCCACCCAGTACTTAAAAATAAAATAGAGTAACACTGTTGCAGGTGAGGAACAACAGAAAGAACTTGGAGAATCTGTAGAACCTGCCTTGTTGATAGTGCTGTTAAGCACTGCTCTACCTTCTTAACAGCACTATCAACAAGGCAGGTTCTACAGATTCTCCAAGTTCTTTCTGTTGTTCCTCACCTGCAACCGTGTTACTCTATTTTATTTTTAAGTACTGGGTGGCGAGTGATTGGAGGATGTTTGTCTGAAAGCAGAGCAACCGTTGCATTAATATCCATCTACGGCTCTGTGTTGTCGATTTCAAGTCTCATAGCAAAGGGTCTGAATACATATGTAAATATGATATTTTTTTTATTTTTTATACATTTGCTAATAATCTGGTTTTGCTTCGTCATTATGGGGTATTATGTGTAGATTGATGAGGGAAAAAATGTATTTAATCCATTTTAGAATAAGACTAACATAAAATGTGGAAAAAGTCAAGGGTCTGAATACTTTCCCGAATGCACTGTGTGTAGCGCCCCCTGGCGGTGAACAGAATTGGTATTATGACATACTGAAGCCAGTACAAAGTATAAACATTTCATATATACACTGAACAAAAATATAAAACACAATATGTAAAGTGTTATTCCCATGTTTCCTGAGCTGAAATAAAAGATCCCAGAAATATTCCATACGTACAAAAAGCTTATTTCTCTCAAATGATGTACACACATTTGTTTACATCCCTGTTATTGAGCATTTCTCCTTTGAAGGCAAGCCATCCACCTGACCTATCCAGACAAGCCATCCACCTGACCTATCCAGACAAGCCATCCACCTGACCTATCCAGACAAGCCATCCACCTTATCCAGGTGTGATATATCAAGAAGCAGATTAAACAGCATGATCCTTAATTACACAGATGCACCTTGTCCTGAGGACAATAAAAGGGCACTAACATGTGCAGGTGTCACACAACAGAATGCCACAGATATTTCAAGTTTTGAGGGAGTCTGCAATTGGCATGATGACTGCAGGAATGTCCACCAGAGCTGTTGCCAGAGAATTTAATATTAATTTCTCTACCATATGCTGTTTTAGAGAATTTGGCAGTATGTCCAACCGGCCTCACAACCGCAGACCATGTGTAAAAATGCCAGCGCAGGACCTCCACATCCGGCTTCTGCACTTGCAGGATCGTCGAGAGACCAGCCACCCAGACAGCTGATGAAACTAAGGAGTATTTCTGTCTGTAATAAAGCGCTTTTGTGGCAAAAAACAAATTCTAATTGGCTGGGCCTGGCTCCCCAGTGTGTGGACGTGGCTCCCCAGTGTGTGGACGTGGCTCCCCAGTGTGTGGACGTGGCTCCCCAGTGTGTGGACGTGGCTCCCCAGTGTGTGGACCTGGCTGCCCAGTGTGTGGGCCTGGCTGCCCAGTGTGTGGGCCTGGCTGCCCAGTGTGTGGACCTGGCTCCCCAGTGTGTGGACCTGGCTCCCCAGTGTGTGGACCTGGCTCCCCAGTGTGTGGACCTGGCTCCCCAGTGTGTGGACCTGGCTCCCCAGTGTGTGGACCTGGCTCCCCAGTGTGTGGACCTGGCTCCCCAATGTGTGGACCTGGCTCCCAAGTGGGCCCACCCATGGCTGCACCCCTGCACAGTCATGTGAAATCCATAGACTAGGGCCTAAATTCATTTATTTCAACTGTATGATTTCCTTATATGAACTATAACTCCGTAAAATCGTTGAAATTGTTGCATGTTGCGTTTATATTTTTGTTCAGTATAAATACCTACGTAGTAAATGTTACTGGGTTTGCTACTGTAAAGAACTCAACTGACAATTCATATTTACCCAAAATGTTATTTATTGGTGTCTTTGGGATAACTTCCAATATAACATTTGAGTAAATACCTGGTCTTTTCTGTAAAATAAAGTGCTACCGAGTCCCTTTGAACTGTAAAGAATGTCCTTAATACAAAAACCAAACATTCCTATGTAGCCATTCAACAGTCAATGTGAAGAGATATGAATACAAATTTATGGATTTGATCTAATGAAAAGGTATTGTTGCTCATGATACTATAACAAGACTGTCACATCTTTAATGCTCCCGAAAGCAAATTAAGTTCCAGGTTATACAGTCACATCACAAGATTTAAAACATGTCAGATGTCAATGAAGGTAAGGTGTGTTGATTGTTTCTGTAAAAAAACATTACGCAGGTCTGCCTGTTCAGAATCCTTGAGGTTATTTCAAGTCAGGTTCCTACTTCAAAATAGACCAGGAAGAGATATGTAATACATATTGCATCAACCACCCTGACTTTATGAAACTCCAGCAGACCAAGTCAAAACAACAATTTATATAGCATACCTTTAAAACTAGTGTCCCTCTATAAAACATGGTAATACTCACTTGATCTTTTTTAAATGTATTTTTTTTAAACACTCAGTTAAAGAATCCACACTAAACAACAAAGAGAAACAAGACTCCTCTGTATTCACAAATTACTCTCAAAAGAGTATTGCTTAAATATAAAACAGGCCAAACTAAAATATAAAAAAACAAAAGCACAGAAAAAAAGATGTGTTCCTTTTTTCAAGGGATGGTTGGGGGTCTAGCATGTCAGGGGTAGGGAGTAGTCTCTGGCACCTGTACACTCAAACAGTGCTGGACAGTAAGTCCTTCAGTGAAATTCAAGGCTTGTCCTTTTCGGACTCTGCATCATCCTTCATCTTCTGTTCCTGCATACGGGTCCGGGTGGAGCCTGAAAAACGGAGACAACCTTGAGTTTCATGGCATACATACAGAACAGACAGTTAACAGAAAGACAGACTACAGCACTTGAGGCAGATAAAAGCAAAGTCTATTGGATTACAATGTTTGAGGGATTTGAAACGTAGAACTGATAATATACGAAACGAAGGATGATGAAAGCAGAATTCAGGTATAAAGCCAGAAACAAACGCACCTATCTCTGCAAGTTTCTGTATCAGTCTCGACTCTTCACCAGGTTTGCTGTGAGGAGAGCAAGATGAGATCAGCAACTTATTTCAACCGTGCCTCACCTCTGCATGAACAAAACATTCTGCAGCCTAGTATAACCAAAATTAAAGATAGCCATCTCCTACCTTTCATCAGCTTCATCCTGTCCTTCTACATCAAAGCGCAACCTCTTCAGGGGCTTGGGGGCGGAGCTCATATCCAAACTCCTCTTCAAGGTCCTATCACTGCTGTTCACCATCGCATTGATCTTCTGGAACTTATCAGAGGTCTGCAGAGGAAACAAGACAGAACATCATTTTAGTACACTGGACACAATGCCCATTTCAGGAAATAATATTTTCCACTATGTTGATGAAAATGATCACTTACTCCAAACGATTCACCGATCGATACCAGGATTCTGTGGAGAACAAAACACAGGGTTTACATTTACTAGTTAATAACGCAAAAAATGTAACAGACATTACCATAACAAAATAGGAGAAAGATTCACAAAATTTGCTAATATCTTTGCCAGTTTGGAACTGAAACATCCAGATAATGAAATGTGCCTCAGCTATAAATCGGTTCATCACTAAGCGCATACAAAACAAGGTGTCAGCCTGGTTCATGGGTGGGAGGGTACTGACCTGGTACGTGGGGTCATGACTGGAGACATGCGTGTTGGGCTCTTCATGGGAGAGATATAGACGTTGTTGCTGCCAGGCACCCTCAGGGGGGAGTTGGGGAACTTGTAGGGGCTGCGGGGGATGTGTGGGATGGGAGACAGTGTGGGGGGCTGGGGGAGAGAGAGACCGTAGGGAGTGTATCAGTAGAGAATACTAGAACATTAAGGCAAGCAAGCATTTTGAACCTGCGTGTGAGAGGTCAGGACCATGTGAAGTATGTTGCGGTGCCACATGGGAACGCTAACTGTCCGTCTCACCCTGGGAGAGGCGTACTGCAGGATGTTGGTCTTCAGTTTCTGCATGAACACCAGGTTGTAGAAGACAATGATGGAGTCATACTGGCCCTCCCGGATTAACACGTGCTTAAATGTCTGCAAGAAAGACGGGGAGATGAGATGTTCTGCATCTGTGGTAATCCTTCCTCTCATCTGACTTAATAAAGCCTGCCACACTAGCCATATGGAGCAAGTCCTTTTCAGTCCCTCATGTCTACACTACAGCTCCACAGCAGGAGTAGATAGTTCATACCCCTGTGTACTCACCTCTTGGTTGGTGTTGGGCATGTTCTTGTAAGCAGTGACGATGGTCTTGAAACGCAAGTCCACGTTCTTCACCTTGCATATGGCGTACATGGCCGACATCATCAACTGTTTGGGGATAAAAAGCCACGGGTGTCAAAGTTGTACATGATCATGTATAGAGTGTTTTGATCGCACAATTTGCATCAGAGTACGTGTGTGAACACAGCACAGTACCTGGTCCAGGTGGCGGTCTCTCATCAGTTCATACTCATTCTGCAGTGTGTGCTGGAACAGAGTCCACATGATTGGCTCAAGCTCAGGGTGAGAGGTCAAAAGTTGTGTGTAAAGCATCTTCAGCCTCATGTAGGCCAGCCGGTACACTACAGGAAGAACACAGAACGAGTTAGAAACCGGGTTACAAAGACAGACAACCAGTCATACACAAACAACACCCCACCGACGACTGTAGACCAACTACCAACTCGTGAAATCTTACATTTTTTGTAGAAGAGGCTGAGAGAGTTGGACTTTGGGTGCCTAGGGGTCTGATGGGGCGCCGGGGCAGAGGGCTGAGAGGAGGGTGGGGCTGTAGATTCAGGGGCCGGCAGGGTACGGCTACTGGGCCGCACAGGGGAAAGATACCTGCCAGAGAGGAATAACAATATTAGAAAAACAATAGTACAAGCTTCTAGCATAACAATGAGATGGATCAGTGACACACAATTATTTCTTAAACCATGTTCTAAAAAAAGGTTAAATGGTCAATATCCTGGAGAGATCTTCACAGGTTTTCAACCTAACCTCTGACCAGTCTTTCCCAAAGTCTAGGGCTTTGATATCAGTTACTGTTGGTCAGTGTTCATGTGGCCAGACATGCCCATTATCCCCCACCCTGTTCACTTCACCCATTCACAGACTTAACATTCCACAACTACTGAGTTTATGCTTTGTCAGGGTTCCGCAAAACAACTTTGATAAGATACATGTTGTTCCTAAATGCAGTTACAAGAAGACAAGGCTGAAATTGTACTGTGCTTTTTTGTGAGCATTCAAATGCAAGAACATACCAATCCAGCTTAATAACCTCAAATTGGTGCTTATCAATCCATTGGGCAGAAGTACAACTTGCGTGCCTTCCCAAGCCTGAAAGGGATGCCATTTGAAAAACAAACAACATTTACTACTCAGATCTCTGGCACCCATCCATGCTTGACCGGATCTTACTCCAGCTTTGTAACAAAACAACAGTCAATGAAAGGTTGTGAGTGTATGACCCAATTAAAGTTGGGCAATATTACGATAGCATCGTCCATTGATGATGCTTGACATGGATCGTCAATGATGACATTGAGAAGTGACAAATTGTACCAACTTCTGTGTTCATGCAAGCGACCCATTGAACAAATCCTCACTTATCAGTATCTGTAATTTGGCAGTAAGCCCAGACCTTGTTTTGAGAACAAAAGCGATCAGTTTCAAGGTCTCAACATAGAGAGAAGAAGCCTTGTGAGGTATTGGTCGGTCACAAGAATGAAGCAAACGTTAACCAATTATGAACGATGAATAAGCTAAATCATGCAAATTTGACATATACTGCAGATAAGGGAATGGGACTGCCCCATTCAATGGTGCATTATGTTTGTTGGAACCTCTCCAGTGTGCTGACCATTATTAATTTAAGTGACTTAGAATGTCCCTGTGTAAGAATTTCCACAGCAGCTTTCTCACAATGAATCACAAGTCACATCTCAAAAAGTTGTTTGAATATATATACATACACACACACACACACACACACACACACACACACATACACATACACATACATACACACACGTATATATACATATATACACACGTGTATATATACACACGTGTATATACACACGTATATACACACACACACACACACACACACACACACACACTTTTTTTTGTAATAATGACAATTACAACAATACTGAATGAACCCTTATTTTAATTTAATATAATACATAAATAAAATCTATTTGTCTCAAATAAATAATGAAACACGCTCAATTTGGTTTAAATAATGCAAAAACAGTGTTGGAGAAGAAAGTGCAATGCGTGCCATGTAAAACATTTAAATTCCTTGCTCAGAACATATGAAAGCTGGTGGTTCCAGTTATTCAATATTCCCAGTAAAGTTTTAGGTTGTAGTTATTATAGGAATTATGGACTATTTCTATACCATTTGTATTTCATATACATTTGACTATTGGATGTTCTAATAGGCACATTAGTATTGCCAGCATAATCTCAGGAGTTGAAAAATGGCACCGGAAGAAATGGCAGCAGTTTTACAGGAGCCCAACCAATTTTACTATTATGTGTTTTTTTCTGCGTTACTTGTAACTTGTTTTGTATATAATGTTTCTGCAACCATATCTTACGGCAGAAAAGAGCTTCTGGATATCAGGACAGCGATCACTCACCTCACTATCCTCCAAACACCCGGCAGGGCCGACATCCCAGTTATTTGCAAGAGGAAGCGACGCTGGTACAGAGGACGAAGAGCCGGATGCCTCGTCAGGACTCGCAGAAGGCGAGTAGGAAAGCTGCCGTTACCGTCACTATTACTAGCCAACGTGCAATCACTGGACAATCATTGGACGAGGCATCCTACCAATATCCTATGTTTCACGGAATCGTGGCTGAATGATGACATGGATATTCAGCTAGTGGGATATACGCTGCACCGGCAGGATAGAATAACACACTCCGTAAGACGAGAGGGGGGGCTGTGCATATTTGTAAACAACAGCTGGTGCACGAAAACTAAGGAAGTCTCTAAATTCTGCTCGCCTGTAGAGTATATTGTGATAAATTGCAGGCCACACTACTTGCCTTGAGAGTTCTCAGCTATACTTTTCGTGGCTGTTTATTTACCACCACAAACAGATGCTGGCACTAAGACCGCACTCAGTCAGCTGTATAAGGAAATAAGCAAACAGGAAACCACTCACCCAGAGGCGGCGCTCCTAGTGGCCGGAGACTAATGCAGGGAAACTTAAATCAGTTCTACCAAATCTCTATGAACGTGTTAAATGTGCAACCCGAGGGGAGAAAAATAAATAACAATTACCTGTTCTCCACACACAGAGACGCGTACAAAGCTCTCCCTCGCCCTCCATTTAGTAAATCCGACCACAACTCTATCCTCCTGATTCCTGCTTACAAGCCAAAATGAAAGCACGAAGCACCAGTGACTCGGTCTATAAAAAAAGTGGTCAGATGAAGCAGATACTAAACTACAGGACGGTTTTGCTAGCACTGACTGGAACATGTTCCGGGATTCTTCCGATGACATTGAGGAGTACACCACATCAGTCACTGGCTTTATCAATAAGTGCATCGAGGACGTCGTCCCCACAGTGACTGTACATAAATACCCCAACCAGAATCCATGGATTACAGGCAAGAAATCCCACTATGCCCTCCGACAAACCATCAAACAGGCAAAGCGCGAATACAGGGCTAAGATTGAATCATTCTACACCAGCTCCGACGATCGTCGGATGTGGCAGAGCTTGCAAACTATTACAGACTACAAAGGGAAGCATAGCCGCGAGCTGTCCAGTGACACGAGCCTACCAGACGAGCTAAATCACTTCTATGCTCGCTTTGAGGCAAGCAACACTGAAGCATGCATGAGAGCATCAGCTGTTCCGGACGACTGTGTGATCCCGCTCTCCGTAGCCGATGTGAGTAAGACCTTTAAACAGGTCAACATACTCAAGGCTGTGGGGCCAGACGGATTACCAGGACGTTTGCGCTGGGCATGTGCTGACCAACTGGCAGGTTTCTTCACTGACATTTCCAACATGTCCCTGATTGAGTAATACCAACATGTTTTAAGCAGACCACCATAGTCCCTGTGCCCAAGAACACAAAGGCAACTTGCCTAAATGACTACAGATCCGTAGCACTCATGTCCGTAGCCATGAAGTGCTTTGAAAGGCTGGTAATGGCTCACTTCAACACCATTATCCCAGAAACCCTAGACTCACTCCAATTTGCATACCGCCCAAACAGATCCATAGATGATGCAATCTCTATTGCACTCCACACTGCCCTTTCCCACCTGGACAAAAGGAACACCTATATGATAATGCTGTTCATTGACTACAGCTCAGCGTTCAACACCATATTACCCTCAAAGCTCATCACTAAGCTAAGGAACACCTGGGACTAAACACCTCCCTCTGCAACTGGATCCTGGACTTCCTGACAGGCCGCCCCCAGGTGGGGAGGGTAGGTAACAACACATCTGCCACGCTGATCCTCAACACTGGAGCTCCCCAGGGTTGCGTGCTCAGTCCCCTCCTGTACTCCTTGTTCACCCACGACTGCATGGCCAGGCACGACTCCAACACTGAGCTAAAGGGTTTGCAGACGACACAGGGAGGAGGTCAGAGACCTGGCCGGGTGGTGCCAGAATAACAACCTATCCCTCAACGTAACCAAGGCTAAGGAGATGATTGTGGACTACAGGAAAAGGAGCACCGAGCATGCCCCCACTCTCATCGACGGGGCTGTAGTGGAGCAGGTTGAGAGCTTCAAGTTCCTTGGTGTCCACATCAACAACCAACTAGAATGGTCCAAACACGCCAAGACAGTCGTGAAGAGGGCACGACAAAGCCTATTCCCCCTCAGGAAACTAAAAAGACTTGGCAGGGTCCTGAGATCCTCGAAAGGTTCTAAAGCTGCACCATCGAGAGCATCCTGACCGGTTGCATGACTGCCTGGTACGGCAACTGCTCGGCCTCCGACCGCAAGGCACTTCAGAGGGTAGTGCACACGGCCCAGTACATCACTGGGGCAAAGCTGCCTGCCATCCAGGACCTCTACACCAGGCGGTGTCAGAGGAAGGCCCTAAAAATTGTCAAAGACTCCAGCCACCCTAGTCATAGACTGTTTTCTCTGCTACCACACGGCAAGCGGTACTGGAGTGCCAAGTCTAGGACAAAAGGGCTCCTCAACAGTTTTTACCCCCAAGCCATAAGACTCCTGAACAGGTAACCAATTGGTTACCCGGACTATTTGCATTGTGTGCCCCCCCCCCAACCCCTCTGTTTTATCATAAATGCATAATCACTTTAACTATACATTCATGTACATACTACCTCAATTGGCCCGACCAACCAGTGCTCCCGCACATTGGCTAACCGGGCTATCTGCATTGTGTCCCACCACCCGCCAACCCCTCTTTTTACACTACTGCTACTCTCTGTTCATCATATATGCATAGTCACTTTTTTCAAATGTCTTTTTACTGTTGTATATCTTTACTTACCCACCCACACACCTTTTTCCCCCCACTATTGGTTCGAGCCTGTAAGTAAGCATTTCACTGTAAGGTCTACTACACCTGTTGTATTCGGCGCACGTGACAAATAAACTTTGATTTGATAGGCTTGAAGTCATAAACAGCGCTGTGCCTCAAGCATTGCTAAGAGATGCTGGCAAACGCAGTAAAGTTTGAATGAATGCTTACGACCATGCTGCTGCCTACCACCGCTCAGTCATTCTGCTCTATCAAATCATAGACTTAATTATAATATAATAAACACAGAAATACGAGCCTAGGTCATTAATATGGTCAAATCCAGAAACTATAATTTTGAAAACAAAACGTTTATTCTTTCAGTGAAATAAGGAACAGTTCCGTATTTTATCTAACAGGTGGAAACCCTAGGTCTAAATATTGCTGTTACACTTCACAACCTTCAATGTTATGTCATAATTATGTAAAATTCTGGCAAATTAGTTAACGAGCCAGGCGGCCCAAACTGTTGCATATACCCCGACTGTGTGTGCAATGAACACAAGAGAAGTGACACAATTTCCCTAGTTAACATGAATTTCTTTTAACTAAATATTCAGGTTTAAAAAAATACACTTCAGTGTATTGATTTTAAGAAAGGCATTGATGTTTATGGTTAGGAACATTTGTGCTATGATTGTGCTATTGCTAAATCATCACCCGTTTGGTGAAGTAGGCTGTGATTCGATGATTAATTAAACAGGCACCGCATTGATTATATGCAACGCAGGACAAGCTAGTTAACCTAGTAATATCATCAACCATGTGTAGTTAACTAGTGATTATGTGAAGATTAATTGTTTAAAACAAAATAAGTTTAATGCTAGCTAGCAACGTAACTTGGCTCCTTGCTGCACTCGCATAACAGGTGGTCAGCCTGCCATGCAGTCTCCTTGTGGAATGCAATGTAATCGGCCATAATCAGCATCCAAAAATGCAGATTACCGATAGTTATGAAAACTTGAAATCAGCAATGCCGATTAATCGGTCGACCTCTATTTTGAATAGCCTAAAAACGTAACGTAGCCAGGGGACTAGGGCTGACCCCAATTATTCGACTGGTCGATTGTTTGGTCAATAGGCTGTTGGTCGACCAAGATTTTTTTTTTAGTCGAGAAGTACCGAAAATATATTTTATGGGACAAGAGACACCAATCTCATTCACACCCATTTCAGTGAACTAATCCATTGAGGCAGACTAATCTATTGCAGAGGCTGCGGGGATGGCACAGTCCAAGAAAGGGAGTGTGGCTGGACAATGCAGGTCTCTCTTCAGAATGCACTCTCTCACACCAATTTGTGCACATTCATTGTTTCATAACTTCAATTGTGTGAATTGTTTGCTAATTCCTAATCTACAATGTTTGTTTGGTTACGGTAATGCATTCAATACATTATTCCTTTTACCGTTCTCATTGTCAGAGGGAGTGGACACGTTTGCAGAGCGCACAACCTATGCTACACCTGTGAGAAACAAGTTTTGGTTTATTTCATTATTTTTATGAGTTGTCAATTTAGTCATTGTCTTTTGTTTGGAGCCTCCTGTCAATGTGGAGTAAGGATGCGCACATGATTATGCATAGAAGTAGGCCTATAGGCTGCCTGGTCTGCGCACAAATGTAGGCAAAAAAAAAAAAAGTGTCCATTTGGGGATCTGATTGTATTTCTGATTGGCTTAATGCACAACCACTAATGAGCTAGGGAGCTTCTCAAAGTAATGTTTTCTTCACCTCAAACAGCAAACAAAGTTGGTTTTTACAGCCATTGAGATATTTTTTATTTCACCTTTATTTAACCAGGTAGACCAGTTGAGAAGTTCTGATTTACAACTGTGACCTGGCCAAGATAAAGCAAAGCAGTGTGACACAAACAGAGTTACACACATGGAATAAACTAACGTACAGTCAATAACACAGTAGGGGGAAAAAAATCGATATACAGTGTGTGCAAATGAGGTAAGATTAGGGAGTAAGGCAATAAATAGGCCGTAGTGGCAAAGTAATTATAATTTAGCAATTAAACACTGGAGTGATATATGTGCAGAAGATGAATGTGCAAGTAGATACTGGGGTGCAAAATAGCAACAAAAAAAATAACAATATCGTCATGAGGTAGTTGGATGGGCTATTTACAGATGGGCTATATACAGGTGCAATGATCTATGAGCTGCTCTGACAGCAGATGCTTAAAGTTAGTGAAGGAGATATGAGTCTCCAGCTTCAGTTATTTCTGTAATTTGTTCCAGTCATTGGCAGAGAACTGGAAGGAAAGGCGGCCAAAGGAAGAATTGGTTTTGGGGGTGACCAGTGAACTACACCTGCTGGAGTGCGTGCTATGGGTGGGTGCTGCTATGGTGACCAGCGTGCTGAGATAAGGCGGGGCTTTACCTAGCAAAGAATTATAGATGACCTGGAGCCAGTGGGTTTGGAGACGAATATGAAGCGACGAGAGCATACAGGTCGTAGTGGTGGGTAGTATATGGGGCTTTGGTGACAAAACGGATGTCACTGTGATAGACCGCATCCAACTTGCTGAGTAGAGTGAGTTTTACGAGGGTATGTTTGGCAGCATGAGTGAAGGATGCTTGGTTGCGAAATAGGAGGCCGATTGCAGATTTAATTTTGTGCTTTAATTTAATGCTTAATGTGAGCCTGGAAGGAGAGTTTACAGTCTATCCAGACACCTAGGTATTTGTAATTGTCCACATATTCTAAGTCAGAAACATCCAAAGTAGTGATGCTGGACGGGCGGGCAGCGATCGGTTGAAGAGCATGCATTTAGTTTTACTTGCATTTAAGAGCAGTTGGAGGCCACGGAAGTAGTGTTGTATGGCGTTGAAGCTCATTTGGAGGTTTGTTAACACAGTGTCCAACGAAGGGCCAGAAGTATACAGAATGGCGTCGTCTGCGTAGAGGTGGATCAGAGAATCACCAGCAGCAAGAGCGACATCATTGATGTATACAGAGAAAAGAGTCGGCCCGAGAATTGAACCCTGTGGCCCCATAGAGACCGCCAGAGGTCCGGACAACAGGCCCTCCGATTTGACACACTGAACTCTATCTGAGAAGTAGTTGGTGAACCAAGCGAGGCAGTCATTTGAGAAACCAATAATGACAATAGCTCCTCAATGTTTTTGGAAAATCTTTCCTTTCGATAACCAATGTAATGCTCAGAGCTAGTGGAAATATAACATAGGCCTACTTAATTAATTCTTATCCCTTGAGCAAATAGCCTACAGCAGTGTCAGTCCCGAGCTCACTGGCACAGGAAACTGAGGGCTTAGTTAATAGTTGATACAATGTTTCAAGTTTCTTGCAGACAGGCCATGCGTAGCCAATGTGATTTATAGGATTTTTTAAATTTTAAATCAGGATATTTCTTTTACCTGCAGGCTGCAGTGTTTTCATTTGTTGGCTTTATAGGCTAATTTTACATAGTTGGAAATAGATAGATTAACCAAATGAAATTGATTGAGATACAAAGATGTTGTTATAAATTAAATGACAATGTTCCACGAAAATGTTCATATGAAAACCACAAGTGGCGCACATATCGGTAGAAATGGTAAGATAAATTGGCATTCCACATGAAAGTTTACCGACTCCTTGTGTAGCCTATTACCAGCAACTTCAGGAGAGTAATGGCAGAATCTACAAAAGCCAGTAGGAGCGGGAGGAGAATGGTCAGGACAGATTCAGTTCTCCCTCTTCTTGTTATCTTGATCTCTGGTTCCCACTAGAGTAATTGGTCTTATTTCATCAAACAGTGAGCTTAAACCATCAAACAAGCTCAATGCATATATAGTTGATTTTATACACATAGGGTGTAATATGTTTTAATTTACAGTAAAAACTTTTAATCTCAGATTTTTTATTATATATAAAATTTAAAAAAAATATATATATATATATATATATATTATTAAATTGTAGTGATTCACATGATTTGAGGATAAATCCAGCAGTTCCCTATGCTGGGTAGTGAGTATCAAAGCAAACACTCAACCATGAGCACCACGGAGCCTTCAAAAGAACTCCGGGACAAAGTAGTGGAAAGGCAGATCAGGGGTTGGGTATAAAAATATTTCAAAAGGCCTTCAATTAAGAAGTGGAACGTGTATGGCACCACCAAGACCCTGCAGTCTGTCAAAACTGGATGACCGAGCAAGTAAGAGACTGATCAGAGAGGCTACCAAGAGAGATAGGCTTTTATTGCCAAGACTGGTCAAAATGTGCATGTGATAATATCCCAAGCACTCCACCAAATCTGGCATGTATGGTAGGGTGGAAAGAAGGAAGCCATTACACAAGAAAGCCCACCTTGAATGCAGTTTGAATTATGCAAAACACTGGAACTTCTGTAGCCATGTGTCAAAACGTTGTGATGAAACTAAAATGGAACTTTTTGGCCTAAAAGCAAACGTTACATTTGGCGCAATCCCAACACATCACCCAAAGAACCCAATCCCTACTGTGAAGCATGATGGTGGCAGCATCATGTTATGGGGATGTTTCTCATCGTCTTATCAGGATAGAAGGGAAAATTAATGGAGAATTGTACAGAAAGGTCCTTGAGGAAAACCTGCTACCCTCTGCAAGAACACTGAAACGGGGACAGAAGTTCACCTTCCAGCATGACAACGATGTCTGGGGTGTAGACTTTTTATAGGCTCTGTAAACTACACATTAACAGTCAGTCTCCCCAGACATCATCATATTTCACAATGGGGACTGTGAATAAGGTGCGTTAGTGTCAGATGAGGGTGGGGACTTACAGGTCCGCTGCAGTGTGGTTGTGCTGTAGGGGCTGGTTGAGGGTGGCAGGGGGCTCTGCCTGCTCCACTGGACCCTCCTCACGGGTCCGTTTCAGCAGCTCAAACAGTGGCGAGTCCTAGGGACAAACACATGGAACAGTATTCATTAGACAGGCACTACAGCATTTCACACATGCACCGAAGCACTAAAAACACAACAGCAAGTAATACCAATTTCATGGAACTTGTTCCTAAAGCTCATAATGTCATAATCAACACAATGTACATTAGACTATGTGCCTAAACGTTATTACATTATACCTCCATTATTGGCAATATATTACATTATCAGAATTTATGACATTATAGATGCAAAAGTTATTACATTATCAGCAACTATTACAGTAGCATTTTATAACATTAGTTGCTACAGGGTTAACATCCCGTCCTCGTGCCACTGGTGATATTGGGTTTGACCTTTGGAATATGGACACTCCCTAAGCCTCTATGTATTAGATCTTATCAGACACACGTAATATTCAATTAAACTATATTCATACAAAAGGGTGGGTGTGTTTATGAAAGCAGGCCTATATGGTTATCTACGCTAAGACTTCACCAGGAATTCCACATTCAACACTTTCAGTCGTTCCCCGTGCTATATTCAACCTAAAGGCAGACAAACTTCCTGTGGCTGTTTGTCAAGCTGCATTTTGGGCCAAGAACAAAGGTATGACATTTATTGAACACTCACATGCATGCCCACACTTGCACACAAATAGACGCATACAGCACGGCTCTGTATCGGAGTCAGTGAAAGCCGCACCTAGTCGCCTGCCTCATCACGTTAGTCTGCAGGCTCAGGCTTGCCATCGCTGGAACCTTCCCCTTCCTGTCATTCTGAGGCAGCTGCTTCGGTGACGCCACTGACTCCAAAACAGCTCAAGAAAGTACACTGGGCTCTGGGGCTGACATGAGAGTATGACTTAACTGATTCCTTTCACCAAGCAGAGCCAAATGAAGACGTGCTCTGTTTGGGGGTATGATAGCTCTTAGATATCAAACAAAATAAAGACAAAATAATACACTACATTTCATTGCTTGATATAAAATTTGATATTTTCATGAGATCCTGACAGCATGCTAAGGGCACAGAAAACAAGCTAACACATATCTAGAGTTACTTCAGCCTGGGGATATAAGGGGTTAAAGATGACATTTTCAAAACAAACATCAAGAGAGAAAGTGAGAAAGACTGTAGGTCTTTCAGCTAAAGCTGTGGGCCGGGCTTGGAGGCGTGGTGGCTTACTCCTCCCAGTGTGTGAGCAAACAGTCGGTTAAGCTTCAGTCTAAAGGTAGAGCTTCAGAACAGAACACTGACTCCACTGAACTTAAGGCTGCACCACCGGTGGACAGGCAGGCTGCAGCAGAGCCGCTGTCAGTTTCCAAGTGTAGGGTCAGTAGGAACACCATGCCCCCAAGGGCTGCAGCAGGAAGAGACTGGAAGAGGGCTGCCAGAGGCAAAGCAGGAGGCCGGGAGAGAGGGAGGGACCCAGAGGGGCAGCAGAAAGCCTCTCAGCTCACAGACCCGAGGAGAGGCACATGACTCCCCCCTCTTTCACTGGAGCAAGGAACACCACTGACTCTGGAGTGAGAGAAGAAACTCTCCAGACTCAGAAAAGACAACCTCAAGGCTGTTCACAAGAAGACCACAGGACATAAAAACAGACCTGGGATCTTACAATTACTCTAACTAGATACATCTTACTCCTGCCAATGGATTAACTGAGAGGACTGTTGTCTTTTTGGATACTAGCACAGGTATTGACAGAGTTACTTGCTGTTCTTTTTAAAACGCTGGGCTTTCTGAAAAAGCAAGTTGACGGTGGTATTTACATCAGAGCACATTATTATGGTTAAAAACCATTGGATAGAATGAAAATGATGGGGGATGAGGCTAAAGCTTAACTGGAAATGACATAGATAACATCAACGGATGTGTACCCCTGAAACTAAGGAAACTTATTTTGTACTCTATTCTTTGGAATTATCTTGTACAAGTGATTGCTGCTTTCCACAGAAACTTTCCCATTTTTGTATTGACATTCATCAACACTCCCATCCTCCAAACCCTACACCACTCCTCCCGAAAGATGTATAACAGCACTCTGGAGACTGATGGCATCAGTTCTCTGGGCTTCAGCCAAAACAACACGAGCTGCATTAAGAGTGACGGCTTCAAGTACACCATGTACACTTCAGTCTTCAGCCTGGTCTTCATAGTCGGGTTGCTATTCAACATGGTCGCAGTCTACATCTTTGCCTGCACGCTGAAGCTGCGTAACGAGACCACCACCTACATGATGAACCTGGTGGTGTCCGACCTGCTCTTCGTCCTCACCCTGCCCTTCAGGATCTTCTACTTCATCAACAGAGACTGGCCGTTTGGCAGGGTGCTCTGCCAGCTCTCAGTCTCCCTCTTCTACACCAACATGTACGGCAGCATCCTCTTCCTCACCTGCATCACCGTGGACCGCTTCCTGGCCATCGTCTACCCATTCCGATCACAGGCGCTGCGGACAAAACGGAACGCCAAGCTGGCCTGCTGTGCCGTGTGGGTGTTGGTGCTGTCTGGCAGCCTGCCGACGGGCTTCCTCCTGGACACCACCTCGCTCAGAAACTCCAACTCCAACTCCTCAGTCAACTACTGCTTCGAGAACTTCTCCAACAAGCAGTGGCAGTCCAGTCTGTCCAAGGTGGTGGTGTTTATTGAGACAGTGGGATTCCTGATTCCGTTGTTACTCAACGTCTTCTGCTCGGTCTCGGTCCTCCAAACACTGCGCCAGCCCCAGGCCATCAGCCGTGGTGGCCAGCTCAACAAGACGAAGATTCTGAGGATGATCGTGGTTCATCTCCTCATTTTCTGCTTCTGCTTCATCCCTTATAATGTCAATCTGGTGTTCTATGCCCTGGTCCGCACCAAGCTGCTGAAAGGCTGCGCTGTGGAGTCAGTGGTGAGGACCATATACCCTATCGCCCTCTGCATTGCGGTCACCAACTGCTGTTTTGACCCAGTAATCTACTACTTTACATCTGAGACCATCCAGAACTCCATCAAACGGAAGTCGATGGCAGTTCGCAACAATAAGATGTCCGTGGGGCTTCAGACAGACACGCTGAAGAGCCACAGCACCATGCAGAACAACCTGACGACTCTGAGAGAAAAAGTATTTCACAATGAATCCACTGTGTGACGTCACCACCTTGATGAGGCATCAATATTTCAGGTGACTCAATTGTTGGTGCAACGCACCCAGATGATCTAAAGCAAAAGATGGGAGATCGGTGGTCTGGAGTGGATTCTATAAGAACCATAGCATCACAGGAAGCAAGTACAGTTGCATTAAGGGTACCCACTAAGTCCACTGATTCAGCTCTGAGTGTCGTCGTGTTAAGGGCAATTCCACGGTATCAGTGACACTAACTAGGTTTCCATTCAATTGGCGAAAGATTTATGCAAATATTCTAAACATCTGCACAAATAAAATATGTGAATTTTCCCACCAGTGGTGCCAAACAAACTGGTGGATAGATAGATATCCATCTCTCTCTGTGTGATGCCATACTGCACACAAAATGTCATTTCTCTTCATGTTCATGTACCGAATAAAAATCTAAAGTTCAACGTGTTTCCATCGCATTTTCAACTCCACCGATAGTTGTCAAAAACTGTTGCGTTAAATAGCAAGTGTGTCTACTCTGGTCTTGGCACTTGTGCTCCAGCCAACAGCTGACAGAAACAGTGTGGTTAGGCTGTGCGGGTAGGCTCGTCTTGTGAGATTATTCTGGATAAGAGAGAGAATATTTTTTGTAAAAACGGCAGTCAAGCAACGGTCATGTCAACAGAATAAGAGGCGCGATATTTACTGGAAAGAAGCGTGAAGATCAGGGTGCACTTTCACCACACTGAAGTTAATCATTTATTTTAATCTGTAGCCTAATAAAACTTCATGGTCGTAGTGGGAGGACCACACATTATCGCGACTCCAAGTTTACTTCGACATGATGGTTAATTATATCAACATTTGCACATGAAGGCATTTCCACTGCCATTTCTCATATAATTAGTTTTACAGACAGAAAAAGATCACCACGTTGAATGAACAAATTAAAATTGTTACCAAAAAGTTGTTCCCAAACTTCGTATCTGCACGGTACTTCAAGTAAATGTGTTTTTGTCAAATGTTCAGTGGAAATTGTTAAAAGTAGTCCTTGTGCATAGTTGTATGGTTTGTTTAACTTGGCAATCGTTGGTTTTTGTTTGACAAAGATTTAAAGTGAAAAATATGAGTCTCAATATCCCTCTGTTACCATGGAATTGCCCTTAAGGATTACATCAATAGCGGTGTTGGCTGTCAGGATTTTCCTACATGATACAGGTCTGGCGGGGAACCCTGGACTGTGGTGCTACAGATTTACAAAACAAAAAGTGTGAACACTTACCCACAACACACTTTGTGACTTGTCAAACAGTGACTCAGGTGTCTAAATGAGTCTCTGTTGAAATACTTTATACCAGGCAGTGGTCAGTATTTTCCCTGCAACAATAAGTACAGAATATTGTATAATAAACTCAAATAATTAAATAGCACTTTACAGAGCAACACATTTTACTTGCACCCCCCGCTCCCCCCAACAGTGATTGTGACACCAATTTAAAAAATAATAATGAAAGCAAACAAGTTCTCATCTATTTTGTTGAGTCACCAGAAGTGAATAGTCGGTGGTAAATATGTATGATATTACCCAGGTTTACCTTTGCACGCCATATATTGATTTGTGGGTAATAAAACAGAGTGAGATATTTAGGGCATTTTACAAAGACATATGGCTATCAGTCCTTCAGGTTTATGACTAGCTTAGCGATAACGTTCTCCCTTGCTCATATTAATCATACAACTGAACGACTAAATAGCTAGTGCACACAGAAACCACCTCAAACCATTGCCAAGCATGACAAAGAACGTCTGGCTAGCTAATGACAACTGAGTTAAGAAGGATTTGTTTGCTATTGACACAGTTCATCATGCATGTGTTAAATCATTGTTTAATTAAGTTGAGTGTCACACCACAACTAAATCTCGCCTTCGAGACCATAAAATTTAGTTCAGGGGGTGAAACAAAAACAAACCGAGTAAGAAAGTAGATTTAAGTCTGATCTAATGGGTTGCTGGGTGGCTATTTTAGAACAAAAAAAAATGGAAATAATATATATTTGAGAATAAGGCTGTGAACACATTCTGGCCCTGTTCAGCAACATAGAATAGCTAGACTACCACCACCAAGGGCTGCTACCTGAAGAAACATTTACTTCGACAGCATCAGCCATGAGGGAAATGTGAGAAGCATCTGGCCTCTGTTATACAGCCAGAGGACAGAGGTATGTGAAACTGACTAACTATGCCAGTGGTGGGTGGCCAAAATGTCAACCAAAGTGAATACAACAATGATTCAACACTCAATGATTATGGAAAAGAAAAACAGCACAATGCTGTATTTTAGGGAATCAACATCTTATTCATACACTGAACAAAAATATAAAACGCAACATGCAACAATTTTACTGAATTACAGTTCATATAAGGAAATCAAATCAATAAAACGCTAATCTGTGGATTTCACATGACTGGGCAGGCGCACTGGGCCTGGCTCCCACTGGGAGCCAGGCCCAGCCAATCAGAATTTGTTTTTCACAACAAAGGGGCTTTATCACCGACAGAAATACTGGGTGGCCGGTCTCTAGAGGATCCCACAGGTGAAGCCAGATGTGGAGGTCTTAGTGAAACGCAAACTCCATACAGGGCATTCGGAAAGTATTCAGACCCCTTCACTTTTTCCACATTTTGTTCCATTTCAGCTTTATTCTAAAATGTACCCTCAAATCTACACACAATCAATAGCCAACAATGACAAAGCAAAAACAGGTGTAGAACTTTTTGCAAAAAACTGATATATCACATTTACATAAGACCCTTTACTCAGTACTTTGTTGAAGCATCTTTGACAGCGATTACAGCCTCGAGTCTCCTTGGGTATGACGCTACAAGCTTGGCACACCTGTATTAGGGGAGTTTCTCCCATTCTTCTCTGCAGATCCTCTCAAGCTCTGTCAGGTTGGATGGGGAGCGTCGCTGAACAGCTATTTTCAGGTCTCTCCAGAGATGTTCGATCGGGTTCAAGTCCGTGCTCTGGTAGGGCCACTCAAGGACATCCAGAGACCTGTCCCGAAGCCACTCCTGCATTGTTTTGGCTGTGTGCTTAGTGTCATCGTCCTGTTGGAAGGTGAACCTTCGCCCCAGTCGGAGGTCCTGAGCACTCAGGAGCAGATTGTCATCAAGGACCTCTGTACTTTGCGTCGTTCATCTTTCCCTCAATCGTCACTAGTTTCCCAGTCCCTGCCTCTGAAAAATATTCCCACAGCATGATGCTGCCACCACCACCATGCTTTACCTTAAGGATGGTGCCAGGTTTCTTCTAGATGTGACGCTTGGCATTCAGGCCAAAGAGCTGAATCTTGGTTTCATCAGACCAGAGAATCTTGTTTCTCATGGTCTGAGAGTCCTTTAGGTGCCTTTTTTCAATCTCCAAGCTGGCTGTCATGAAAGCCACTCATTGAAAGGCACGTCTGGCCACTTTACCATAAAGGCCTAATCAGTGGAGTGCTGCAGAAATGGTTGTCCTTCTGAAAGGTTCTCCCATCTCCACAGAGGAACTCTAGAGCTCTGTCAGAGTGACCATCGGGTTCGTCGTCACCTCCCTAACCAAGACCCTTCTCACCCGATTGCTCAGTTTGGCCGGGCGGCCTGCTCTACGAAGAGTCTTGGTGATTCCAAACTCCTTCCATCTTAGAATGATGGAGGCCACTGTTTTCTTGGGGACCTTCAATACTGGAAAAGAGCGTTGGTACCCTTCCTCAGATTTGTGCAGCGACACAATCCTGTCTCGGAGCTCTACGGACAATTCCTTCGACCTCATGGCTTGGTTTTTGCTCTGACATGCACGGTCAACTGTGGGACCTTATATAGATAGGTGTGTGCCTTTCCAAATCATGTCCAATCAATTGAATTTACCACAGGTGGACTCGAATCAAGTTGAAGAAACATCAAGAATGATCAGTGAAAACACCTGAGCTCAATTTCGAGTCTCATAGCAAAGGGTCTGAATACTTATGCAATAAAGTTGTTTAAAAAAATAACTGTTTTCGCTTTGTCATTATGGGGTATTGTGTGTAGAGTTAAGAGGATTTTTCTTCTCTCCATTTAATCAATTTTAGAATAAGGCTGTAACGTAACAAAATGTGCAAAAAAGTGAAGGGGTCTGAATACTTTCCGAATGCATTGTACATTTGAGCAATCTATGGCTTTAACTCAGCGTGTTGTAGTACTTGAGATCGGTCTTGGTCGAGACCACATTGAGTGTCTCAAGTGTCGGATACATTTGAACCCGGTCTTGACTCTGTCCTGGACAGTGAGGAAACATAACTTCTTCCAGAGACCAGCAGAGTTAAAAAAGAAAAATGATCCGCTTCCATGCAGTAAGAGCATAAACCCGCTTCCAAATAGATACACTCCTTTCTTGAAACAATACCTATTATAGACATGTTTGCACAGTGGTGAACCTATTGGACCTCCAGTGTGTGATGCTTAAAAAGGACAGCAACGGTAATACCAGCCACTCATGTGAGAGTGCACTTTCTGTAAAACACAAAGGGCCAGTGGTGTATTGGAGGCTATACGCAGGTATAAATACTTTTTTTATGGGCACTGCATATACTCACTTAATCCCCACTGATACACATCAAAGTAGTGTAGTGGAGGTATACGACTTACCAATTATGTAGTACATTAATTAGTGAAATCATGCTCAAAGTAACCTACACATGAAATATATTCACGTGAGTCGCACACGGCCTCATTTCTGCGGAAAATCATCTGCAGGCAGCAAGAGCGCTCAACTGGTTTTGGCATGGAGCAGCTCACAGAAGAATGACATTGGTAGCAGGTGGGGTAGTTATGAAAGACGTTTCAACTTATGATATCTACCAGTAAATGCTAACTAAGGCAACAATGGGTACGCAAACCAGGTATTGAGAGACGCTCAAGTGTTTTAGTACTATATCTCTTGACACAATGATGAAAATAATCATGGCCTCTAAACCTTCAAGCTGTATACTGGACCCTATTCCAACTAAACTACTGAAAGAGCTGCTTCCTGTGCTTGGCCCTCCTATGTTGAACATAATAAACGGCTCTCTATCCACTGGATGTGTACCAAACTCACTAAAAGTGGCAGTAATAAAGCCTCTCTTGAAAAAGCCAAAACTTGACCCAGAAAATATAAAAAACTATCGGCCTATATCGAATCTTCCATTCCTCTCAAAGATTTTAGAGAAGGCTGTTGCACAGCAACTCACTGCCTTCCTGAAGACAAACAATGTATACGAAATGCTTCAGTCTGGTTTTAGACCCCATCATAGCACTGAGACGGCACTTGTGAAGGTGGTAAATGACATTTTAATGGCATCGGACCGAGGCTCTGCATCTGTCCTCGTGCTCCTAGACCTTAGTGCTGCTTTTGATACCATCGATCACCACATTCTTTTGGAGAGATTGGAAACCCAAATTGGTCTACACGGACAAGTTCTGGCCTGGTTTAGATCTTATCTGTCGGAAAGATATCAGTTTGTCTCTGTGAATGGTTTGTCCTCTGACAAATCAACTGTACATTTCGGTGTTCCTCAAGGTTCTGTTTTAGGACCACTATTGTTTTCACTATATATTTTACCTCTTGGGGATGTTATTCGAAAACATAATGTAAACTTTCACTGCTATGCGGATGACACACAGCTGTACATTTCAATGAAACATGGTGAAGCCCCAAAATTGCCCTCGCTAGAAGCATGTGTTTCAGACATAAGGAAGTGGATGGCTGCAAACTTTCTACTATTAAACTCGGACAAAACAGAGATGCTTGTTCTAGGTCCCAAGAAACAAAGAGATCTTCTGTTGAATCTGACAATTAATCTTAATGGTTGTACAGTCGTCTCAAATAAAACTGTGAAGGACCTCGGCGTTACTCTGGACCCTGATCTCTCTTTTGAAGAACATATCAAGACCATTTCGAGGACAGCTTTTTTCCATCTACGTAACATTGCAAAAATCAGAAACTTTCTGTCCAAAAATGATGCAGAAAAATTAATCCATGCTTTTGTCACTTCTAGGTTAGACTACTGCAATGCTCTATTTTCCGGCTACCCGGATAAAGCACTAAATAAACTTCAGTTAGTGCTAAATACGGCTGCTAGAATCCTGACTAGAACCAAAAAATTTGATCATATTACTCCAGTGCTAGCCTCTCTACACTGGCTTCCTGTCAAAGCAGGGCTGATTTCAAGGTTTTACTGCTAACCTACAAAGCATTACATGGGCTTGCTCCTACCTACCTCTCTGATTTGGTCCTGCCGTACATACCTACACGTACGCTACGGTCACAAGACGCAGGCCTCCTAATTGTCCCTAGAATTTCTAAGCAAACAGCTGGAGGCAGGGCTTTCTCCTATAGAGCTCCATTTTTATGGAACGGTCTGCCTACCCATGTCAGAGACGCAAACTCGGTCTCAACCTTTAAGTCTTTACTGAAGACTCATCTCTTCAGTGGGTCATATGATTGAGTGTAGTCTGGCCCAGGAGTGGGAAGGTGAACGGAAAGGCTCTGGAGCAACGAACCGCCCTTGCTGTCTCTGCCTGGCCGGTTCCCCTCTTTCCACTGGGATTCTCTGCCTCTAACCCTGTTACGGGGCTGAGTCACTGGCTTGCTGGGGCTCTCGTGCCGTCCCTGGGGGGTGCGTCACCTGGGTGGGTTGATTCACTGTTGTGGTCGGCCTGTCTGGGTTGCCCCCCTTGGGTTGTACCGTGGCGGAGATCTTTGTGGGCTATACTCGGCCTTGTCTCAGGATGGTAAGTTGGTGGTTGAAGATATCCCTCTAGTGGTGTGGGGGATGTGCTTTGGCAAAGTGGGTGGGGTTATATCCTTCCTGTTTGGCCCTGTCCGGGGTGTCCTCGGATGGGGCCACAGTGTCTCCTGACCCCTCCTGTCTCAGCCTCCAGTATTTATGCTGCAGTAGTTTATGTGTCGGGGGCTAGGGTCAGTTTGTTATATCTGGAGTACTTCTCCTGTCCTATTCGGTGTCCTGTGTGAATCTAAGTGTGCGTTCTCTAATTCTCTCCTTCTCTCTTTCTTTCGCTCTCTCTCTCGGAGGACCTGAGCCCTAGGACCATGTCCCAGGACTACCTGACATGAGGACTCCTTGCTGTCCCCAGTCCACCTGGCCATGCTCCTGCTCCAGTTTCAACTGACCTGAGCCCTAGGACCGTGCCCCAGGACTACCTGACATGAAGGCTCCTTGCTGTCCCCAGTCCACCTGACTGTGCTGCTGCTCCAGTTTCAACTGTTCTGCCTTATTATTCGACCATGCTGGTCATTTATGAACATTTGAACATCTTGGTCATGTTCTGTTATAATCTCTACCCGGCACAGCCAGAAGAGGACTGGCCACCCCACATAGCCCGGTTCCTCTCTAGGTTTCTTCCTAGGTTTTGGCCTTTCTAGGGAGTTTTTCCTAGCCACCATGCTTTTACACCTGCATTGTTTGCTGTTTGGGGTTTTAGGCTGGGTTTCTGTACAGCACTTTGAGATATCAGCTGATGTACGAAGGGCTATATAAATAAATTTGATTTGATTTGATTTGAATAGGTTTAGTCCCAAATCTTGGTTAGTAGGCTATTTGTGATGCGCAATTCAGTCATCATGCCTGGTTTGCATCAGAAGCGTAGGCATGGGTGGGCACAGGCCAACCCACTGGGGAGCCAGGTCCACCCGACTAGATTGGGCAAAAATAATATAAATTCTTCCCAGACCAAAATGTTCTCCTGGTGTAGTTTAAGCATTGTGGACTTAGAACATTTTTTTTATGTTGAAAAATATATCATATTTCACACAGGGTGCTTTCCTTCACTGGGGAGGCTGTTTGGGGAATTTTGGGCATAATGTTTGTACCCATTTCTCCAGGCACCACTACACCACTGCATAGCACCGATGGAAGGACAGAAGGCAAACACAGCATGATGTTCAGGATGAGCAGTCCATTCACTCTGCCACTAGGTCCCAATCACAAGAATACAAACACAACCATTAGGCTAAGCATTTCCTAATCTAAATGTACAACTAATTGAAATCATGGTCTTGCATTGGACTCACATTTTTCTGGTCTCCGTTTTTACTGACCCCTCGTCCCACTCCCGGTCTTGAAATCGGTCTCCAACACAACACTGGAATGTAGAGTCCGAATCAAGACTAAGACAGGGTGGGGAGGGGGGGGACAAGGGGTCCAAGTCAAGACCAGAAAAATGTGAGTCCAATAAAAGACCATGACTGTAATGTTGTCAAATCACCACCACAAGAGTTCAAAATGTCCAGTATTTCTGTGAACATATTTCAGAACAACATATGGATTCTTTAGACATTCAGAATAGTGAATAAATGCTGCTGAGGAACAATAGAGCCACTCTACAAATTATTACTAACCCAGACATGCATTCAGAGAATGGCTAAGGATTCATAAAATACTAATTATATTACTTTCAATGATGTTCTCATTTAATATCTTGTTGTTGGATTAAGGATTAACACCAAAGAGAAAAAAGATTCAATAAGGATTTGTCTTCAGTGGTCTGTGGGAAGCTAAAATAAGCCATTGGCTAGACCATCAGAAGTAGTGTAGTGGAGGTAGGTGGCCATACCAGGCAGTGATGCAACCACTCGATGGTGCAGCCGTAGAACCTTTTGAGGATCTGAGGACCCATGCCAAAACTTTTCAGTCTCCTGAAGGGAATAGGTTTTGTCGTGCCCTCTTCACGACTGTCTTGGTCTTCTTGGATCAGAAGGAGAGCACTGTATGTCTGTCAGATAGGGAACTGGGGGTTAACAACCAATCAGGAAAGCAGGGACTGTTTGTTGCTCACACTGACTGCATGGTGCTCTTATAGCTGAGAGCAGTGTTGGAACCGCCGACTGGTCTCGAGACCACATCGAGTGTCTCGGGGTCAGACACGTTTTTACTCAGTCTTGACTCCGTCTCAGACAATGAGAACATGTCATTTCTTCCCAAGACCAACGGAGTAGAACTCATACAGTAATTATCAGCTAACATTCAGTCAGCGCATAAAACCATTTTGCCAGGCCAAATATATATATCTTAACACTTATTGAAACCTGGACCTCCTACTTAACTCATAACATTTACTGTTCTTTACTTTTTGTATAAAAAAAATATCCTCAAACTTTGTCATGCTCGTCAGAATTTCCTTGGTTAGCTGGTAGGGAAGAGTGGGGAAATTATTTGAAAGTTGCACACTCACTATTCATAAGGTGAGACCGAGGGAAATGGTAAGTCGATCTATTATAGACATGCTTGCGCAGTGGTTAACTGTGGCTATTAGACCTTCAGTGGGGGGGGAACATGTACCAAAATCATTTCACTGTAAGGTCTACTACACCTGTTGTATTCGGCACAGGTGACTAATACAATTTGATTCTCTACTCATCTGATGGGAAGGATTGTGAAACAAAAGCAGACGAGTGAGCACACGTCGGTGTGGGGAAAGTATGCAGACTCTAGTTTGGCTTTGGCACCAATCCTCAAACATACAAGGTGAGGTAAATCTGATACAAGTCAAATAGGCCTAAACATCCATAAATAACACTGGAAAAGTGACTGAAACAACCTGTCAGGTACAGTACTAAGATAACAGCCTTATTAAAAACACTGACACTTTAACTACATAAAATGTGTAGATTGAGATAGAAGATCAGGCAATTTCCCTCTGGTGCCTGTTATGTGGAGACTTTACTAGCAAGCGCCAGGATATTGACTTGCATCAATGTAATACCATACCACTTAACAGGTCAACGACACCACAGAGGTTGTCTGGGAGTTGGGCTAGTGACAGTGAGGTTAAACATCACTATTGATTCAGTGCGACCAGAGAACATTGAATTAGTGTGTGTGTGTGTTGGAGAGATTATTATTTATTTTTTAACCTTTATTTAAACTAGGCAAGTCAGTTAAGAACAAATTCTTATTTTGAATGATGGCCTAAGAACAGTGGGTTAACTGCCGGTTCAGGGAAAGAACAACAGATTTGTACCTTGTCAGCTCGGGGATATGAACTTGCAACACTAACCACTAGGCTACCCTGCCGCCCCGATAATGAATGTACAGTATGTATTTGGGAATTAAGGTGTCCATACATGAGCGTAAACTGATATGAAACGGTTACTGTAGCCTCTCCATTTCAAAATGGACCAAGAACACAGCAAAATCAAACCAAGCATCATTTCACTATAGGACAGAGGCTGGACACCAATACGCCACTGACCATCAGTCTAACGGAATAAGAGAATTTGAATCACAATTTTTCTGAAACATAAGGTAATGTGCTCCTTTCCTCAATACCTGTTCAAAGATGACTCTTTACACACAATTCCTGTAGCCTCCCAAAAAATTGGAAGTGTCATTCAAGATTGTTTTCCTGCATGGGATTTATAATAACTACAATATAAATAACATCTCTGAGGAAACTATTGAGATGTTGCACAGCTAAGAATTAGTCTATAGAGGCTGTAGTCTATAGAGGCTGTAGTCTGTAGAGGTTGTAGTCTGTAGAGGTTGTAGTCTGTAGAGGCTGTAGTCTGTAGAGGCTGTAGTCTATAGAGGCTGTAGTCTATAGAGGCTGTAGTCTATAGAGGCTGTAGTCTATAGAGGCTGTAGTCTGTAGAGGTTGCAGTCTGTAGAGGTTGCAGTCTGTAGAGGTTGCAGTCTGTAGAGGTTGCAGTCTGTAGAGGTTGCAGTCTGTAGAGGTTGCAGTCTGTAGAGGTTGCAGTCTGTAGAGGTTGCAGTCTGTAGAGGTTGCAGTCTGTAGAGGATTGTGTAAGAGTTCCTTTTCCAAGGAACTAGGAAGGAGACACTTGGGATAAGGGTTGTTCTCCAGGTTAACATGGAGTAACCACATCAGCATTTGTAAATATTCTCTCTGCCTGAAGTATGTGCTTCAGGATCTCTGACCGACACACAATACAATTGAATGGGTGAAGTGTCATGTAAGTTCAAGTAAAACATGCTTACAGCCCAACACCGTGCAGGACGTTTGACATTTGCCAGAGAACACCAAGATTGGCAAATTCGCCACTGGCGCCCTGTGCTCTTCACAGATGAAAGCAGGTTCACACTGAGCACGTGACAGAGTCTGGAGATGCCGTGGAGAACATTCTGCTGCCTGCAACATCCTCCAGCATGACCGGTTTGGCAGTGGGTCAGTCATGGTGTGGGGTGGCATTTCTTTGGGGGGGCCGCATGGCCCGCCATGTGCTTGCCAGAGGTAGTCTGACTGCCATTAGGTACCGAGATGAGATCCTCAGACCCCTTGTGAGACCATATGCTGGTGCGGTTGGTCCTGGGTTCCTTCTAATGCAAGATAATGCTAGACCTCATGTGGCTGGAGTGTGTCAGCAGTTCCTGCAAGAGGAAGGCATTGATGCTATGGACTGGCCCGCCTGCTCCCCAGACCTGAATCCAATTGAGCACATCTGGGACATCATGTCTCGCTCCATCCACCAACACCACGTTGCACCACAGACTGTCCAGGAGTTGGCGGATGCTTTAGTCCAAGTCTGGGAGGAGATCCCTCAGGAGACCATCCGCCACCTCATCAGGAGCATGCCCAGGCGTTGTAGGGAGGTCATACAGGCACATGGAGGCCACACACACTACTGAGCCTCATTTTGACTTGTTTTAAGGACATTACATCAAAGTTGGATCAGCCTGTAGTGTGGTTTTCCACTTTAATTTTGAATGTGACTCCAAATCCAGACCCCCATGGGTTGATAAATTTGATTTCCATTGATAATTTTTGTGTGATTTTGTTGTCAGCCCATTCAACTATGTAAAGAAAAAAGTATTTAATAAGAATATTTCATTCATTCAGATCTAGGATGTTTTATTTTAGTGTTCCCTTTATTTTTTTGAGCAGTGTATATTCAATGAGGACATTGTGCAATATTTAGATTCTAACTAATGTCTGAGTCTTTAAAGGAAATTAAGTTCATGTATATATAATTTGATAGACAATAATATACATAACTGTCTTATGATTTAGATTATCTTGTTTAGTACAGGAGGAATTTGACTGCCATCTTCATTCCCAGTAAATCACTTAAGACACCAAAGTCCTAGGTGATCCCTTTACAATACAGATGATTATCATGGAAATTAAAATGCAAATCAACAACTAAAAGGAATGATTCTTTTCTACAGGACATTGAAGTTAATTACACACCTTACAGGCACAGTGTGTTTTATTAGGGAGAACAGTTACTGGGATGGAAATTACCCTGATATAGCCCATGTGTGTGCGCTTGTGAGCTGTAGACTTTTCACGTCCCATACGGCACATTCAACACACCACAGCTGTGCCAGCAGACCGCTCTCAAGATCACCACTCTCAAGATCACCACTCTCAAGATCACCACTCTCAAGATCACCACTCTCAAGATCACCACTCTCAAGATCACCACTCTCAGGATCACCACTCTCAGGATCACCACTCTCAAGATCACCGATGTGCAAATATTGAAATAGCATAAATTACCAGAAATAAAAGATGAAAGTCTATCTAATTAAATATATAGTATACCTGTCCTGTATGGTATTCTGCCCTATTTTCCTTCATATTCCCTTCATTTTCTCCCCAGACATGGAGACAAAGCAATGAGCCGCAACTGGAAAGACAAAAGCTATCCATGGATTTGACGAACCACAGACGTGGTGGACCTTTTTCCTGGTCTACATGGCTGTAGACCGTTATGTTGCCATAGTGCATCCTCTGATGACACCACCTTGCAGGCTGTGTGCAGCGGCTGCTGAGCGGAGTGATCTGGTGCGGCCCACCACCACCAGCCCTGTCTTCTAGACCCGTCGTCCCAAGACCAGCGCTCCTTTATCCTTATGGCTCTGTATCTGGTGCAGGGTGTCAGCCTCGACACTGCTCCCGCTCGCAGCACCGCAGCCGCCAGCGCACCCTGACCCTCATCTACTGGGTGCTGGGGTTCTTCCTGCTCTGCTTTGTCCCCTACCACCTCAACCTGCAGGGCCACACCCTGACCCGCGTGGGCCTGCTGACCAGCTGTGGTCTGGCTCGGACCACCAATGCTCTGCACCCAGTAGTGTTGTCCCTGGCCAGCTCCAACCACTGTCTCAACCCACTCATCTACTACTTCTCTTGCAGCTGACAATGATGACCAATGCTGGGGCTGCCCCCAGAGAGACTGTCGATTCTATTACAGTACGATCTATAATCTATACATACAGAAACAAGTCCCCCTGACATCAATAAAACCAAGCACTGCTCTGGTAGCACTGGCTTGGAGGTGTTAAACTGCTGATAGAAAGTGAATGCAACCTGTCCTTGAGTGCTACAGTTATGTCATAATGTAACTACGTGGTGATAGGACTTGCTGTGTGACCTACCTCCCTCCAGGCGATGGCCTCCATGATGAGGTGTTCGCAGCGCTCCAGGTGCTTGACGATGTCTTTGCTCAGGCTGGGCTCAGCCTTGATGAAGCTTTCGATGACCTTGTAGAAGTCAAACGCTGTCAGCTGGAACACGTCCAGGATCCATGGGAAGCACAGGTCCGTCTCCACGGGAACACCACCGTTGCTGTAGCCACCATTCTTGAAGGTGCTCCCTGATTGGAGGACAACAGGGGCAGTGAAATCATGACTCATAGCTCATCAGTGTTATATTGATTATGATCCTGTTTAGAAATTATTATTATATATATTAGAAATGTTATTAAAAAGGGAAGTAGTTACAACTAATGACAGACTGCATTGTAACATATATGCATGTTGCTAATTCTATTAAATACTATTAGAGTCCTATGAGAAGTGAGTTTATGGAAACTAAAGGGCGGTAGAATAATCTATACGTTCATCCAGACGACTGCATCCATTAGCAGTGAGTGAATGTGGCTTCTGTAGAAACTCACCACCATAGGTTGCCATGACGACCTCCAAAGCGCAGGCCAGGAGCGAGGTGTGGAATGTGGAGTCATTGAGTAGTTTACTGGAATGGAAATCACATGATTTAGGTCAGGGAAATGGGCAGTACACTGAGGTATCAATTCTGCAGCTATATTATTCAAATGTTTGCTTGTTGAGGGTAATTAAAGAGCAAATCCTTTTAATTCTGGTGAGATGAGCACATATTGATCTCTTGCATACCTGAAATTCTGCACAGACAGCCTTTTTTCTTCCTATTTGGGGAAAAATAGATTTTTCAGAATATGTCAGACGTTTCAGAAAATATAGAGGTAGAACCGAAATAGGAATACGACCAGGTCATTTACCGATTTCAGCATGGACTCCATGACTCTGTAATACAACCGGATGCCAAGGGTGAACCTCTGATGAAAAGAAGGAAAAGACATGAATGAGTTTACGACTACACAGTATCATATAGTGTTGTCTGCCTGCACTGTATCATGGGGTGAGTTTAGGACTACACAGTATCATATAGTGTTGTCTGCCTGCACTGTATCATGGGGTGAGTTTAGGACTACACAGTATCATATAGTGTTGTCTGCCTGCACTGTATCATGGGGTGAGTTTAGGACTACACAGTATCATATAGTGTTGTCTGCCTGCACTGTATCATGGGGTGAGTTTAGGACTACACAGTATCATATAGTGTTGTCTGTCTGCACTGTATCATGGGGTGAGTTTAGGACTACACAGTATCATATAGTGTTGTCTGCCTGCACTGTATCATGGGGTGAGTTTAGGACTACACAGTATCATATAGTGTTGTCTGTCTGCACTGTATCATGGGGTGAGTTTAGGACTACACAGTATCATATAGTGTTGTCTGTCTGCACTGTATCATGGGGTGAGTTTAGGACTACACAGTATCATATAGTGTTGTCTGCCTGCACTGTATCATGGGGTGAGTTTAGGACTACACAGTATCATATAGTGTTGTCTGTCTGCACTGTATCATGGGGTGAGTTTAGGACTACACAGTATCATATAGTGTTGTCTGCCTGCACTGTATCATGGGGTGAGTTTAGGACTACACAGTATCATATAGTGTTGTCTGTCTGCACTGTATCATGGGGTGAGTTTAGGACTACACAGTATCATATAGTGTTGTCTGCCTGCACTGTATCATGGGGTGAGTTTAGGACTACACAGTATCATATAGTGTTGTCTGCCTGCACTGTATCATGGGGTGAGTTTAGGACTACACAGTATCATATAGTGTTGTCTGCCTGCACTGTATCATGGGGTGAGTTTAGGACTACACAGTATCATATAGTGTTGTCTGTCTGCACTGTATCATGGGGTGAGTTTAGGACTACACAGTATCATATAGTGTTGTCTGTCTGCACTGTATCATGGGGTGAGTTTAGGACTACACAGTATCATATAGTGTTGTCTGCCTGCACTGTATCATGGGGTGAGTTTAGGACTACACAGTATCATATAGTGTTGTCTGTCTGCACTGTATCATGGGGTGAGTTTAGGACTACACAGTATCATATAGTGTTGTCTGCCTGCACTGTATCATGGGGTGAGTTTAGGACTACACAGTATCATATAGTGTTGTCTGCCTGCACTGTATCATGGGGTGAGTTTAGGACTACACAGTATCATATAGTGTTGTCTGCCTGCACTGTATCATGGGGTGAGTTTAGGACTACACAGTATCAGATAGTGTTGTCTGCCTGCACTGTATCATGGAGTGAGTTTAGGACTACACAGTATCATATAGTGTTGTCTGCCTGCACTGTATCATGGGGTGAGTTTATGACGACACAGTATCATATAGTGTTGTCTGCCTGCACTGTATCATGGGGTGAGTTTAGGACTATACAGTATCATATAGTGTTGTCTGCCTGCACTGTATCATGGGGTGAGTTTAGGCCGACACAGTATCATATAGTGTTGTCTGCCTGCACTGTATCATGGGGTGAGTTTATGACGACAGTATCATATAGTGTTGTCTGCCTGCACTGTATCATGGGGTGAGTTTAGGACTATACAGTATCATATAGTGTTGTCTGCCTGCACTGTATCATGGGGTGAGTTTAGGCCGACACAGTATCATATAGTGTTGTCTGCCTGCACTGTATCATGGGGTGAGTTTAGGACTATACAGTATCATATAGTGTTGTCTGCCTGCATCATGGGGTGAGTTTATGACGACACAGTATCATATAGTGTTGTCTGCCTGCACTGTATCATGGGGTGAGTTTAGGACTATACAGTATCATATAGTGTTGTCTGCCTGCACTGTATCATGGGGTGAGTTTAGGCCGACACAGTATCATATAGTGTTGTCTGCCTGCACTGTATCATGGGGTGAGTTTAGGACTACACAGTATCATATAGTGTTGTCTGCCTGCACTGTATCATGGGGTGAGTTTACGACTATACAGTATCATATAGTGTTGTCTGCCTGCACTGTATCATGGGGTGAGTTTAGGCCGACACAGTATCATATAGTGTTGTCTGCCTGCACTGTATCATGGGGTGAGTTTAGGACTACACAGTATCATATAGTGTTGTCTGCCTGCACTGTATCATGGGGTGAGTTTAGGACTACACAGTATCATGTGGTGTTGTCTGCCTGCACTGTATCATGGGGTGAGTTTAGGACTACACAGTATCATATAGTGTTGTCTGCCTGCACTCTATCATGGGGTGAGTTTAGGACTACACAGTATCATATAGTGTTGTCTGCCTGCACTGTATCATGGGGTGAGTTTACGACTATACAGTATCATATAGTGTTGTCTGCCTGCACTGTATCATGGGGTGAGTTTAGGACTACAGTTGTCCTATAGTGTTGTCTGCCTGCACTGTATCATGGGGTGAGTTTAGGACTACAGTGTCCTATAGTGTTGTCTGCCTGCACTGTATCATGGGGTGAGTTTACGACTACACAGTATCATATAGTGTTGTCTGCCTGCACTATCATGGGGTGAGTTTAGGACTACAGTGTCCTATAGTGTTGTCTGCCTGCACTGTATCATGGGGTGAGTTTAGGACTACAGTGTACTATAGTGTGATCTGCCTGCTCTGTATCATGGGGTGAGTTTAGGACTACAGTGTCCTATAGTGTTGTCTGCCTGCACTGTATCATGGGGTGAGTTTACGACTATACAGTATCATATAGTGTTGTCTGCCTGCACTGTATCATGGGGTGAGTTTAGGACTACAGTTGTCCTATAGTGTTGTCTGCCTGCACTGTATCATGGGGTGAGTTTAGGACTACAGTGTCCTATAGTGTTGTCTGCCTGCACTGTATCATGGGGTGAGTTTACGACTACACAGTATCATATAGTGTTGTCTGCCTGCACTATCATGGGGTGAGTTTAGGACTACAGTGTCCTATAGTGTTGTCTGCCTGCACTGTATCATGGGGTGAGTTTAGGACTACAGTGTACTATAGTGTGATCTGCCTGCTCTGTATCATGGGGTGAGTTTAGGACTACAGTGTCCTATAGTGTTGTCTGCCTGCACTGTATCATGGGGTGAGTTTACGACTACACAGTATCATATAGTGTTGTCTGCCTGCACTGTATCATGGGGTGAGTTTAGGACTACAGTGTCCTATAGTGTGATCTGCCTGCTCTGTATCATGGGGTGAGTTTAGGACTACAGTGTCCTATAGTGTGATCTGCCTGCTCTGTATCATGGGGTGAGTTTAGGACTACACAGTATCATATAGTGTTGTTTGCCTGCACTGTATCATGGGGTGAGTTTAGGACTACACAGTATCATATAGTGTTGTCTGCCTGCACTGTATCATGGGGTGTGGTGTATCAACCAAACATTATACACCAGTTTCACAAAGGTGGCATGATAAGAATTTCTGTCAGGTCTGAAAGTGGAAAAACCCCTCTGTATGAACAATTTATACCACCCCCCTTGTCTCAAGTAGTGCAATTCCTCTGTATAGTGTGCTGTATTTAAGCCAGGTGGTACCTGTTTGCCCAGCCCCACACAGCGTGGTCCCACAGCCTGACCAAACCTCTGGCTGAACAGCAGACCCAGACTCTCCACACGCTGCAACACCTCCTCTGTTGGGTCCACTGTGCAGTTCTGTCACAAGATGGGAAGGAGGAGAGTGTTAAAAGGGCAGGAACATGCCCCCAAAATGACTTGAGCTATATGATTCAATGGTAAGGCAGGTGCGGTTAATCTTTAAACACAGGCGTGGTGAAAAATACCTTGAAATACACTGCCAGGTTGGAAGAGGGCTGGTCGCCAGAGGTGATGAGATCAACCCTCAACTGTGCGATGGAGTTCATGGCAGCTCTGCAAAGACATGGGGTGAAACACACATGATTAATATAATGTTAGGACTCTACGAGACAGAAGCGGTTTAATCAACTGACATGCTGATTAGAATGGGTACACGCATGCAACCACGTGCGCATGTTAATTTTGTCGATCCACAGACGCGATTAGGACACTGGTTGAAATATAAAAACAAACTCTGAACCAACTATATTGCTAGCTAAGTTGTCCTGGAATGTAAATATTGTGTTATTAAGATCTTTGGATCGCTGTAGAATTATGACCCATTTTGAGTCCTCTACTTCGACAATGAATCCACAGATAAAAGGGGAAGGGTAGTGGGTTCGATTCCCGGGACCACCCATACGTAGAATGTATGCACACATGACTGTAAGTCGCTTTGGATAAAAGCGTCTGCTAAATGGCATATATTATTATTATTATAACGTAGTTAGTTTCTAGTAATCTCGCCTCCATCAGTCTTCTTCTGTGGACTTTATATGGCGGTTGGCAACCAACTTGAAGGTGCATTACCACCAACAACTGGACTGGAGTGTGGCCCTCAGTTCATTTTCCAATCACCCACAAGTTCTATTTTAGAGTCTGGCTTCGCAGACCCTCGTTGACGTGTGCGAGAAGTTTGGATGAAATTATTAACTTGTACATTTATTTTGCAACGTGGCCAACATGTGACTTGTATACATACCTTTCTAGGGACACAAGATTTAACACTAATTTTAGCAGGAGTGTGAAATATCTACACAGGACTAAAATCCAAAGCCATGAACTGAGTCTTTTGTGTGTGATTTTCAACCCCTGACCGTCAGAGTGATTGACAGCGATGTTGGTTTTTTCACCTTGTCGGCTCAGGGATTCGAACCAACATCCTTTCAGTTACAACGATCTAACCACTAGGCTACCTGCCGCACAAATGAAAACACGCGAGAGCCACATCAAAACATCAAAGCAGATCTCTCCTTGTGGTATTCAGGGTCACGTGAACTGATACATATAGATTTACAGACTCAACGCACACCCATACCTGTAATCCCATTTATAAAGAGAAGAGGTGGAAGTAATTAAGAACCCATTTCATATTGCCAGGGTTTTTCTATCAATAGTTTCTGCTTAATACACATGACTTTGAGAAGGCAAAACTACCTATCAAACATCATAGGTAGGTAAGCCACGTTTGAGCCAGAACAACCCATAGGGCAGGAGCTCCTTGTTCTGTAGTGTGAAGCGGTTGATGTGCAAGTACACCCCAGTGGACAGGACTCTCAAACATCATCGGAGTAAGTATCTGTTGGTCCAGGTGAACACGCTGTTCTAGCCAGTAGAGGTCAGAGGGGGCTCACCTGACAGGCGTCTGTGGGGGGATGAGAACAACATCTTCTGGCAGGTTCTTCCTTGGTGTCCTTTCCACCGGCATTCTGAGCGGTGAGGGGACATTATACACTATAAAGTACAAGGTATAGCGAGACTTTCTTTGTCAGAGAAAATACTTCAAAAATTATGTAAACATCATTACTTGTGGTTCTACTTACGGTTCTACTTTGGGAGTGAGAAGGGTCTCGTCATTATCCAAGAACAGCCTACTGTCAAAGTCTCTACTCTTGAAGTAGAGTTCCTCATACTGCTTGCTGAGGTCAGTCGCCTGAAACGTCAACAGGAGGTCAAGACAGGCTCTGACAGGAATTCAGTAACATCATGGGTATTCCAGATAAATTTCACAATTACACAGAAACTGCAGCAGTTTAGTATAAAGGTGTGGCTTTGTGTTGGGGGGGTGGAAAATACCTCTACCATGACGATTTAGGCAGACTGCCACCATGAATAATAATACCCATGACTGGAGACCATTCGTTATCGAGTCGTTACGACAAACTAACATCACACGTCAAATGTAGCTACTGTCCTGGCAGAGATCGGATAAATAGCACATTAAACTGCCGCCTTTGCCAATCCTTGACTGTTTCCTGGCTAGTGGGGAAATAGTCCTGAATTAAAACAAATCGTTGTCAATTCAAAGTAAATATCAAAACCTATTTCTTCTCCATACCTGCCCCTGTAATATACTGTCCTGAGATACCAGATCTAATGAAAATCCAGCTGCCAAACATTGCAGTACAAACACATCCTGACAGAACAGCTTTCAGACACGCACACTGCCTGAAAAACACTGATCTGTTTTGCGATGGCTGTCATATAGTTATGAAATATGGTGGGTCTGCTAGAGATATTACTACTAGCAACTTGCCACTGATTATTGAACAGACACCATTGTTAGTGAACTTATTTTCTATATAACCTGGGTCATAGCAATAAGCTCCAGCATTTAATGTAGTGTGTGGTTCCTACCTGAGGAAGGTCCCGAGTCCCAGAGAGGCTCATGGAGTCCAGGAAAGCAGAGAAACTGGTCTGGTACACGCTCTTCACCTTGAACACAAGTACAACAGACAACCAATGAAACCAATGAGATGACACCCAAACAAACACAAACACAGCCATGTAAATGAACAGGCTGAACCACAAACATTAAGCCATTTTATACACTTGTGTACAGAAAGTATTCAGACCCTTTCAGTTTCTCTACATTTTGTTAAGTTACAGCCTTATTCTAAAATGGATTAAATTGCCCCCCCCCCCCCCCATCAACACACAATACCCCATAAAGACAATGTTCCCAAATATATAAAAAACAAACAGAAATATCACATTTACATAAGTATTCAGACCCTTTTGTTGAAGCACCTGTGGCAGAGATTACAGCCTCGAGTCTTCTTGGGTATGACACTACAAGCTTGGCAGACCTATATTTGGCGGGTTTCTCCCATTCTTTTCTGCAGATCCTCTCAAGCTCTGTCAGGGTGGATGGGGAGCGTCGCTGCACAGCTATTTTCAGGTCACTCCAGGGATGTTCAATAGGGTTCAAGTCCGGGCTCCGGTTGGGCCACTCAAGGACATTCAGAGACTTGTCCCGAAGCCATTCCTGCGTTGTCTTGGATGTGTGCTTAGGGTCATTGTCCTGTTGGGAGATGAACCTTCACCACAGTCTGAGGTCCTGAGCACTCTGGAGCAGGTTTTCGGCAAGGAGCTCTGTTCTTTGCTCCATTCATCTTTCCCTCGATCCTTACTAGTCTCCCAGTCCCTGATGCTTAAAAACATCCCCATATCATGATGCTGCCACCACGCTTCACCGTAGGGATGGTGGTAAGTTTCATCTAGATGTGACACATGGCATTCAGGGCAAAGAGTTCAATCTTAGTTTTCATCAGACCAGAGAATCGTCTTCCTCATGGTCTGAGAGTCCACTTTCCAAGTGGGCTGTCATATGCCTTTTACTGAGGAGTGGTTTCCGCCTGGCCACCACCATAAAGGCCTGATTGGTGCAGTGCTGCAGAGATGGGAGAACCTTACAGAAAGACAACTATCTCCACAAAGGAACTCTGTCAGAGTGACCATCGGGGTTCTTGGTCACCACCCTTACCAAGGCCCTTCTCTCCCGATTGCTCAGTTTGGCCGGGTGGCCAGCACCATGAATAGTCTTGGGGGTTCCAAACTCCTTCAATTTAAGAACGGAGGAGGCCACTGTGTTCTTCGGGAACCAGCTGTTCCACCAGAGTCTGGGTTCGCACCCAGATGCGCGCTGTGTTAAGAAGCAGTGCGGCTTGGTTGGGTTGTGTATCGGAGGACGCATGACTTTCAACATGGTATACTCATGTAAATAAGGTATTTCAGTTTTGTTATTAATTTACAAGATTTCTAAAAAACTGTTTTTGCTTCGTCATTATGGGGCATTGTCTGTACATTGGATTAAATAATTCTTCCTCATTTTAGAATAAGTCTAACATAACAAAATGTATAAAAAGTGAAGGGGTCCGAATACATTCCGAAAGCACTGTATTCTTCACATAGCTCACTCTAATACATCTACTACTGTACATATCATTCTTCGTATATCTTTCTGCTGTATATAACCATGGATTTCATTTGGATTACTGATACAGTTTTGTTTGGGTTAACTAAATTCACCCTGACATTCGTGATTTCGTGTTTCTATTTTTGATTATTATTATTTTATTACTTGTTTGACTGCACTGATTTTTTATTTAGAACACTAAAGGGGTAGTGAATTTTGACGACTGGGATCTAAAGCTACAACAAGCTTGACAAGCCATGAGTGTAAAGGAGTGAAAACGTTGTGTGAACCTCTTCCACGCTGCAGTCGTTCTCTTTGCAGAGGGTCTCCAGGAGCTGCACATCCACCTCTGGCGGGGCTTGACGGGGTTTGGCTTTGCTCTGATTGCGACGGGAGGTTCTTGTTGGGGGGCTTTGGGCTGTGCTGATGACCGATTCTGAGGGCAGGGGTTAAAGGTTAGATTTTATATCCATTCATCTACAGAACATATCAGACCTGTGGTAATAGAACACACTGAACGTATGTGTTATGTTAAAAAGGTAACTTTCACGTTTTTAGTTGAGTAATGAGAGTGATAATATATTCATAGGGGCAGTTGACCAATGCAAATGGAAGGGCATGTCTATCCCAGGGCCTGAGGCTTGCAGTAGTAGAGGGAAAGGAGTCTGTCTTACGGTAAAGTGTTTGCAGAAGGCTGGGCGGGCAACGCCTGATGAAGAACTCCAGAACACACACCATCAGATGGAAGGATATGACCAGGTCATCCTCCATCTGCAGTGCCCTTCCTGCAGACAGTAGACACAACGCACATCAGGAGCAGTATCATAATACCGGCCAGTCTTAACAGCGTCATGGGAGAAACAGACCGATGGCCAGAAACTTGCTGTTTATCTCACCAGAACTATTGAGTAGACATGGAGAGGGAAAACATAACGAGTGGAAGATGGAAACCATCTCAGGGCCCTACATCTACAAACTTGTATGTTGTTCTCGCCTTGAAAAAAAAACATTTACAACGTTAGTGATCAACAAGTGCTGACCCACCCTTCGCCAAAAGGAACATTGTCCAGCAGCTCCGCAGTATTTCTTTCCCCCTGGAACAGAGAGCATTATTGACATTACACAACATGTTGGGAGCAAACACCCAATTATCAACATTGACCCTCATTTACTATTGGATAACCGGGACTGAGTGAAGACACGGTTTAAAAGATAGCAATGATCAGCATTGTGGCAGGGATTATTATTCAAATTAGTGGTATTCCTGTACTTTTTATTCACTTACTTTGCTTCTGAGTCTTCTGCATAGATTTTGCTGCATGTCCTGAAGCAAGATAAGTGGTGATAAATATTGCATTTCAAAACCGTTTTGGGAACATAATTACATTACTAAACAGCTCAAGTTCAGGTTGTGTACTCTGAAGTTTGCATTTTTGTGAAAATCTAAAGTTGGATAACAATAAAAGCTGACAAAAGGGTCCAGAGAAACTACACTGCCATCTAGAGGTACAGCACAGTTAGATATCAAAACTAGGCATTAGGAAACATGACGTTACGATATTCCCACGCACTTCTCAAACCTCTGGTAGAGTGCCCGTGACACGTCATACTTCTTCTCCAGGCGTGTCACTGCGGAGTTCACCTTGGTGCTGATGGTGTCCAGGTTCACATCCATCTTCTTCAGCAGGCCCAGGAACTGCTTCACACTGCACACAAGAGGACACACGAAACTGCTAGAACTGCATCTAATTGTAAACAATAATTGGAATGTGTTCACTTGGCCGAACACCAGTTATGGTTGCGTTAAGGCCTGAACTTTCAACAGAGACTTCGGCTGATATATGCATTCATCATTATAACAGAGGCAGGCACATGCACAGATAGGGCTCTACTGGAGCAGAGCACATGCCCTTTTGCCCTTCCAGCCTCCAAAGTTACCTTTTGGGTGGTAGTACAATCCCCCCCCCAAAAGAAAATGTGTTGTTGGTGTCGTAACCCACTGCCTGCAAGTCATTGTGATGCCGTCAAGTTCGCCGCCCCCCAACCGTTGGTTGGTTTGTCCTGTACGGAGCTCGCACGCCCGGTTATACCCGTTTTCCAGTCTGTCTCCCGGTATCCAAAGATGCATGGCTTGAGAGATGCGGTCACCAGGCAAGTCCCTGTAGTTAGCTAGCTAGTTTAAATATCCACAGTACTGCCACAGCAGCATAACATTTAATTAACGCTTGATATACTTAATTTAGCCTAAATCATCAATATCCATCCAGTTTGTCTAATGCACACAGCATAAAGGGGCAGAAAAACAGAAGAGCGGCTGCATCAACGACTCCCCGACCAAACTCCACGGTTTGTGGGCAACGAGCAGGAATAGGCTATTGTAGGCTAAAGTTCAAGCTGTCTTTCAATGGCGCAACTGCTGTCGGCATCGAAAGATTATCCAATTTGAATAAAAGTTCTGAGGTAATGACAACAGCAGTGAAGCCTTCGGGAAATACAGATTTACATTATTGATATAGCTACAAAGTGCATTTTTTAAATTGTTTTACCTTTATTTAACTAGGCAAGTCAGTTAAGAACAAATTCTTATTTACAATGACAGCCTAGGAACAGTGGGTTAACTGCCTGTTCAGGGGCAGAATGACAGATTTGTACCTTGTCAGCTCGGGGGTTTGAACTTGCAACCTTCCGGTTACTAGTCTCTAACCACTAGGCTACCACTGCTGTTCTCTCATTTAGCTATTTGCCCCTTACAGATTGTAGTTATGGATGGCTGTTCACAAATGTATGTGTATTTTAACCCAATAATAGTTGAATTGAAGAAGTTTAAGCTGCCTATCAATCCTTGTTTTTGCGACCAGGACAGCCAGTGAAAAATGCACTCTTGTACCACCTGCATAGTGCGGATCCCAGCCAATAGAATAAAAGTTTGAGGAAGTTCTCTTTTTATTCTCAATACTGTCAAGAACTGGCTTCATCTAAGAAGACCATGAGTGTGGCTTTTATTTATTATCTATTTCATGCAACAAAAAGAGTCCATAGGCCTAACAGACATATGCTCAAACTCACTTTTGATTATCTAAATATCACAAAAAAAACATAATCAATAGACCTATAGCAAATGCAGCATATGGCATACATATTTCACATGCAAATAGCACTTTTCGGTAGTGCTCAAAGCATACCATTCCGAAATCAGCATTTATTTTCCAACTCAAAGCAATGAGTCCAATCAGTTGTTCATGACAACAAAATCAAGAACAGAGCACGCTAACAAGTCCTTAGTTTTGGGGTTATGCTCAGGTAAAACAGTTTGGCTAATCTATATTTCCATGTCCTATTGTTGAAGATCAAGGGGTATTAAATGAATTGTAATGACAGTAAATCTGACAGATGTTGGGTAATAATGTAAAGACAACCTAACTGTATTATTATCTGTTGTAGAAAGAAAGGGGTTAGAAGAATCCTACATAACCAACCCAGAAATTAAAATGGAACATCCAATGATGGCCATCTATGTAAACTTTAATATTGATTTATCCTGCAATAGGTGTTCAATTGGTAATATTCATTTTTGTCTTCTTCTAATGCCTCTTAAGGGGAAAGTCATCTGAAAGTAATTTAAAGTAATCAGATTGTTACTGAGTTTGAGTAACCCAAGTTGTTACTGATTACAATTTTGGACAGGTAACTAGTAAATGTAACAGATTACATTTAGAAAGTAATCAACCCAACTCGGCCAGTGAGTAAGAGACTCAAAAGAGTGTTGCCAGGGGAAAACATCAACTGATCTGGGAACTGGTACTGACAAAGGCCCTACTGGAACGCCTGAATCTAGTACTTACTTCAGATCCACTGCCTTCAGGATTTGAGTAAAGGTAAAACTTGCAACTTCCAAGTCTATCACAGCCACAAACAGACAAGCAGCCCAAAGCCTTTTTTGAGTGTCCTGTGTCGAGAGAGAGAGAGAGAGAGAGAGAGAGAGAGAGAGAGAGAGAGAGAGAGAGAGAGAGAGAGAGAGAGAGAGAAGAAAAACAATGTATTGTCAGTCTGTGTGAATAGCCTTGAATATAGTTCATTTTAGAGACCGAGAGTTATGGTTCAGTTGTTTATTCACTATAAGCTTTCCATCATCAGAGCAGACAGAAAGGGTATCAGTAGGTAAAACACATTGTATAGTCTACTAGTAACTTGGAGACAATGGGTGGATACATACAAGAACTTTGTCCACTGAGGCCTGAACTGCCTTCCATATTGTCCAAGCACGATCACACACAGCATCTATCACCTGGAGACTCTGACACAGAGTCATAAAGTCCGCATCCTTCTCTTGGTGCCTGATGATTCAAAAAAATAAAAAAGGTCAGACACATTTAGATCAACCATACTTAGTATGGACATGGTGCACTCAGAATAGTAACAAAATCACTTTTGACAGTCATGATTTTGTGTGTGTGTGTGGGGGGGCAATAAGTACATGTAGTTGTTGATGTAGAATTAGTGTGTTTTGTCATTGTCTTGCTATATCCATTTTTTTTTAAATAAATGAATGATATATTCTTTAAGAATCAATGGGTATATAACGTACAAATAAATGCCTCATGAGCTTAGTTCAATTGTTGCACCCCATCAGAACCCCAAATATAAGCTTGTTTAACTCCAATGTTTATAAATAACGTAAATGTAAACCGATATCGCCTCAAAACATGCTTAAAACTATACTATTGATATCATGGATGTTCAGTCCTTGCATCCATAGATGTTTATGAATATGAATATATTTTCTGGCGCATCCCTCATCTTTTTACCAAAACAGAGGCAAGGGGTTCCCCTTTGATATGGTTTCAACTACGTACTCTATCTAGCTTTAACACCATCATTCTAACACTCAATGGTAGGCCTTGTAGTTCAGACCCAAATGTTGCGGTGTCCATTCTTACTAACGTTGAACACGATTTCTGAAGTGGGAAATAATATTTATGAACCGTGATCAGGGGCTCTATGAAAGTTGTGTTCCCATTAGTGAAAGTGATGACTGTCGTGAGATGACTATAGTAGCTAAGTTAGTCATTTGGCAAGATGCTTAGCTAGCTAGTAGCTAGCTACTGAAACAAACTTGTTTTAGAATCAAGCTATCTAGTCACCTAAAATAGCTAAATAGCTGAAAAATAACAGCTTGATGTTACTAAACTTAAAAAGTAACCTTGTAACAAATAAGACAATGGGCATGTCACATATTACCAAATAATAGCTAGCTAGCTACTGATTGATAACTAGTTAGCATGTTTTCCCAGCTGTTCGTCTTGACTTGTTTTCGGGGGGGGTGGTAACGTTACGTTAGCTAGCTATCAAATAGTTAGCAAACGATCGTTTTACGGAAAGAAAATAACGTAACATTGTAGTCAGTAACATAACCGGGTAAGTTATATGTTAACAATTATCTTGTTAAATACGATGGATGGACGGGCTGCTTACTTTTCAATTGATAAATCTGGATTCTCCTTGTCCGGGGAGGCGTTTTTTATGCTGGGCTTCATTTCCTTGTTCTGTGCTGCTCCAGAGTTGCGTTTTTTGGGAGGCATCTTTGTGGGTTATCAGATTATTAAAGCTAAATTATTAAATGGATGTTTTCTATTGTATGGCCTTTTTAATAGTTTACTTAGTTTATATCCCAATTTGGTCCCGTACAAACCCCGGTTTTACTTGTCAGCTTCCTGAAATCCTACTACGGATTCAGGTCTTCGATTCTCAGAAGAAAGAAACCGCGGGAAAATGTCGCATACGTGACATCCGCCAGACGTCATCTCCGCGCCAATCTGACATTCGTCTTTGGCGCCATCTGTGTGGAGGTCCAAATGTACCACCACCAGAGCAATTTATACATTGTGCCATGGACGAACTGCCTTGTATTGTGGCAAAATAAATGTCTTAGTAAAAACTACACAAAAAAATTATGTTTAAGAGCCCCAAACATGTGCTGCTGCCATGTTGTGTTGCTGCCATGCTCTTTATGTAGTGTTGTGGTGTCTCTTGTCATGTGTTTTGTCCTATATTTTAAATGTTTTACCCCAGCCCCCTCCCCGCAGGAGGCCTTTTGGAAGGCCATCATTGTAAATAAGAATTTGTTCTTATCTGACTTGCCTAGTTAAAAATGTTCAAATAAAATACATCTCTGTAGTCAAAGTTTCACCTAGCTATACAGTCAATAAAGAACTGCCCTCTGTATACCCACCACCAGCACTAAAACATGACAAAAACAGATGTACAGTAGCCTAATATTAAAATTATATGTTTTATTTCTTTGCACAGCTAGTCAGACCTCTGGTGAGCTACAGATCAGAATAGAGATGAGATGAAGACCACACACAGTGATTCTCGTCCTATAGCACGTCTCTTTGTTAGCGGACACTGAAACAGCCCTGCCCTGCACCGCTACATTTGTCCTCTCATGAAGAAAAACATGGGGTGTAATCATTAGACCAAAACATTTGGCAACAGAAACAATTTATTTCAAATGAAAAATGTAGCCTAACAATTAATAGCATCGGGACAGTAACTGAAAGGTCACTGGTTTGAATCCCTGAGCTGACAAGGTAAAAAAATCTGTTGATGTGCCCTTGAGCAAGGCTGTAAGTCGCTCAGGATAAGAGTGTAGACTAAAATGTTTTGCAGTAAAAACTAGTTTCTATTGGAGCAATTCCGGTAGATCCCTCCCCGTTTCATTCTGTTAAGTTCTTAGTGAATACACCCATGGTCTCTGTGTATGCATGCTGCAGCCATGGCCTTTAGGCTATATACACACTAACAAAATTGCAAATAGACAATGTAAAATGTATTTTTAAAGCATAAATAAAACCACCAATTCACATTGTCCTGAAGGACAATCCAATACATTTTCTAAGTAGTCTTTGTTATAAAAATGATCTTTAAAGTGTCAGTATAGCAAATGGCAAAATGGTATCCTTCTGGCTGGCAGGGTATGATGCCTGGACAGTGACATCCTTACTTTGTCTCTTCATACAAAGTTCTGCAGGTGATGATATACTCTTCACCTCCACCAGTGAGGAAGGGTCATGCCTCTGTCCCATTTTCCCAGGCTATAGCTGTGAAATCCACCTCGGTAAGGTTGACAGTGTCTCTGTCTGTCAGGTTTACTGTGAACGGTGCCCCCATCCTCTCCGGCTCTACTCGTTCCTCTCCTCCTCCACTGTTGTTCAAGTTGTTGCCCCTCCAGGAATTTAGAGGTCGAATGGATTTCTTAAAACGCTGAATGGAGAGAGAAATATGAATAAAGAGATTTTTAAACTGAATGGCATGTGACTGTTTATTTTCATGACTGATTTAACCCTTAAATTATTTGCACACTGGCAGCCTTTAACCTATCAAGTGTTTAATGTGTTCTTAGTGTGGCTTCAGTATTCAAGTCATTTCAATACAGATTTATTTGTCCCCTTAGGACAATTCGTATAGCCATGTAACATGGCTTGTGTAATGACAGACAAGGGGAAAATGGGGCGGACGGTACTGACGTTTTTCAGTGTCCCAGACTCCTTGCTGATGGCCACGATGGCCCAAATGGGGATCTGCAGACAGCAGGTGGCGCCCATGCACACGCCCAGTGCCTTGCCCCAGCGAGGATACACATAGGCACCATACTGCAGCGGGGTGTTGTACATCTCAATGAAGATATAGGTCAGAATGATCTGGATGCACCGAAACACAGAAACAGAGGGGCATGTGAAACAAAGGCAACTACACTAAGAAAGTTTATCAGCAACCATGGAAACAAAGCAGTGATCAAAAACTCACAGTAGCTTTGGAGAGATAGACCAACACCCAGACAGACGCAGCAGAGTGCGGCTGAGCATGCACAGACTCTTAAACAGACATCTGTATGATAATCTAGGCAGAGCCTCTATGGTATGATCCATTCTCTCTTTCTGGCTCAGGACACTTGGTTAGTTCACTCATTTATGTTTCTATTCAACAGCTACTACATTCGTTTTTATTCAAATACACATATCAGACATACTGTGCATACATGAGGGGTGATTGAAAATAAACCATTTAAACCCATAGAGAACACAGCCGGGGGAAAAGGGGATAGAATGTCAGTCTCTTTAAATTATTCACCACTGTCAGGGTGCAACAAAGGGTGGATTTTAGACAGAGGGATGCTTTTTCAGAGACAGAATGTAAAGGTAGAGGGTCTGACTCACCAGTAGGAGAAATGGGGTGCAGAATACCCAGCATGCTTTGAAGTAGAGCAGCACTTTGCTGCACCAGGGAGGACAGAGACAGATCATGTCAATGATGTCCTGGCAAAACTGGTTCACTCCTGTGAATGTTACGGAATGCAGACACACATGCATGCTGATTAGTCAGAGTATCTGAAGACACTATTGACATACAGTAAGTGTGTGGCATGTCTGAATAGTGGTTAGTATGTTTAGTTAGTATGTGGAATGTAGCATGCAGGGTATGGAGCTGGAGTTGCATGGTGTACCATAGAAGAAGGAGATGCCAATGCACATGAAGAGGGTGATGATGATGAGGCCGAAGCTAGTGGCGAAGGAGTCGATTAGGGTGAACCAATAAATCCCTCCCTATGGAGAGACAGACATCAGTACACACACACACAGACACAGACACAGACACAGACACAGACACAGACACACACACACACACACACACACAAATACTTCCATACAATCTCACATCAGTGATCAACAGCAGTCCCATTAGATAGAAGCCGAAACACAGCAGTCCCAGGAACAGAGACTTCTGCTTCATGTTAGCTCTGAGCTGTGGGAACTCATCCAGCACAGCCGTGGTGATGCCCTCCATGTTACCAAACTACAGAGTGAAAACAGGGCCAGAAGACAGGGAGCGGGATGTTAGATGTATACGTTTTGTTAGTTCAAAGAGATAGGGGTTCAATACAGAACAAGGCTGTGGTTTACCAGAGTGTCGACCCCCAGCATGAAAAGCATGAGGAAGAAGAGGATGGACCAGAACACCGAGCCTGGCAGTAGAGCAAGGGCTTCTGGGTACGCCACAAACGCCAAACCAGGACCTGGAGCAAGAACAATAATGAGCTTATTTTTGCCATAAAAATAGCTTTTTAATGCCATGTCATAACCGTAACAGAAATGTGCTTCTACATCTGCATTGCTTGCTGTTTTAGGCTGGGTTACTGTATAGCACTTTATGACATCGGCTGATGTAAAAACGGCTTTATAAATACATTTAATTGATTGCTTGTTAATACAAGTGGAGTGACTGGCTCATTGAGAGCTACCTGTATCTGCCACCTCGCCAACAGGCACTCCCTTCCTCCAGGCCATGTGACCCAGGATTGAGAATATGGCGAAGCCCGCAAAGAAGCTGGTGCTGCAGTTCCCTATGGTGATGACCAGACAGTCCCTGAAAGCAACACAATGTTCGATATACTCAATTTCCCAGCATGCCTGTAGCCTCAGAGAGAACAATAGTAGAGTAGAGTACAACTGACCTGATGACATTGTTGTCAAACTTATTGTAGGAGGCCATGGAGAGCAGCCCCCCAACACCAATCCCCAACGAGTAGAAGACCTGTGAGGCAGCATCGTTCCACACCTACAAGGTGAACGGTGACAGTTAAGACATGCTGTCTACTTTGTTGGCCAGCACCAAGAGCCTTGACACTCATTACAGGTAGACAAATACACACAAAAACAAACTAACTTGACTTTACTCTAGAGATTCTACCAGCTTGTCTCCACTAGGGGATGTAGTTTACCTGTGCACTGGCCAGCCGGCCCCAGTCAGGGGTGAGGTAGAAGGCCACACCCTGAAGTGACCCCTCCAGTGTAGCACCCCTGATGATCAAAACGATCAGCACGAAGTACGGGAACGTCGCAGTCACATAAACCACCTACAAAGTTAAAGTAACAGCTCTTAAGTACATCGCAACACCAAGTGCAAGGATGTTTGTTTTGAGGGCATGTTTGCCTAACATGAGTATGTCTGTGTTTAAAGGTGTGTGTGTATTCTGATGACGTGTGTGTTATATCACCTTGCCAGAGCTGCGGATGCCCTTGAGCATGCAGAAGAAGATGATGACCCAGGCAGCCAGGAGGCAGAGAGCCAGGGGCCACCTGACAGGACCAGGGTCATGGAGGCCCTTACTGTTCACCACACCCAGAACACGCTCACTGGAACACAACACACCGAGCAAACACACACAGAGTATTCAGACCTCTAGCCAAAACTAGTTGGATAGACCCAGCAAACAGAGACATTTTTAACAGGAGATAGATGTTACATCATATAGTACAGTCAGCTCATCTCCTTAACGACATGAACACATACAGCACAGTGTACAGACAGCACAGACTTTTTGAAGGACAACATTTCAGGCATTTCATGGTCGTCAATATTTCAATACAGTTGAGGGCCAGCATGACGCTAATTCCCCCACGATAAACCAATCCTAATCTGAATTCAATCATGCAAAGGACATTCAATCATTTTTTAGCGAAAAACACTCTACAGTGGTGGAAGAGCCCTTACTTCCAGAAGACCTCTGAGGGGCTGAGGGCTCTGCCAGAGGAGCTGTTCAGTGTGGCGTTCCCACAGAGGTAAGCATTGGCTGGGGCATCACAGGACCAGGGCAGGGGGCTCTGGAAAGAGCTGCCCAGGTAGTAGAATGTCCAGGCTATGATCACATTGTAGTAGAGGCACACCAGCATAGACACACAAAGCATCCCAATGCCAATGCCTATAAAGAGACACACAGGCATATTGATGTGTGTAGTCCAGATGAGGGAGCTTTCAATGTTGGTGAACATAAGATTGAGGCTAATCAGTGTTGATGGACAATTATGGAGTGTTGAGAGGACAATGGAGGCATGGGGGTCGTGGAGGTTTACCTTTGAGGAGGGGGCAGCACTTCCACACTGTGATTGGTCCAGCAGCTCCATACTGGCCTAGACTTAGCTCCATGAGAAAGAGGGGGACACCGGTGAAGAAGAGCATGATGAAGTAGGGGATGAGGAACACACCTGGGGACAGAGGAGGCCACAAGTCAAACAGGAAATGGGATGATACAAGAGGCGACATCCCTCATTAATTTGATTGTTATAACACTGAGCTCCTAGTTACACGGATACATGGCATGTACGGGTATGTCCTACAAATAGCACTATGGCTATATAATCACTTACTACATCTGGAAAGCTGCCAGCCAGCAGAGGGTTTTTCTATCCCTCAACTATTGAAGTCTCAGCATGTGCTAGCTTCACATGGGGAGCTGAAGTTTGTTTACTATAGTTTTGAATGAACCATTCAGTAGACTGTCTTAAGGTGTGTTTTTCTGTGCACATGTGTGTGTTGGCTTTCTAGCACCACTGGATGCCTGTGATTGCGTGGCTTTGGTTTCCGCTCTCAGATGAACTCTGCAGCACAATCCACAGAGAGGAGAGGACAGAGCGGACCGGAAGGCCAAGGTAACATAAAACAAATCCATTTCAAGACAATAATACAGCTTCATTCATACTTAGAGTCTGAGGGGCAAAGTGTATGAGGGCTAAAAGCCAGCTTGGCTGTGGGTTACTCACCTCCTCCATTGCGGTAGCAGAGGTAGGGAAACCTCCACACATTCCCCAGTCCCACACAGTAGCCGATACAGGAGAGCAGAAACTCATACTTCCCACCCCACTGCTCTCTTGGGAGAATAAGTGGGTCTGGTGGGGGTGCAGGGGACGGGGGGCGGGACTCAAACTGTGGCTGGGATGAGGGATTGGTGACATCATGAGCTAAATTAAACCCATTCAGCTGTGCTGGACTCTAGAACAGATAGAACACATTCAAAACTGTCAGACAGATCCTCTATCAGAATAACCTATAACGATGTCATGCCTTAATGTTGAAAAGTTGGATTCCATGTCACAAGTAAAGTGCCCCGCCTCGATTTTAACTTGTATGAGACACTGGGACTGCACATTGTTTAAGGTGAACACAGTCAGTGACAATGGTAGGCATAGCTATAGAGTCCAGGTTTACAGATATGGGTGTGGTTCACACATCAGGAAATATGACACGGTCATGCAGTCTTTGTAAACCATTGCGTTTGACCTCTAGAGCTGTGTCACTGCTGTGCCATCCAGTGCAACTGATGCAAGCACTCATTCTGCTTCCTCCCCTGCAAGGCAAAGAATTTAACTCACAACAAAATAGGAACTATTGCCTCTATTTATGTGTGTGTGTTGTCAGTGGACCAGTCGGCTAAACAGACAGAAAAGAGAAGAACTACGGACACCAAGAGGACAGAGGTCCAGAGGTTCAGTTTTGAGAACTGCCATTCATTTGATTTAGGCCACTACCATCCGCCTGCCTCATCATCATCATCATGACACATTGTAAGTCATAAAAGGAGTAGAAAGAGTAGCCTACAGGTAGTTGTTATACAATGGGCTACAATAGGTTATGCAAAACAGACAATAAAATGAGAGCAATGTGATGGATTGATGATAAGTCTGTATCAACTGAAATGTTGATAGCCCTTGATTATGTCTCTGAAATAAACATTGAGAGGTTTATACCCAAGGTAGTTTTATATTGGATATTTGAACCAAGCATGCCATCACTCTGAAGATGGTATATTCTGAACGCACCATGACAATGACAATTTTATATAGAATTGTCATTGTCATGGCGCACTTTGTGTAAGAGCTATTGAAGATTGAATCCCCTACCCTCCAAAAACAAAATCAGAATTTCCAAAAACCAAAAGCCATGGATTTTTAATCCATCCTCCCCCCGATTCAGAATATATCATTTTCATAGTCATGGCACGTTGTGTGTAAGAGCTATTACAGGTTTTTTAAAGCGGTGGGTTTTGTCCATCCTTCCCTGATTCAGAATATACCATCTTCATAGTTATGGCATGCTTGGTTCAAATATCCAGTATAAAACTACCTTGGGTATAAACCTCTCAATGTTTTTTTTACTGACAAGTCTGGTGTTTCTATGTCAAACAGTTTTGTTATATTTAGTGATGTATATAAAAAGTAATATTGCAATGCAACTCAACATTGAACACATTTAAACTATTATTTTAGGCCCATAACCATGTGTGAGGTGTATACTTTTGTTTCAAAGTAGATTTGTTTAAGACTACTAAGAATCACTCTGTGTGGCCCTGGTTTAGCCCACTGCAGTAAAATGTTAAATAGCAGGTTGGTGAGATGGAGGAGGCAGGTGATCAAAATGAAAATGTTTAAAAACAAAAGCTGTAGGTTTTTGTAGATCCTCCACCGATGCAGAATATATCCTTTTCATAGTCACGGCATGCTTCGTGTTAGTGTTATTAAAGATTGAAGGCCTCCCCCCAAAAATAAAATGTAATTTTAACAAAAATAGCTGTGAATCTTTGTCCATCCTGTTCCGATTCAGAATATATAATTTTCATTATCATGGAACGTGTTGTGTAAGAGATATTAAAGATTAAAAGCCCCACATTTCAACAACAAAAAGAGCTGTGAATTTTGATCCATCCACTCCTGATTCAGAATACATCATCTTCATTGTCATGGTATGCTTGGTTCAATAGCTATCAGGTAGAGAAAACCGAATATCCAGTACAAAACTAATTTTACTGAGGTAGAAAATGGTGACCTATAGGCTAGTAGGGTGTTGCACTTTCCACTACATCGGATGTCAGAGGAATGAGGACATACGGGTTAGATTACTTTATAGAACTACAAATCCAAATAACGATGGTTCCATTCGTTTTCCATAAATTCCAAAACAATCCAATATTCACAAAGAGGTGAAATTAGACCTTTTAACGACGTTTAAAAAGTTTCTGTTAACTAACAACAGGTTGTTTCCTTGCTTACCCCTTGTTGGTGTGTTGATTTTTTCTCTGTAATGTTCCCAGGTGCCGTTTTTGTCTGCTCGCTCGGCATTTTCCCGGGGAGAGATTCACTTGGTTTCTTTGGATGTTCGATACATTGTTCAGATTAAAGTTAATGGTAATATATTCGTGCTTTGACGGAAATGTTCGTCAGTGATGATTGAAATCGGCACTTTTGGTAATGACCGGGAAATTACAGTAGAGCGCAGGTGCAGTCACTGAGGGGATTCGATTAATCTGGCCCGGGCGCCCGTTATCGTGTTTTACACCGGGTGAAGCGTGATTGCATTCGTGAGCCCGTTCAAAGCCCACAGCGAAATTGGCCCAAAACAAAAGTGACATAAATAAGCACGTGGAGTAACGAGTAGGATTCTGTCTTTTCAGATGTAAAAGTGATTGCTTTTGATAAAAACGATTTATCCGCCTTCCCAGTTCAAATTAGTTTGACAATTCAAACATATATTTTATGGAAAAGAGATGTATGTTTCTGGATGATGCGCCATACTGCATTATTGACAAACATGATGGAGCTGCGCAGATTACTGTTCATTTGAGAAGGGCGCTCCTGTCTCACTGCTTTTGCCCGGAAACGTCATCGGCCATAGACGGGTGCACCGCAGTTCAGCATAATCGAATCCGCCCATTGAACAAAAGGGGGGAAACACACCCTCTTTTTAAAACACCTTCACTGAGCCACACCCTTTCTACAACTGCACCCCTTCACTAAATGTTTTGCCTACTGTATCTGTCTGTCTCAATCTATTTTCATCAGGTTATTGAGCAGCTACAGCACGTCTAATCAAACCCTGCTTCTTCAAAGACGGTCTTTTTTCTATTCTGAGAAAGCGTTGCTCAGAGCACTAGTAGAGGAAACCAACTGCAACAGCAGGAAATTGCATCCGTTGCTTTTTCTATGAAATAAGAAACCACATATTAAGCTCCCCTGTTTTGTTGCATGGCCAAGAAGATGGAATTGTGTATGTAACATGTAATATGATATCTATTTTAAAAAATCTAACAGCAGACCGTATGAACAAATTGGCTAAACGAGGAAAAAATAAGTAATGCCTTAATTTGTATGGCATCTTGGCTTGCGATGGGCCATGGCCATAACTTTAAATCAAATCAAGCTTCATTTATACAGCACATTTCAGACACTGAATGCAACGCAATGTGCTTTACAGGGGGGAAAAAAAACAAAAAAATAATGAAAATGAAAGCTAAAATATTTACTACAAAACAAACATAACATAAAAAACAAAATAATGACAAATTGAACAACTAAAAAGCACCCTAAGGAAAACAAAGCCAAAAATAGATGTTTTAAGATCACTTTTGATTATGTCCACAGTTTCGGCTCCCCTCAGGTTCTCTGGCAGGCTATTCCAGAGGCTGGGGGCATAGTAACTAAAGGTTGCCTCTCCATGCCTCTTGGTCCTAGGCTTTGGGATGGTTAAAAGGCCAGTGCCAGAAGACCTTTGGAACCTACTGGGTACATATCTTAAAAGCACGTCTGACATGTATTGGGGTGCACAATCATGGATTGATTTAAAAACCAATAGAAAAATCTTACAATTAATTCTCAAACTCACAGACAGCTAGTGCAGAAACCTTAAAATCCGTGTAATGTGTGCTCTCCGTCTGGTCTAGGGACCAGTGCTGCAGCATTCTGTATGTTTTGCAGTTGACCTTTGGCTTTCTTGGGTAGACCAGACAGGAGAGCATTACAGTAGTCAAGCCTGCTTGTAATAAAAACATGGATGAGTCTCTCTGTATCAGCCTGAGAGAGAAAGGGCCTCGCCTTGGCAATGTTCCTCAGGTGGTAAAAAGCCATTTTGGTCACATTCCTAATGTGTGATTCGAAATTGAGTTCAGAATCTAAAATAGCACCTAGGTTTTTTTATCTGGTGTTTTATCTATGTTGCCTGTGAATTAAAATGTGCGGCTAGATTCTCTCTCTGTGCTTTGGCTCCAACAATAAGTACCTCAGTCTTGTCTTGATTTAGCTGTAGGAAGTTGTGAGCCATCCAAGTATTTAAATCACTAATAGAGTCAAAAATGTATCCGTGGAGCTAAAATCCTCTGGTGACACAGAAATGTAAAGTTGTGTATAGCGTCTGCATGACAGTGAAAATCAATGCTTTGCTTTCTGATATCATCACTATCATCAAAAAGATTGTGCCACCTGGAAAACCCTTGTTACAGAAACCTTTACAGGAAAGTCCCAGTCACTTCACATCAAGGTAAGCGACATTGGCAGAGATGCAGCCTTTATGAACTATGCAGCCAAACCCGCCAGCTACCAGTCTGTAACCTCTGTTGGGGACAGCCAGCAGAGAGGAAGAAGAAAAGCCCAAGAATGACTTTTGAGCCTGAGTTCATGACCAGATAGGGCTCACGTAGTCCAAATAACCCCGGGCCCGTATCCACAAAGCGTCTCAGATTATGAGTGCTGATCCTGCATCAGTTTGGACTTTTAGATCATAATGAATAATATAAAATGGACAGATCCTAGATCAGCACGCCTACTCTGTGGAGGATGTGCTTATGATGGTTATATTATTATATGTGACTGACCACCTTGATTCGGTCTTATGTAGCAACATTTTACTTTCTTTTTTTTACATTGGATAAAAGCAGAGACACAGAGCTACAAAATGGTAACATACACTGCATTTGAGGAACAATGGGAAAGTAATTATCCTTTGAAACCTGATAAACCTGAAACCCCACTTTTGAGAAAATGGCCCTTGAATGTTTTGGTACACCTACTGGAGAGCTCTTCTTTGTCTACACCCATTCAGCATTGTTCACACCCTCTTAAGCCAGCCCCACCCAACAAAGATTCACATGTGAGGTAATGTGCTAAACAGTGAGTAGTGTAGTAAAGATTAAGACTGTAAGTGGTAAAAGTAGTAGCCTACAGTAAGGACAAATTTCAGGTAAACTGAAAGTGTTCAGACAAAAATATGTTATAAATATTAGATGACATAGTAACAAAGTGTCAATGCCAGTAGAGAAATAATTACATAATATACAGTATGTACAAGAACAATATCAATAACCATATCAGTGATACTGGTGATAGATCAGGTAGTAATATGCATACAATAAGGGGTAAAGTGGCTGAGCAGCAGGATAAAATAATAAATAATACCAGCAACATATGGCGTGTGTGTAAGGAGAGAGTCATTTGAGTAGAGGCACTGCAGATAGTGCTGATGACTGGTCCGTGCGAACCACATATGAACAAAGGAATCTATATTCAGAGAGCCTGTTTTTGTCCTGCCCTTGACTTTGTTGCAGGGCATGTGATGTCCATAGCTTTTTTGTCGCAAAACCCCCTGATCTTCTCAAAAATATAAGTTTGTTTAGCTGTGTCCAGTCCAGGTGGTGCTTGGACAGGCAGACCATCTATGGGAGGAAGGATGTCAGCAGCTGAAACCTGGTCCTGACTGAGTCCGAATGCTCTTTGGTGACAACAACACCAGGCTCCAGAGCATCGAAGCTGTAAAACAGGAAATAAAAACAACAACAAAAATTGAGAAAACATTACAACCTTGCATAACATCAATTCACCTCCCAAGTTTAAATAAGAAGAAGAATCTCTTACAATCAGTGGGGATTTTAGCAGGTAAATCTTGGTGGGGGAAAAAAAAGAAAATGTGGGATGCATGTCAGCAAAGCCACTACACAACACAACAATTGCACTATAACAATGACAAACGGTTCCCACAAACTGTTAGGGACTGCATAAAGCTGTCCCAACAGCAGAGTCCCAACAGCTGTCCCAACACCTTACCACTGCTACACCTGGCTATCAGCAGAGCCTTGTCTGTCAGAAAAACAGTTCAATCAGCCTAATTTACTGCCTTTTGAAAAACCATGATAGCTGATGTGGCTGACTTGCTTAAACAAATGTGCTTTCTCTTGACAATTTAGATGTACACATTATGGTATGAGGGGACAACAAGCAGATAAGAGGCTATCTGTAATTTCAATTAAGACATTAATGAGCGAGCTAGGATGAATGTAGTCAATATGACTATTTGTTCAGCACTTTTGAAATGTACAGCGACAGAATTCAGAACATGGGCCATTCTTACAGTGGGCCATTCAGAACTGCCAGATAAATAAGCAGACAATGAAATAACATTTGTTGATTACATTTCTCTAAAACAGGTTATAGGCTACATGTGCACCACCAAGTCAGAACAGTAAGCAAAATTAAGAGGGGAAAATTAAGGTGAGGCACATGGGCTACTAACAACTAACTACACAACATACACTTAGTATTACTTTCTTAGCTACACTATACATATCTCGCTGGCATATAACAGAATTTATGCAGAAGCATACAAGATATTTTTGGACTCACCTTGTTGTGCTGTGCTCACTTGAACAGGAAGGTGGCACGGCAGTCCTTCGTGGGCAAATTTTGTCATCAAACTTTGTCATCAAAGCCTAGTTTCATCAAAGCCTAGATTTATGGTGCTTTCAAGACAATTGGGAACTCTGAAATAAACCAGGTTGAATTATGATGACGTCAGTGATCTTCAGGTCGTAGCTCTAGAAAGAGACCTGAGTTCTGGATTTATACTTCAGAGTTGGATGACTGTTGAAAACGTATTTTCCCGGTCGGAGCTCGTTTTTCCGATGTAAACAGTTGTTTTAAGCAAAGCCCAAATCATGCTGGATTGACAGCATGGCCAATGTTGAATGTTTATCATTTTATGCTTGGAAAAGAGACCTTTAATCCAAGATTTAGGACCATACAGCCACCTCACTGAATAGCAGGCCAGTGATGGCATTGCAATGCTTGAAGTTAGCCACTGATTTCATCCAAACTACTTATAGTTGAATTTGCGATTTCCAACCTGCTGTGTAATGTTTATGTCCAATGGCCGATGAGAACGGATACGTTTTATCTATTCTTTCTCTTCATTACTTCTCTTCATATGACAAGGATTAAAAAGGATTTGCCAGTAGATTATCAGCTTGATTCATGATGATGACTGCTAGCTAAGATTCTGAAAGTATGATGTTGACATGTCCAATTTATTTTAATTTTACCTTTATTTAACTAGGCAAGTCAGTTAAGAACAAATTCTTATTTTCAATGACGGCCTAGGAACAGTGGGTTAACTGCCTGTTCAGGGGCAGAACAATAGATTTGTACCTTGTCAGCTCAGGGATATGAACTTACAACCTTTTGGTTACTAGTCCAGGTCTGGGAGGATATTGCAACAACACCTGCACAGGATCGGTACATTCGAACATCACACCTGTGGGACAGGTACAGGAGGGCAACAACAACTGCCCAAGTTACACCAGGAAAGCACAATCCCTCCATCAGTGCTCAGACTGTCCGCAGTAGGCCGAGAGAGGCTGGACTGAGGGCTTGTATGACTGTTGTAAGGCAGGTCCTCACCAGACATCACCGGCAACAACGTCGCCTATGGGCATAAACCCACCGTTGCTAGACCAGACAGGACTGGCAAAAAGTGCTCTTCACCGACGAGTCACAGTTTTGTCTCACCAGGGGTGATGGTCGGATTCGCGTTTATCGTCAAAGGAATGAGCGTTACACCAAGGCCTGTACTCTGGAGCGGGATCGATTTGGAGGTGGAGGGTCCGTCATGGTCTGGGCCGGTGTGTCACAGCATCATCGGACTGAGCTTGTTGTCATTGCAGGCAATCTCAACTCTGTGCGTTACAGGGAAGACATCCTCCTCCCTCATGTGGTACCCTTCCTGCAGGCTCATCCTGACATGACCCTCCAGCATGACAATGCCACCAGCCATACTACTCGTTCTGTGTGTGATCTCCTGCAAGACAGGAATGTCAGTGTTCAACCATGGCCAGCGAAGAGCCTGGATCTTTATCCCATTGAGCACGTCTGGGACCTGTTGGTTGAGGGCTAGGGCCATTCCCCCCAGAAATGTCCGGGAACTTGCAGGTGCCTTGGTGGAAGAGTGGGGTAACATCTCACAGCAAGAACTGGCAAATCTGGTGCAGTCCATGAGGAGGAGATGCACTGCAGTACTTAATGCAGCTGGTGGCCACACCAGATACTGACTGTTACTTTTGCCCCTCCCTTTGTTCAGGGACACATGTTAGGGAATAATCCGAATTTGTTGGTAACATAGGTAAGATGTTTTATATTCATCATATGTTTGTAAGTTACTTCTCATCAAGAATGTTATTTTTGTATAATACTGTGGCAGGGTTGCAGTATCTGTTCTATGTCAAGACTAAGTTGCATGGGCCGCAGAGAGGGGAGAGGTCAAAGTGTCATCATGTGTAAACATATCTTTTGCTCCACTGTGTGTGTGCCAGCGGGGAAAGTAGGATAGCAGTGTCTGGAATCATTCTATGCTTCCTCTAATGTTGTCCCTATCTTAATTAACCTATAGCAATCATTCTCCTCTCCGTGAGTTTGTCCAGGATTGGTTGTATTTAGAATTGGTTGTATCTAAATGACAATTTGATATATGCCTGTTGATATGGAGGGTTGGTTTATGGTTCTGAGGTTGAGAAAGGAGACAAAGCTGAACAATGAATTATGCCGATGCTGTCTTATCCTGTGTATCTTTGCTATAAAGGATCTCATTTGCCATTATGTTGGGACTCTCAACTTTTCATTAGAGATACTGAACTGTTGAAAGTCAATATGCTATTGCAATGTGTAAGGGGCTCTCAGAGAATTCATTGATAGACACTGAATTAATCTGAGAGTCACAGGATTGTGATAGAGCTCATATAATTAAAGATGGACTTTGATAACTAACTCTGACTTGTGTATGGTTTGCGCTCATGATTTGGTAAATAGAGGAAATTTCCACGACACACATTATTCAATTTCTGTTAGTCACAAGTCTGTGGAATTTGTTCAGTTTAACACAGTGCCCTTCTTTGGACACTGTGTTAACTAACCTCCAAACGAGTTTCAATGCCATACAACACTCCTTCCGTGGCCTCCGACTGCTCTTAAACGCTAGTAAAACCAAATGCATGCTTTTCAACCGTTCGCTGCCTGCACCCGCCCGCCCGACGAGCATCACTACTTTGGACGGTTCTGACTACGTGGGCAACTACAAATACCTAGGTGTCTGGCTAGACTGTAAACTTTCCTTCCAGACTCACATCTCCAATCCAAAATTAAATCTAGAATGAGCTTCCTATTTCGAAACAAAGCCATCTTCACTCCTTCAAAGTCGGCAAACATATCCTCGTTAAACTGACTATCCTACCGATCTTTGACTTTGGCGATGTCATTTACAAAATAGCTTCCAATACTCTACTCAGCAAACTGGATGCAGTCTATCACAGTGCCATCCGTTTTTTCTCCAAAGCCCCTTACACCACCCACCACTGCGACCTGTATGCTCTAGTCGGCTGGCCCTCGCTACATATTCGTCGCCGGACCAACTGGATCAAGGTCATCTATAAGTCTATGCTAGGTAAAGCTCCGCCTTATCTCAACTCACTGGTCACAATAACAACACCCACTCATAGCACGCGCTCCAGCAGGTATATCTCACTGGTCATCCTAATTGTCCCTAGGATTTCTAAGCAAACAGCTGGAGGCAGGGCTTTCTACTATAGAGCTCCATTTTTATGGAATGGTCTGCCTACCCATGTGAGAGACGCAGACTCGGTCTCAACCTTTAAGTCTTTACTGAAGACTCATCTCTTCAGTGGGTCATATGCTTGAGTGTAGTCTGGCCCCGGAGTGTGAAGGTGAACGGAAAGGCTCTGGAGCAATGAACCACCCTTGCTGTCTCTGCCTGGCCAGTTCCCCTCTCTCCACTGGGATTCTCTGCCTCTAACCCTATTACAGGGGCTGAGTCACCGGCTTACTGGTCCTCTTTCATGCTGTCCCTGGGAGGGGTGCGTCACTTGAGAGGGTTGAGTCACTGACGTGATCTTCCTGTCTGGGTTGGCCCCCCCTTGGGTTGTGCCGTGGCGAAGATCTTTGTGGGCTATACTTGGCCTTGTCTCAGGATGGTAAGTTGGTGGTTGAAGATATCCCTCTAGTGGTGTGTGGGCTGTGCTTTGGCAAAGTGGGTGGGGTTATATCCTTCCTGTTTGGCCCTGTCCGGTGGTATCATCGGATGGGGCCACAGTGTCTCCTGACCCCTCCTGTCTCAGCCTCCAGTATTTATGCTGCAGTAGTTTATGTGTCGGGGGGCTAGGGTCAGTTTGTTATATCTGGAGTACTTCTCCTGTCTTATCCGGTGTCCTGTGTGAATTTAAGTATGCTCTCTCTAATTCTCTCTTTCTCTCGGAGGACCTGAGCCCTAGGACCATGTCTCAGGACTACCTGGCGTGATGACTCCTTGCTGTCCCCAGTCCACCTGGCCGTGCTGCTACTCCAGTTTCAACTGTTCTGCCTGCGGCTATGGAAATGGAATCCTGACCTGTTCACCGCACGTGCTACCTGTCCCAGACCTGCTGTTTTCAACTCTCTAGAGACAGCAGGAGTGGTAGAGATACTCTTAATGATCGGCTATGAAAAGCCAACTGACATTTACTCCTGAGGTGCTGACTTGCTGCACCCTCGACAACTACTGTTATTATTATTATTTGACCATGCTGGTCATTTATGAACATTTGAACATCTTGGCCATGTTCTGTTATAATCTCCACCCGGCACAGCCAGAAGAGGATTGGCCACCCCTCATAGCCTGGTTCCTCTCTTGGTTTCTTCCTAGGTTTTGGCCTTTCTATGGAGTTTTTCCTAGCCACCGTGCTTCTACACCTGCATTGCTTACTGTTTGGGGTTTCAGGCTGGGTTTCTGTACAGCACTTTGAGATATCAGCTGATGTACGAAGGGCTATATAAATACATTTGATTTGATTTGATCCCCAAAGCCAACACCTCCTTTGGCTGCTTTTCCTTCCAGTTCTTTGCTGCCAATGACTGGAACGAATTGCAAAAATCGCTGAAGCTGGAGACTTATATTTCCCCTCACTAACTTTAAACATCAGCTATCTGAGCAGCTTACTGTAGCTGTACATATCCCATCTGTAAATAGACCACCCAATCTACCTACCTCATACCCATATTGTGCTTATTTACTTTTCTTATCTTTTGCACACCAGTATCACTACTTACACATCATCATCTGCTCATCTATCACTCCAGTGTTAATCTGCTAAATTGTAATTACTTTGCTACTATGGCTTATTTATTGCCTTACCTCCTCATGCCATTTGCACACACTGTATATAGACTTTCTTTTTTCCTATTGTGTTATTGACTGTACGCTTGTTTATTCCATGTGTAACTCTGTGTTGTTGTTTGTGTCGCACTGCTTTGCTTTATCTTGGCCAGGTCACAGTTGTAAATGAGAACTTGTTCTCAACTAGCCTACCTGGTTAAATAAAGGTGAAATAAAAAATAATAAAAAAGAAAAGTGTCTCAGTTGTTGAATCTTGTTATGTTCATACAAATATTTACACATGTTAAGTTTGCTGAAAATAAACGCAGTTGACATTGAGAGGGCATTTCTTATTTTGCTGAGTTTATATATCGGTGTATCGTAGGTGATAGCTGTGGTGACGTTCTCAGAGCCCAAGGCTTACAACAAGGGTCAGGATAAAGATGAGTCTGTGACAGTAAGAGTAAAGTTTTTGGAAAAAGTAGATCTTTGCCTTTAGTCTGATCCATTTGTGGTTTCAGGGTAGATGAAAACAGAGTTGGGTGCTGTGGAATCGGTGAGTGTAACCAGAAGTGGTCTTGTGATAATTGTTTGTGTTTCTGCTGGTCAGAGGGAGCAGGCTCTTTGCATTAAGCGAATGGGGGCAAGAGATGTGAATTGTGGCGGTAGCGGAAAATGTAAAAGCTGACAAACTGAAGGGGAAGATTCCCAGTGCTTGTAATGATCATCGTTTGGTGCGAAGCAGACAGGGTGGCGTGAGTAGTAAAACAGAAGAGTCGTTGCCTGTTCTTTTGAGTTTTGATGTGGATTCTTTACCTGAGAAAGTCATGTTGGGATATATAAGTTATCCTGTACGAGCTTTTGTGCAGAATACATTATGTTGTTACAGGTGTCAAGCTTATGGGCATGTGGCAGCAGTGTGTAGGAGGGAGGTTCACAGGTGTGAGAAGTCTGCAGAAGGGCAGGAGACAAAGCAATTTGTAGCATTGGGGAAAGTAGTGGTATGTGTTAATTGTAGGGGTTCCCATGTGGCTGGGGATCAGATATGTCCCGTGCGAGAGAGGCAGGTTGAGGTTTCCAAGTTTAGAGTAGTGCAGAAGTTGTCATATGCTGAGGAAGATGGGTTAAGGGGGAGGAGCGGTGAGAGTAGTAGAGATGTACCAGTACAGAGGGAGAGGCCAAAAAGTGATATAAGTTTCAGTAAGATTGGATTTTTAGCATTTATAGCAATGTTATCAATTGTACAGCAGGGATGGAACGTAAGTCACAGAAAATTGAGGTATTTGGGTGTGTGAGATTTGACATCAGAAGAGTTACAGGGTGTGTTAAGTGGTAATGTCCCATCCTTTCAGGATGATTGCATGAGGTAGGAATACATACATTTAATTAGTGGAGTAGGGTGGTGTTAATTTGATTTTATATCATTTTGAAATTAGTGAGTGTCGTGTTAGATGGTAGGGTATTTATTTTTATTTTTCAAGCAAAGTATAAGGAAGTTGTACTCCAATCTAGTAGATGGCGGTAATGCAACAAATTGGATGCCAACCGCTGTTAAACTTCATAGAAGAAGAAGTAGTTATTCGCGGTTTATCTTCTGCACTTGAAGTCTTCGACGGCTGTTAGCGTGAGACTCTCTCTGTACATTCTAAGCTATATATCAGTATTCTTATTTTTCGCACTTTCTCTGGAAAGAAAACAACCCTTGTCAACATGCATGTGATAAAGCGAGGTAGGTCATTTCTAGTAGGAATAATAGCAAAAGCTAGCTAAGTTTGCAATTTGACTGGCTCTTGCCTTTTTTCTCACAAGCAACCTTTTGAACGTGTATTATTATATCGTTGGCTACTGTACTGTCATTAACCACGTTGCATGACTTTGCCTAATTAGGTAGCTAATGTTATTGAATGCGTTAGCTAGCTAGAGAAGGACCGCTGTCGTCTCGTTTAATAAGGACGATCAAAACAGGTTATTGACAGTCTTGCAGCAATGTTCCTTTTGTCAAACTTGGCGCCAAATTTGTCAACGTTTTGTAGTTTGGCTAGCCAGTTAGGTGCTTCTATCTAGGGCATTTGATTGGAAGTATCCGTGACTATCACATCAATTAATCATATAGCTAGTTAACATTTTCTAGTATTTAAATGATATTTTTTACCCCCAATACAGCTTTCTGGGTTACACAACAGGATGTTTGCTAGTATCCGTGACTATCCCATCAATTACATAACTAAATTAACTTAGTTTTTAAGCTTTGTGGCAATTACTGACATTAACTTGTAAATTCCTTTTCCATGGCGCGCACAATATATTTTATTGTTGATTTTCTGCTTAACACTTCCGTCATTACATCATTTTCAGATGGGCGCGAAGAGCGTGTCATGTTTGACAAGATCACTTCCCGTATTCAGAAGCTGTGCTATGGACTCAACTCTGACTTTGTAGATCCAGTGAGTCGATATTTTATGTTCATTGTATTTCCGTTGTTTGGTAATTCTAGTGTTTATGTTCTGTGTGTTGTGTTCCTCTAACGCACCCTTTACCCTGCCTGTTGTCCCACGTTTAGACCCAGATCACCATGAAGGTAATCCAGGGTCTGTACAGTGGGGTCACTACAGTGGAGCTGGACACATTGGCTGCAGAGATTGCTGCCACCCTCACAACGAAACACCCCGACTATGCCATCCTGGCTGCCCGCATTGCCGTCTCCAACCTGCACAAGGAGACCAAGAAGGTGTTCAGTGGTAAGTCTCTCTTGCAAGTTATGCATATTTCTCCATTATCAGGCTCACTCAAAGTAGCCAAGATTCAGCCTGTCCATTCATTCAGTGGCACGGATATCGAATTTGCCAGTGAGCTGACAATCGCACTTCTGCTAACTGAAGAAATTGGTACCTAAAAGTAATTTCTAAACCCTGGGTGTGAAACTAAGGTATCTGGAAATCGCTTAATTTTTTCTGTCAATGCTGTTTTAGATGTGGTGGAGGATCTCTACAACTATGTCAACCCACTAAACAGATGCCACTCTCCCATGGTTGCCAAGGAGACACTTGACATTGTCCTAGAAAACAAGGATCGCCTCAACTCTGCAATCATCTTCGACCGGGACTTCTCCTACAACTTCTTTGGATTCAAGGTCATTTTTACAGTACACGGTTTATAAACCATCATTTAAAAGTCAATTCTGCAATGGTAGGAAAGTAAACACTTTTTTGTGTTTTTCTACATAGACACTTGAGCGGTCGTACCTTCTGAAGATTAATGGGAAAGGTGAGTCGGTTACATAATTTCTGTCCCTGTAAGAATTGACATCTTGTCATGATACGAATCTATGCTGCACTGGATTAGGGCTCCTCACCAGTGGCACCTGGCCAAACAGGCACATTTTCAGAGCTGTTTTTTAAAAATTTGGTTCAGATGAGCTCCATCCCTCATGCTGACCTGTTCTGTTTCTGTGTAGTTGCCGAGCGACCCCAGCACATGCTCATGAGGGTGGCAGTTGGGATTCATCAGACTGACATTGACGCTGTCATCGAGACTTACAACCTGCTGTCAGAGAAGTGGTTCACCCACGCTTCGCCCACACTCTTCAACGCTGGCACCAACCGCCCACAACTGTCCAGGTAAGCACTTCATATTTTGGATCTACTTTTGCCATTCTACTAGAAGCCATTCCTCAGGCTATGATTACTGAATTGCAGAAAATACTGACATCTTTGACAGTTCTAAGTGCAAACCAGAAAAGCGCTTGATCGGTTTTAAATTAGTTGTCCTTGTTGACTTTTCAGCTGTTTCCTGTTGGCCATGAAGGATGACAGCATTGAGGGCATCTACGACACCCTAAAGCAGTGTGCCCTAATCTCTAAATCAGCAGGGGGCATCGGAGTGGCAGTCAGCTGCATCAGAGCCACGGGCAGCTACATTGCTGGGGTGAGGATCACGTTCATAAATAAGACTGCCCGACTAAGTGTCAGGAGGGGTGTAGAGTGATGGGGCTATGTCTACACCGAGGACCCAGAACAGTGGGTACTTGGTGTGATTGATGGCTCTGACAGATTGTGGGGAAAGTTTGTACATGAGAAAAAATGACTCGTGTTTCATTGATGCTTGGCGAGTCACTCAGTTACTGAGGCTTCTTTGTTTTTGTTTTTAAGACAAATGGTAATTCCAATGGGCTGGTTCCCATGCTCCGAGTGTACAACAACACAGCACGCTATGTGGACCAGGGAGGCAACAAGGTGAGAATGAAATTTAATTTGAATATGGGTTTTGTTATTGACTCTGGCCACAGGATGACTTCATAGATATGCATTAGCGCTCTGCGCAGAGATGACCCACTATCTATCACCCAAGTCTGATGGCTCTGAGAACATGTATACGGTCTTTCAGACTCTGTGGCCTGTGTTTACTGTACCGTCATCAGGCATTTAACTCCCGCTCATTGCCCTCCTTCTCAGAGACCTGGTGCGTTTGCCATGTACCTGGAGCCGTGGCACTTTGATGTGTTTGACTTCTTGGATCTGAAGAAGAACACGGGGAAGGAAGAGCAGAGAGCCAGAGATCTGTTCTACGGCATGTGGATCCCTGACCTCTTCATGAAGAGAGTGGAGAGCAACCAGGTATGCAGAAACATTTATCAACTGAAGTATTCAAACCAGATATGGAATTTCATGAAATTCGAGCTCTAGTATATTTTGTACATCGCTCTTCAAGGTTGAATTAAAGAAGGGAATAAGGAGTGGTTCTGTTTAGATGAATATCTTGAAAGATATCAGTACTCAATGGTGTATCATACCCACAGGACTGGTCCCTGATGTGCCCCAGTGACTGCCCTGGACTGGACGAGTGCTGGGGGGAGGAGTTTGAGAAGCTCTATACCATGTAAGACCGGTGCTCCTGACCTGGTATAACTGCTCCATACCAGTCTACTCCCTGTGCAATGTCTCACTGGGCCTGTCTCTGTCTGTCGTCAGGTATGAGCAGGAGGGTCGGGTCAAGCGGGTGGTGAAGGCCCAGCAGGTGTGGCATGCCATTATTGAGTCCCAGACTGAGACGGGCACCCCCTATATGCTTTACAAGGACGCCTGCAACAGGAAGAGCAATCAGCAGAACCTGGGCACCATTAAGTCCAGTAACCTTTGTACCGAAATTGTAGAGTACACCAGCCATGATGAGGTGAGGGCAATCGATTACCTAAACTGTTTGAACTACTGAAGCTGTCTGAAATTGCACCCTATTCCATATTTGGTGCACTACTTTTGACCATGGCCATACTAGAGGTTGACCGATTATGATTTTTCAACGCCGATACCGATTAATCGGCCTATTTTTATTTTATTTGTGTAATTACAATTACAACAATACTGAATGAACACTTATTTTAACTTAATATAATACATCAATCAAATCAATTTAGCCTCAAATAATGAAACATGTTCAATTCGGTTTAAATAATGCAAAAACAGTGTTGGAGAAGAAAGTAAAAGTGCAATATGTGCTATGTAAGAAAGCTAACGTTTCAGTTCCTTGCTCAGAACATGAGAACATATGAAAGTTGGTGGTTCCTTTTAACATGAGTCTTCAATATTCCCAGGTAAGGAGTTTTAGGTTGTAGTTATTATAGGAATTATAGGACTATTTCTCTCTATACCACTTGTATTTCATATACCCTTGGATGTTCTTATAAGCACTTTAGTATTGCCAGTGTAACAGTATAGCTTCCGTACCTCTCCTCGCTCCTAAGCAGCATTACCCATGCAGAGCAAGGGGAACAACTAGTCTCAGAGAGAGTGACGTTTGAAACGCTATTAGCGCTCACCCCGCTAACTAGCTAGCCATTTCACATTACATCGTTACACCAGCCTAATCTCGGGAGTTGATAGGGTTGAAGTCATAAACAGCAGCACTGCTGGCAAAACGCACGAAAGTGCTGTTTGAATGAATGCTTATGAGCCTGCTGGTGCCTACCATCGCTCAGTCAGACTGCTCTATCAAATCATAGACTTAATTATAATATAATAACACAGAAATACGAGCCTTAGTTTCCGGATTTGACCATATTAATTACCTATCATCTCAAACAAGATGTTTATTCTTTCCGTGAAATATGGAACCGTTTACGTATTTTATCTAACGGGTGGCATCCATCAGTCTAAATATTCCTGTTACATTGAAGGTTGTGCAATGTTATGTCATAATTACGTAAAATTCTGTCAAATTAGTTCGCAATGAGCCAGGCTGCCCAAACTGTTGCATATACCCTGACTCTGCGTGCAATGAACGCAAGAGAAGTGACACAATTTCACCTGGTTAATATTGCATGCTAACCTGGATTTCTTTTAGCTAAGATATGCAGGTTTAAAAATATATACTTCTGTGTATTGATTTTAAGAAAGGCGTGGGTGTTTATGGTTAGGTACATGTTGAAGCAACGACAGTCCTTGGATCACATCAAAGTGTGACGCTAATCTATCTGGCTCCTATTTCCCAATCTCAGGTGGCAGTGTGTAACCTGGCATCCATCGCCCTCAACATGTATGTCACCCCAGAGAAAACATTTGACTTCAGCAAGCTGGCCTATGTCACCAAGGTCATCGTCAGGAACCTCAACAAGATCATTGAGATCAACTACTACCCTGTGGTCGAGGTAATGTCTAGCGTTCAACTTAGTGATCCTAATAATATGATCAGCAAGTCTGATTCTACAGGTTATATCTTCATGTGGACCAGTAACTGATTGCCCCATGCCTCGCCTCCTCTCTGACCAGGCTGAGAACTCCAACAAGCGCCACAGGCCCATTGGTATCGGTGTGCAGGGTCTTGCTGATGCTTTCATCCTGATGCGTTTCCCCTTTGAGAGTGCCGAGGCCCAGAAGCTCAACACTCAGATCTTTGAGACCATCTACTACGCTGCCCTGGAGTCCAGCTGTGAGCTTGCTGCTGAGCTCGGTGCCTACCAGACCTACCCAGGCTCCCCTGTCAGCAAAGGAGTGAGTACCACCACCCTTACACCTAACTGAGATGTTAGATATCCTGTGTAGGGTTTTTGTTTACGGTAACTAACTTGTCGATAGTTAATTTTGGATTAAGGAGAATGTTCTGGTGTGGGTCTCAGGCTTAAATGGTTATTTTCCCCAGATCCTTCAGTACAACATGTGGGACAAAACCCCAACCGACCTGTGGGACTGGACAGTTCTCAAGGAAAAGATTGCCAAGTAAGTTCTCAACATTGTCCTCCATTTTCCAACCCAACTACAACTAGTCTCAACACATACATGACCAACCAAGTGGATTTAAATGTTGTCGCCTTTTTCATCACATCAGTCACCCTTCTGCCCCGTCTCTCCAGGCACGGTGTGAGGAACAGTCTGCTGCTGGCCCCCATGCCCACGGCCTCTACAGCCCAGATCCTGGGCAACAATGAGTCTATCGAGCCCTACACCAGCAACATCTACACCCGCAGAGTCCTCTCTGGAGAGTTCCAGGTCAGTACCACTCTCTGTGGGTTCCATAGACAGACTTCTGCACACACAGCATACTCAAACACTAGAAGGCTCTTGAGTTTGGGAGTGTAAAAAGCTAGAGTTGTGTGTATGTGAGGACTAATGTTCTTTGTGCTCCTTGCAGATTGTGAATCCCCATCTGTTGAAGGACCTAACAGAGAGAGGGCTGTGGAATGAGGAGATGAAGAACCAGCTGATTGGTCAGAACGGATCCATCCAGGTGAGAACCCAGACTAATCAGAGTGCAATTATACCCTTTGACTGTATTTTGTGAAGGTCATGTCTAACTCCTTTTGTTAGATTTTAAAAGTGCTATCCTTTTTTAGTAGTTGTCGTTCTATTGTTACTTGTCTTTAGGGCATTGCTGAGATCCCAGATGACCTGAAGGAGCTGTATAAGACTGTGTGGGAGATCTCCCAGAAGACTATTCTGAAGATGGCTGCTGACCGCGGGGCCTTCATAGACCAGAGCCAGTCCCTCAACATCCACATCGCTGAGCCTAACTACGGCAAGCTCACCAGCATGCACTTCTACGGCTGGAAGCAGGTGAGTCAGCTTGCCTATTGAAGTTTCTATAAGATTGCATTTTCTTAGCCCTGGGCCACCCTTAACTCTGGTGTTAAAATGGCTGGCTGATGCTGCCCCTTGAAGCATTGTAGTCCGACTGAAAGTGTTGAGCGTGTGTCATGAGGGGCGGAGAGTGACAGGTCCACGCCGAGGACCCAGAACAATGGGAACTTGGCGTGATTGGCTAGGGAGGCAACGTATGAGGATCAAAGTAGTGCTAAATATTAAATAAACCACTAACCTCTTTTCTGCTCCTCAGGGTCTGAAGACGGGCATGTACTACCTGAGGACCAAGCCTGCAGCCAACCCCATCCAGTTCACCCTGAACAAGGAGAAGCTGAAGGAGTCTCAGTCGGCTAAGAACTTGGAGGCGATCAAGGAGCTCAACAGAGCCGCTATGGTGTGTTCCCTGGAGAACCGCGACGACTGCCTGATGTGTGGCTCTTAGACGGCACCCCACTCCTCCCCGCTCTTTAGTTAATGAACCATAGCAGTGGACCACTGAAGTCCTCAGGATCTTTGAACCCCACTGTCATTGCCTTTAGGTCAGGTAACATTATACAGTAATCTGCCCTGATGTCAGATCAGACTCTTAATAGAACAGGCTCTTGTGTTTGTTGTGGGAATGCTAATGTAGCCTAACTATAGTGCTGTACAAGGTGTGCGCTGTCTGATAATACCAGATTATTAACTGTAAACTTTTCTATTTATCTTTCACAGTTACACTGTCTGTGTGGATTTGTTTTGTATAGGATTGCGTTTCCAACTTTGTCTACTCCATTGTTAATATGTATATCTAAGGATCTCATAACTTGCTGAATGAACTTAAACAAAATGTGTGTATATTCTAAGTATTTTGTATTTGACCTGTGGGGAAAATAAAATAGCTTTGTATGCTGAACAAAAATATAAACGCAACATGCAACAATTTGAAGTTTACTGAGTTAATGTTCATATAAGGAATCAGTCAATTGAAATACATTTCTTGGGCCCTAATTTATGGATTTAACACAACTGGGAATATAGATATGCATCTGTTCATCACAGATACTGTACCTTCAACAAAAAAAGGCGTGGATCAGAAAACCAGTCAGTATCTGGTGTGACCACCATTTGCCTCATGCTGCGTGACATCTTCGTATAGAGTTGATCAGGCTGTTGATTGTGTTCTGTGGAATGTTGTCCCACTCTTCAATGGCTGCATGAAGTTGCTGGATATTGGCGAGAACTGGAACACTCGTACTTGTTCATCCAGAGCATTCCAAACATGTTCAATGGGTGATCTGTCTGAGTATGAAGGCCATAGAAGAGCTAGGACATTTTCAGCTTCCAGGAATTTTTGTACAGATCCTTGCGATATGGGGGATCAAGGGCATGACGAAGTGCCTCAGGATCTTGTCACGGTATCGCTGTGCATTCAAATTGCCATCAATAAAATTTGTATGTAGCTTATGCCTGCCCATACCATAAACCAACCATGGGACAACGTTAACCTCAGCAAACCGCTCGCCCACACTCATCTGCCCAGTACAGTTAAACTGGGATTCATCCATGGAGAGCACACTTCTCCAATGCTCATCTTGGATGAACTGTAGGTGAGCATTCCACTGAAGTCAGTTCAAGACCCTGGTGAGGATGACAAGCACGCAGATGAGTTTCCATGAGACGGTTTCTGAGAATGCTAGAATGCTCACTAACAGCAATGTAAACATGTGTAACATTTGAGAGAAGCTTTTAGTGTGTGTTGGTTATATTTTTGTTCAGTGTAATTATTTTTTTCTCTCCCCAATTTCATGATATCCAATTGGTAGTTAGTCTTGTCCCATAACTGCAACTCTCGTAGGTAGGTACTCGCTAGAGGTAAAGGTTAAGAGCCATGCGTCCTCCGAAACACGACCCTGACAAGCTTCACTGCTTCTTGACACACTGCTCGCTTAACCCAGCCGCACCAATGTGTCGGAGGAAACACCTTACAACTGGTGGCCGTGTCAGCGTGCATGCGCCCGGCCTGCTACAGCGCAATTGGACAGGGACATCCCAGCCGGCCAAACCCTCCCCTAACCTGGACGACGCTGGGCCGAATGTGCGTTGCCTCGTGGGTCTCCCAGTCGCAGCCGGCTGCAACACAGACCGGGATCGATCCCGGATCTATAGCGACGCCTCAAGCACTGCAGTGCCTTAGACAGCAGCGCCACTCGTGAGGCCCAATGTAATTACGTTTGTGTTCATGCAATGTCCTGTGGTACTTTTGTCAAGGTGTACAGTAGTTTAGCAATAACAGTACATGGCATAAGGTGATGCTATTTTGTACTTGATGGGAATTGTATCAGGAAGATGGGGCTTCTTTCACTCTTGATATTTTGAAATGGGTGATGTATATCCACAAGTTAATACATACCATTTGAAAAGTAACATACAAAATGGAGTGTCTTGGATTTACTTATATAATAATACAAAATGCTCTATCCAGGTTGTTTTGCCTTAAGTAACCATCTGTCTTATGTAACCGTACCAAACGTAACACACCATACTAAACGGAGTACTTCGGATTTACATACAGAATTATACGAAATGCTCTGAGACCAGGTTGACCAACAGAGAAGAGACTGTCAGAGCAGTATAGCCAGTTTTGCTCAAATTATTTGCTTTATATAATGAACACACAAGGACATTGTATATATTTTTGTTATTTTAATATTGGTTTGAAAATATGTATTCAAAGTGAAATTGTAATTCTCTATCCTTTCTAATTGTTAGGTTGGAATGTCTATAATGACAATGAATAAGAGTTAGTACTGGTCTCAAACAGGTGGTCCAATGGGAGCAGACATCGGTATCACTAGGTGTTCATAGATCATGTTTAATTTGGCTACATCACTTAACAATATTGTATAAAGGGTAGTGGAGTATCTGATTACATGTACTCTGATTACAAAAAACAAATCAGTGTACCAGCAGCAATATTGTAATCAGATTACAGATACTTAAAAAAAAATTAGATGACTAAATTCAGAAAGGATCTTTGTGAATAAATACATTGACACCTTTCTGTTTTCTCAATGACATTCAATTCAGCATTGAAAAAAGGTGCAAGTTTAAGTTTGTTCCACCTCAGTGAGTCTGACCACAAGTCAGAGACCACTATGAAGACACACCTGATGCATTTGATGGATACTTTTAGTCTTCTTCTAATGCCTCTTAAGGGGAAAGTAATCATATTCCAAAAATGACATTGCTTAAAGGTTTGGACAGGTAACTAGTAATTGTAACGGATTACATTTAGAAAGTAACCTACCCAACCTTGCGTGTATATACATGCCTTTGAATGATTTGTAGCTCATTTTACAGCAAAATAGTTTTATGCTATCTACTGCAAGTGTATATAGCTGCTTTGATGTAAAGATCTCATGTAGTCAACCTATTAAGGAACTATGGAGTTGACTGAAACAATGCTAACTGGCTGACACTTCTAATCTGAAGATGATGCACTCAGATGTGCAGTTCTCATTGGTCCTCCGTTGATGGACCCCTCCCCCTCCTGCAAGCCGAAGACAGTGTCCTGTGAGCTGCTGCTGCCATCGGTCGGTCGGGAACTGTATTCTCCACCACCACGCTAGCTGTGGCAGCCTTCTTCTTAGTCACATTCTCCAACGCCCTCCCCGGGCCCTTAATCCACCTCTCGGTCATGTTGATTTTCCCCACCACTCTTTTCTCCTTCAGTTCCATCACCTTGACCTTTCTCTTTCAGATCTCCCAGGCCCATGTCTACTTTCCCTTCATTCCCACGTCCTCCCATATCATTCACTTTTTTGTCACCTCCTACAAGTCCTTTCCACCAGATTGTATTATCCGAATCTCCCCCTTCCCCTCACTGTCTCCTCTCTATTTTCTGCTCTGACTCCTTCACTACCCCCGTCCACCCTTCTCTCTCCCTTCCCTCCATCAACTCTCCCCTCCTTCATCTTCACAACATCCATGTCTCCTACCTGCTTCGTCCCTTCTGCTCCATCTGGCTCCACCTCCTGTTCTGCTCCATCTTGCCCCACCTCCCGTTCTGCTCCATCTTGCCCCACCACCTCCTGTTCTGCTCCATCTGGCCCCACCACCTCCTGTTCTGCTCCATCTGGCCCCACCACCTCCTGTTCTGCTCCATCTGGCCCCACCACCTCCTGTTCTGCTCCATCTTGCCCCACCACCTCCTGTTCTGCTCCATCTGTCCCCACCTTAACCTGGGGCCAGATATAAAAAGGTAAGCGCCAACGAGATGGTGGGGAAGAAGGTCCTGCTTCCCCTCCAGCCAGACAGGTTCCCACACCAATTAGAGGACAGAAGGTGGAATATGAAATATGAGATGAAACTGACCTTTGAGATAGAGGTTGTTCTATTGTTGGTAGAGGAAGTTGGCTGTATAACACACATACACACAGTATAACCTACCGTATGAGGTAGAAAAAGGCCTTAGGGGAGGGAATGATGTTGAAGGGGACAGGCATGGTGAGACCTCTGAAGTAATTCCGAGAGCTTAGCAAATTTCCACTCAAGGTCAGCGACATCCTGAGAGGGGACAGGTAAGCAGCAGTCAGGGCCCATCCTAGAATCTCTCCTAAACTTTACCTTTGTAAGTAAAGTTTGAGCTTTGAAGGTCTAGAATTTGAGCTTTGAACCACTTTTATCTGCTACATTGGGAAGCAGATAGGGTGTGCCACAAATCAGAGAGAGAGAGAAAGAGTGGCCACAATTCACAAACAGGACATTTGGAGAGGGATACACTATCTCACTGAACATGTTCATTATACTGCAAATCATTGACAGCAGCCCCCCAAATAACACCACTGAGAATCTACTAGCTCTGTAGCTGCTTGTGGCTCTACCCGTTTCTGGTTATAGATGACTGGGCTCTACCCGTTTCTGGTTATAGATAACTGGGCTCTACCCGTTTCTGGTCATAGATGACTGGGCTCTACCCGTTTCTGGTCATAGATGACTGGGCTCTACCCATTTCTGGTTATAGATGACTGGGCTCTACCCGTTTCTGGTCATAGATGACTGGGCTCTACCCGTTTCTGGTTATAGATGACTGGGCTCTACCCGTTTCTGGTCATAGATGACTGGGCTCTACCCGTTTCTGGTTATAGATGACTGGGCTCTACCCGTTTCTGGTCATAGATGACTGGGCTCTACCCGTTTCTGGTTATAGATGACTGGGCTCTACCCGTTTCTGGTCATAGATGACTGTGGCTCTACCCATTTCTGGTTATAGATGACTGTGGCTCTACCTGTTTCTGGTTGTAGTTTACGGCAAGCCTCAGACGGGTCAGGTTTGGGATGCCCTTCTCGAACACTTGCTGGTCAAGGGTGTCCTGGTTTCAGTCTCCACAGCTGTTCAGGATGGTGGTGACCTCTGGTTAAGGACAATCCCCAGCAGCTCCACCGCAAACTCCTGGCACAGCTCCTCCAGACACAGGTACTGAGGCTGTGGAAGAGATAACACAAGCAACCACTCAGACAAACAACCTCGGTCCTTCTGTAGCTCAGTTGGTAGAGCATGGCGCTTGTAACGCCAGGGTAGTGGGTTCGATCCCGGGACCACCCATACGTAGAATGTATGCACACATGACTGTAAGTCGCTTTGGATAAAAGCGTCTGCTAAATGGCATATATTATTATTATTATTATATATTATAACACTTCACATAACAGCACAGAATAGATCAAATCAAATTATATTGGTCACATGCAGATGTTATTGCGGGTGTAGCAAAATGCTTGTGTTCCTAGCTCCAACAGTAGTGTCTAACAATTCACAATACACACATATCTAAAAGTAAAATTGTCACGGCTGTCGTAAGAACAGGACCAAGGCGCAGTGGATGTTGAGTTCCACATATTTAATTAAAAGAGAAACTTATATATATAAATAACAATAAACGAACAACTAAACGTGACTACGTGGTGTACATGCACAAACACAAAGCAATATCCCACAAATGCAGGTGGGAAAAAAGCCTACCTAAATATAATCCCCAATTAGAGGCACCGATTACCAACTGCCTCTAATTGGGAACCACACAAACCACCAACATAGAAATCTATAAACTAGATAACCCCCCCAGTTACACGCTGACCTAAACACCATAGAGAACCGAGGGCTCTCTATGGTCAGGGTGTGACAAAATGGAATTAAGAAATATAAATATTACGACGAGCAATATACAGTAGAATAGAATACAGTATATACAGTGCCTTCGGAAAGTATTCAGACCCCTGGACTTTTTCCACATTTTGTTTGGTTACGGCCTTGTTCTAAAATTGATTCAATTGTATTTTTTTCCTCAATCTACACACCATAACCCATAATGACAAAGCAAAAACAGTTTTTTTTTTAATTTGCTAAAAGATTAAGCCGAAATCACATTTACATTAGTATTCAGACCCTTTACTCAGTACTTTGTTTAAGCACCTTTGGCAGCGATTACAGCCTTGAGTCTTCTTGGCTATGACACTACAAGCTTGGCACACCTGTATTTGGGGAATTGCTCCCATTCTTCTCTGCGGATCCTCTCAAGCTCTGTCAGGGTGGATGGGGAGCATTGCTGTGCAGCTATTTTCAGGTCTTTCCAGAGATGTTAGATCGAGTGCAAGTACGGGCTCTGGCTGGGCCACTCAAGGACATTCAGAGACTTGTCCCAAAGCCACTCCTGCATTGTCTTGGCTGTGTGCTTAGGGTCTTTGTCCTGTTGGAAGGTGAACCGTCGCCCCAGTCTGAGGTCTTGAGCACTCTGGAGCAGGTTTTCATTAAGGATCTCTCTGTACTTTGCTCCATCCATCTTTGCCTCGATCCTGACTAGACTCCCAGTCCCTGCCACTGAAAAACTTCCCTACAGCATGATGCTGCCACCGCCATGCTTCACCTTAGGGATGGTGGTAGGTTTCCAGGCCAAAGAGTTCCATCTTGGTTTCATCAGACAAGTGAATCTTGTTTCTTTTGGTCTGAGAGTCTTTAGGTACCTTTTGGTAAACTCCAAGTGGGCTGTCATGTGCATTTTACTGAGGAGTGGCTTCCGTCTGGCCACTCTACCATAAAGGCCTGATTGGTGGAGTGCTGCAGAGATGGTTGTCCTTCTGGAAGGTTCTCCCATCTCCACAGAGGAACTCTAGAGCTATGTCAGAGTGACCATCGGGTTCTTGGTCACCTCCCTGACAAGGCCATTCTCCCCCGATTAAGAATGAAGGAGGCCCCTGTGTTCGTGGGGACGTTGAATGCTGCAGACATTTTTTGGTACCCTTCCCCAGATTTGTGCCTCGACACAATTCTGTCTCGGAGTTCTACGAACAATTTATTCAAAGTCATTGCTTGGTTTTTGCTCTAACATGCACTGTCAACCATGGAACCATATAGACAGGTGTGTGCCTTTCCAAATCATGTCCAATCAATTTAATTTACTGCAGTTGGACTTCAGTCATGTTGTAGAAACATCTCAAGGATGATCAATGGAAACAGGATGCACCTGAGCTCAATTTTGAGTCTCAAAGTAAAGGGTCTGAATATTTATGTAAATAAGGTATTTTTTTTATACATTTGCAAACATTTCTAAAAACCTGTTTTCACTTTGTCATTATGGGGTATTGTGTGTAGATTACTGAGGATTTAAAACAAATATTTTAGAATAAGGCTGTAACGTAACAAAATGTGGAAAAAGTCAAGGAGTCTGAATACTTTCCGAAGGCATATGAGATTAGTAAAGCAGTATGCAAACATTATGAAAGTGGCCAGTGATTCCATGTCTATGTATATAGGGCAGCAGGGAATAAAATGGTAACAACATGGTAATAGTATGGTAACAAGTTATAGTTACAATTAAAACATTAATTGCCCAGTTGGTTGTATTGGTTGTATTCCTGTTCCAGGGTAATATCGGTTTAGCCAGAATTTAAATCTTGCCTACTTTATTTTTACGTAGTCTGTCCAAAAGAGATTAGTTCCAGGGTAATGCACCACATACTTTGTGCATAGTGACTATATGGGCATAAGCACAAACAGGATCTAACCTTGAACTCAGGTTCCTTCTTGGAACCTCGGATCTCCCTTCCGAGGCCGAAGGCACTGAGCATGGCATTGTATGAGGTGATGGACAGATAGGCCATACTGTCAATGCCACGGTAGGTGTTGAGACAGGGAGAACTTCAGCAGTTCATACTGCCGCCCATTCCAGCACTCTACAGGCACAGGTGATCTTGTGTGAACGTGGGATGACGTGGCCCTTCTAGGTCAGCATGGTGACAATCTCATACAGGTCCTTCTGGCAGGCCAGGGTCAGCGGGATCATGCCGGGGGCAAACTACAAGTCGTCAATGGAGTGGTCGAAGATGGTCAGGGAGAAGGATTGCACGTCCATCTTGTTGCTCTTCTCCTGGTCCAGGCAGTGGAGGAGCCTCTTCACCACACAGGGCTGGTTGGTGTCGACGGCGACCAGTAGAGCCTCATGGATCTGGCAGAAGTCAAACTTGTTGCCCAGGTGGATGGACAGGTTGAGGGCCTCCAGCTGATGGATGATGCCGTCGCCAGGCTTCAGCAGGCCACACATCATTATGTTCCCATCCTGGATGGCACTGATCCACGCCTTTTCTTGTTCACCATCTCCTGCTCTCGCTAAAACAAACAAGGAGACACAGAGTTCATTGCTTTGATATGTCTGAATCCAAACCATTAATTAATACAAAAATGTATAATAAAACTGCAAAACACAAATCACTATTAAATAATTTGTTTGCACTGGGTAGTCTACAGATGAACATTAAGATATTCATGAAGGGAATTTGTGAGTACCATGCAGTATCAAGGTATGACACAGGATAAAATTGCATTATAATCTGAGAAATTAACAGGAATAAACATTATGAAGACCACCCCTAGATGAAATGGCAAGATACTATCAAGACCATCAGTATAAATAGGTTTCTATTCTAGTAAATCTGTTCATATTCGTGTAATTCTTTTCCTTCATTTAATGCATTTTGTTTACGGATTTTTAAATCATTTGTAGTCTCATTGTAAAGCACTTTGAGCTGCAAATAATGTATGAAAGAAGCTTTACAATTTAAGTTTATTATTGCAGTATTAAACTAAATTGACTTACATTCTACTACAAAATTCATACCATACTTCTTTACACATTTGACATCATATTTCAATCTGTTTCACATCTTTTCTTTGCTAAGTTTGTTTCAAATACACTAACCTTGAGGTTTCCCAATGTTTCTTTAGTGAAAGTGACAGACAGTAATTGTTGTCCGTAGTGTGAAGGTAACCTCACATTAAATCGGTGGAAATCCAAGCGCCCAGGTTATTCTTGAGGCTAAGAGGTTGGTAGGAGAGAATGGCAGTGAGGTCCACTGACTGCTGTTTGGGCCTACTGTAGTAATGTGCTCTTGGCTGAGTACACAGGTTAGCTTGGTTAGAATGTCTCGCCACAAACCAAGTAACACATCTCTACTCTCCTGGGACAGGACTAATTAAAAAGCAACCATTTCAGTGTTCCACACATGGCAAGACCCAAACCAGGGAGTGGCCCTTGCCTTCCATACCAAGCCTCTATTAACATCATCATTGGAAATGCTCCCCAGTGGAAACGTTGCAGATGAGACGTTAACAGGTAGCAGCAGTAATTAACATTCCCTGTGCAACAAGGTCAATGGTGAAAAAAAACAAGGAACAGCCAACAATACAATATAAATCACAGTTAATTTAATTGATCATTTCAATTATGTGATAACTTCCGAAAAAAGATGAACTGAACATTCTATGAATGACGCTGTTTATAGTATACAATATATTATAGGTCATCATTAGCACATAGCATGTGTAAACAGTGCAATAACAAACAGCCTTTAATGAGCTCAGGAGAGAACCAATCACTCAGAGCAGAGTGGTGAATAGAGGTAGGCAGAGAGAGATTCATTATTTGTCCAGGTATATATAGCTACAGAACAAGTCAGTAAAATACAAATATACATACAGTATATTAAAAACAAGATTGTCCACGTTTGCTGCACTGCCCACTGATTAAAAGCAAAAACGTGTTACTATACAATGCATTCTTTCCTAGTCCACCCAGATAACATGGAGGTCCACGGGGTCTCCACAGGTGCTGGCGTGCATCTGGATGTGGGACAGAGGGAACTTGAAGGAGCAGAGAGGGCAGGGCACCATGGACTCCTCTAGGCTGGCGGGAGAGACAGGGAAGGGGCGTGGAACAGGGGTCACAATCCCCCCAGGGAGCTTCCTGGTCTCCACCTGCTGGCAGGAGGCGGCGTGGAGCGGCAGGTACTCTGCAGTAAAGAACACTGCAGCATAGAGAAAGAACAGACACGGGTGTCAATACTACTGTTGATTGTAACAGTGAATCAATGATACAGTATGTCATACAGTCCATGAAGAGACAGAAGAAGAAACCAATATAAACACACCTCCGCATATTGAGCATGTGGTCTCAAGGTCACCAGTGTCCTGAGGCTCTGGAGATGGGTGAGGATGAGGGGCTGTGGCAGTGTGTTGTAGAGTAGCTATTGGCCTCTTACAGACTGCGGGTTTTCCGTGCTTACTAGAGGTGGTGCCATTCAGCTGGTACTGCCTGGGAAGGAGGTAAAGAACAGAGATTCATGCTGAGAGATACTTGTGAGATAGAAGTTGCTCCTATGTGCAGATCCAGGATAAGCTTACCCTCCCAAAATGATCCATGGGGTGGAGCATAGAGGAATACCTGCTTTTGGAGTTCGGTTTTCTCTTCAGCTGTCTTTGAGAAGTATTTTCCTTGGAGCTGCGAACTGTGCTTAAACAAGCCATTGAAGCTGAAAAACATCACAACTTATCATTTGTCAAGTTTAGTGTTGCCAAAACAAAATTACCACACAAAATACATGGTATTTCTGAGAGCTGAGGTGTTTACCTGTGTGAGGGTGTATATTTCCCATATTTCCCATATTTCCAACTGGCTTGCCTTTGTTGTGTGTAGCTGTATGAGCCCCTGGCTTTCCCTGGTTGGGGATATGAGTAGTTGCATCTGGCTTGGCTGTGGGAGGGGAAGAGGTTTCTGTATTCTGAGTGCCAGAGGATGATGTGTGACTGGGAGACAAGGAAGTGGAAGGAAGGGAAAGGGAACGCCTGGCAGCCTGGGACGCTGTGAGGACCATACGAGCTGTCCGGCTCAGAACCACACCCTCCCTGACAGCAGGGGGAGACAAACCAAGGTGTAAGTGATTTTCTGTAAACGTATTTATTCATTCAATGCTGTCTAATCTGTTTGACAGTGCCTCATACAAAACGTTAAATTCCTCCACTTACCCTTTCGCTCCCCCAAAGAAGGTTCTCTGCACAGCAGGGCTCGACAGCCATTCTCTCACGCCTGATGCGGATTTGTCTGGGGTTGTCTGAATAGAGAGAAGGTCAAAGGGGAGTGAGAATACAAGCACACACTTCTGGCCTCTGATGTTTACCAATACATATCTCTTGTATATTCCCAAATTATAAACTGGGTTGTTCGAGCCCTGAATGGCTGACATACTACGGGTATGACAAAACATTTATTTTTACTGCTCTAATTACGTTGGTAACCCGTTTATAATAGCAATAAGGCACCTCGGGGTTTGTGGTATATGGCCAATATACCAAGGCTAGGGGCTGTGTCCAGGCACTCAGCGATGCGTCACGCATAAGAACAGTCTTTAGTTGTGGTATATTGGCCATATATCACACCCCCTTGTGCCTTACTGCTTAAGAATACACACACTTACATTTTTCATAACAGTCCAAATCGATCACCATAGGGTCGTTCCATATGATTTCAATCACCTAAAATCAGATTTTCACAAATGTTGGAGCTTAAACCCTTACATCTGAAGTGTTTGTGTTGTGCCCGTTATTGGTTGAGACACAGTATACTCTTGAATACAGGGTAAAAGTGAAAAAGATTGAAATCATATGGAACAACCCCATAAGAAGACAAATCTACAACTCTTATCTGTTTTAAATATAATTCAGTCATTTAGCAGATGCTTGTAACCAGAACAAAACATTTTTGGGGGGGGGAATAAGACAGAAGTCTTAGTTAACATACTATTTGAAGAGGTAGGGTTCAAACCTTTTCGCAAGATGGGTAGGGACTCTGCTGACCTAGCATCAGGGGGAAGCTGGCTCCACCATTGGGGTGCCAGGACAGAGAAGCGCTTTGACTGGGCTGAGCAGGAGCTGACCACCCGTAGGGGGTGGGTGGACCAAGAGACCTGGGCCTGGTTTCCCAAAAGCATCTTAATGCTAAGTTTATCGTTAGGACCTCCGTAGGAGCAATGTTAAACAAGTGATGTATAAAAAGACGCTTCAAATGAAAATATAAACAGTAAGCTATAGACTCGTGTTCAATCGTTTTATTTATATTCTGCTACTTGTTGGCTACTGTCTGCAAGTCTCAATATATTTCATGTGTAGTCCAACATGTGGGCAACGATGTGACAAATTGGTGATTTAGTGAATTTTTATAGGGTAAGCATTAGAATAAGCCACCTCGATATTTGCAGCCGTAGGTGGTAATATCTTTCTAGTAGCTGTTCTGTCGTCAAGTATTGTGAAATAATTATAATGTTAAGGTAAGATTTGAGTGGAGAAAGCTGACCCGAGAGCAGCACTCCCTTTCTTTTGATCATATCAGTATCAACAAACACTAACAATGCATTTAGCGATCGTTCTCTCTGCATGGTGTTTTGGGAAACGCATGTTATATCTTTGGCCTATGTAAGAAAGATGCAACAAGAACTACTGCTATCATGAAACCGGGCCCAGAGGTGTTCTCTGCGATTTACAATACCGTTCTCTCTGAAGAGTTCACTGCCAAGCCCTCAAGTCTATACACACACCTGACCCTGGTTCTCTTTGAAAGTCTGTGTGGAGCCCTCCTCGCTCTCCTCCAGGGGGCTGCGGATGCGCAGGAAGGACAGGCCAAACTGAGAGCGCTTGTTAAAAGGCTGGGTGCAGGTTACTCTCACCCGGTCCCAGCTGTCCTCTGCACCTTCTGACAGGAAATCACCTGGGGGGTGGGGGCTGGGTCAATTGTTTTGTCTAAAGGAGGGTTACTAAAGAAGCATCTTCGGACACTGATTCTCAATCCCTTCATCTATATTGCATGACATATCAGTCCTACTATTGTCATAGGGCTGAGATCCATCCAGTATATCTGGTCTCACCTTTCTTGAACATTCTCACTCCTGTCAGCCCAGTGCCCTGTCGCGATTCTGCTGGACTCATCAGTGTTGCTGTTGGCAACAGGGTGACATAGGGCTGGTCCAGGGGCCAAGAGGACCGGCCGACATCAATCTGAATGAACGCAGATCCACAGTTCCCTACAAATTACACAGCAAATTGGGAAACAGTCATTAAATTATATGGAACATCAAAACAAAACGATAACAGTGTCCCATTGTGCATTTACTACAATACATAAACTTCATTGTCAATCTTGATGAGCCTTACCCACATCGATGTATCCAAAGTATGAGGCTCGCTCCAGTTGCAGTTCTGCTCTGAGGACTCCACTTCGGTCTTGGGGGTTGCCCAGCCACGACCTGCTGTCTCCACCCACAACACATAGGTTCTCCACACAGTTCTTGGGGTCCTGCACCATTTCAATACAATTAGCTTGGAGCTACATGTACAGCTATTGATGCAACCCATGTGACATGGCTACATACGCTGTCCAGTAGTTGAACCTTCCTCATCATGCCAAATGCATTTGGTTAATGCTAGCTGCCTAAGATAATTTAACTACCTAACGTTATTGAGCTTCTAACTATAGTTAGCTAGCACTCATTGCTAGCTAGCCCTAGTCTACTTGCAGTAAGCCAAGATAGTTGACAGTTAAATACACGAACTTACCTGTGACGTGAATGAAACGACGTGTTTAATTTTCACTGGGGCCATATTAATGTCAAATTAATTAGCTGAATGTTTATGTGAAATCCAAGAGACCATCAGCTGAACCGTTTGTTACTCGTACTTTTTCCCCGCCACCAGAAAACAACCACTGAGTGTTGCCAAACGGAAAAGGAACTTGCGTGCAGTGTTTATGGCCCTCCGGTTTTCCAACCCGGAAATGGCATGCGCTAGGAATTGACAGCACTCCCGAAGATGGCGGGGGTGTTTGAGGTGGAGGTTGATGGTGTAGAACACGATCATGGACACCACGATGAACCAAATCAGGTTAGGGTGTTACCGTTGTAGAATCAGGAAAAAAAACGAATTGCGTGAATTGTAAAGTGCGCACGTTGCTGCCAATATGGAATAGACTTGCCTCTTCCACCGGCGAGTAAGCGTCATACGGTGTTAGTTTTATCTAACATCTCAGTTGTCTTCCCATTTTAGCCAGACAGGTAGGCTATTATTGAGTGCATTAGGAAACCAAGTATATATCCAATCATAGTGCAGTCAGCTAAGACAAATGTACAAGGACCATCATCACGCCCTGGGTGGGTATAATTTGTGGAACGTTCCAACAGGAATCTGTTCCATAACCTAACCTAAGTAAATAACAAGGTTGCCAACAAACAACACATACAAAGTTGTTTCGCGGCAGAATAAGATACCGGGTAGGAGTGGGCTATTACATTAAGGCTTTCACTCACCACGTTTATTCGGAAAAATGTCTGTCCTCACTCTGGTAGCCAATGAACAAACATTAAGAATAAGCTACTTGGTGAGTTGATGCTTATTCGTTAGCTAGATGAATTTATCATGCTCCTTTGTATACGTTGTTTGTTGTCAACCTTATACTTTACGAAGTATTCGGAACAGATTCCTGTTGTAACGTAACACATTATACCCACCATCAGGCCCTTCCTTGCCTTGTACTGTACGTGGTAGTTAACGCTAGCTAGCTAGGTAGCCACAGATAGTTAAATGGATAATTCTGGTTTACCTGCCCCAAATTCGCTGCTTTTACTTAAATGGATAATTCTGGTTTACCTGCCCAAAATTCGCTGCTTTTACTTGACAACCCATTTTTGTCATATTACGACAGCAATTGAGTCAATGATGTAGCAACGTTAGGGTTGTCACGAAACCAGTATCGCGATAGCATATTTTCCATGGCGCATAAAGGAATACACAAAGCAGACCAAACTCTTTGGTCCTTTAAAATAACAATTCTGTATGTCAAATATTGTGTGCTATAGTTTGGAAAAGAAACATGTGATTCTGGGTGACACACAAGGTTGCTTGTTTCCAACATTAGGACTGCTTTCCTCAGGAAATGTAGTAGTTTGTTTCATGGCCAAGATACCGCTGAGTATTGCATACTAGTATCGTGACAACCCTATTGTAGATGGCATGTCATACAATGTGGCAGACTGAGTCACAGGTCATATCCTGGCAGCTCGAGCTCTCTAATCAATGCTTTGTACCAAAGGCCAATTTCTTTCACCATTTAGCACTAATGGACAGAAACTGTGCATGTTCTCTTTGTTGGACAGCAGTGTTCATTTCTTTTAGTGTTCACGTCTGTCCACTATCAACAGCCTCCCAATTCAGATAATCACTGATCAGATTACAGACAGTTTTGTTAACATGGCCATTTTTTTAATGCATGCAATCATTGTATTTAGTAGATTAATTGTGACAGTTTATTTACAAGGTTCTAAATGAATGTATGTTCATGTATGTAGAACATTACTAATGGAGTTAGAAGCCTTTGGAACTATCGTGATTGTCTGGCTTGTTCTGACTTCAGGTCGACCTATCCCATCTGTCACCGGAGGAGAAGTTGAGGTCAGTCTCAAAACACAATTATTCATTCTGGCTGCAAATTAGATTTGTGTCACACTTTAAATCACAAAAGTCAAGTGAAGTTAAACATGATAAACGAAGGGCTCTAAAGTATATCAACAATGTTTCCTTCCAATGAAAACTGGTAATGTGTCGAATATGTCGATTTATAAGAATCTATCCAGATACCCAGGCCTGAGCAGTAGGTTGATTGTTGTGTGTGTGTCTATACTGTAGGTTGGAGCATGCCAGGATGCATGTGAAACACAAGGGCCATGAGGCCATGCACGCTGAGATGGTGCTGATCCTCATTGTCACCCTGGTCATCGCACAGCTGGTCCTTGTGCAATGGAAACAGAGGCACCCCAAGTCCTACAATGTAAAATAATCTCACTCTCTCTCACACCCACACACATACACACTGCACAGTCATGCTCACGCAGACACAAACACATGCTCTCTTATGGGCAGAAAGAGGGAATTAGACAGCATGCCTGCAGGCAAATCATACAAATCTCACTTCACATACTGTATAGACAAACTGTCCACAGACTAGTTCCTTCCACTGTACACAGTCTGGTTCTCAGTGTTATTCAGTCTCAAATTTACCCACGTGTGTCTGTACTTTAAAATGTGTGTTCTTTTTTATTTTTGTAGCTGGTGACTCTGTTCCAGATGTGGGTGGTTCCTCTGTACTTCACCACCAAGCTTCACTGGTGGAGGTTTCTGGTCACGTGGTTCATCTTCTCTGTGGTCACTGCATACGTTACCTACCGGGCCACACGCAAGCACCTGGAATGCACCACGCCCAGGTAAGGCCCCATACACAAGCCCAGGTAGTGTCTACACACATCCATATAACACCTCGTATATGAGGCGGCAGAGCCTAGTGGTTTGGAGTGTTGGGCCAGTAATCAAAAGGTAGCTGATTCAAAACCCTGAGCCGACAAGGTGAAAATGGTGTCCATGTGCCCTTAAGCAAGGCACTTAACCCTAATTGGTCCAGGGTTGCCGTCCAATAATGGCTGATACTTTGCTCTGACCCACTCTTCGAGGGTGTGTCAGGGGGAGTGGGATATGCAAAAAAAACACATTTGCACTTGTACACGTGTGAAATGGGAGAAATGTAAGCACCCACCTAATTATTTTATACCGAATGCCTAGGTGATGCATGATAGAATAGTCATGGTAAGAGGGCCACCAATCCAAAGCCCCAAATCTAACCTGCCATGCAGCCAGTGCTGCTCTAGGCAAAATACTGATCTATGTTTCTTCACATAGTTAGCTGAAATATGTCTGAATGTTCCCTTGTATTTCTGTGGACAGGCTGGTCTACAAATGGTTCCTCCTCCTCTACAAGATCAGCTATGGAACAGGGATAGTGGGCTACACTGTTGTCATGTTTACACTGTTTGGCATCAACTTGATATTTAGGTATGTTCTGGTTATTTCTAGGCACAATTGTGTATTTATGGACAATACCAGTGGTTTACAAGGATCGTGCTTGTGTAGTTAGTAACTTTCTCTCAAAAACCTTCAAATAAGTTTAGATTTTCAGAGGAGGTGCCAGAGCTTCTTTGAGAAGTAGTAACATGTTGATCATGCTAATAGTATTGATGATGCTTTTGGTTGACTTTGTTTCCAGAATAAAGCCAGAGGACGCAATGGATTTTGGCGTGTCCTTACTGTTCTATGGTCTGTACTATGGCGTCCTGGGTAGGGACTTTGCCGAAATGTGTGCAGACTTCATGGCATCGACAGTGGGGGTGAGTAATACAAGTTCTCGTTTTGTTGTTTTGTTGTCAAGGCTGTGTATCTGTCCAGCCACGTTATATTGTGTCCCTGACTTCTCTAGTTCTACAGTGCGTCTGGAATGCCCACCAAGCACCTCTCAGACAGTATCTGCGCTGTGTGTGGCCAGCCCATACTGGTTGATGTCAGCGACGAGGGAATCATCGAGAACACATACAGACTATCCTGCAACCATGTGTATTCTTTTTCATCTAAGAAAAATGCTCTAGATAAATATGAACATATTTGACCTAATTTGAATAACACACAGGAGCATGATGTGGTAGAACTGATTTATCTGTTGCATAAAAGCCGTAACTGGCGGTCAGTCAGTCGTGGAAAACAGGTGGTTTACGCACACAAACACCAAAGGGAAATGGACCAAACAAACGTGCGCATGAACTTTATCTCTGACATGTGACTGTTGTTCGCATGACTCAATAACACTACCATGAGCCCGTCTCACTTCCTGTTTCTGTAAATAATGTTGCCCTATGTCATCTCCTGTATTGACTGCCTGTACTAGACTTCCATGAGGTGTAATGTCACATGTTTCATGGCATTTGTGTGAACTATGTTCACATTTGGAGGACATCAGATTTGAATAGCTTACTGGTGATGTTGCTGCTATGTTTATTACAGTGTGCCACAGGGAAGTAGGAATAACCTTTCCAGTATGCCCTTACGCTATGCCTACAGCATTTGACCCAATTTCACCTAATGTTTCATATTTGGCCTCATTTTGTAGTTATTCTAATGTTTTTAGGGTTGAATACATGATTTCCGTATTTTGAAAGTTATATATCTTAACTTGATTGCTGACAAGCAAAACATTTTGGGACTATGTCAACAATGGGCTACTGAAACAAATACCAAACTATCGTTTTTGGGTGGAATTTTCCCTTAACTCTCTCTGCCTCAGATTCCATGAATTCTGCATGCGAGGATGGTGCATCGTGGGAAAGAAGCAGATATGCCCGTACTGCAAAGAGAAGGTGGACCTGAAAAGGATGTTCAGTAACCCGTATCCTTTACTCTTCTGCTCTCATATGACATGTTTGTGTGTTTTTTAAATTTTGTTTTCACTTTTATTTATATAGGTAAGTCAATTAAGAACAAATTCTTCTTTACAATGATGACCTGTCAGGGAGCGAGCACAGCCCATATAACACACAGGTTAAGTAATATCCTACAAACAGTCAAAAATACACAATGCACAGCCAGTAAAACATTCAGTAATAGGCAGCATTTAAGAGGCAGGGGGAAAACGGCATGCAGTTATCAGTTAAAATCTGTGTGCTTGTCTACTTAACATTCTCATCTCTTGTAGTGTGTCTTGGTGTGTTACTGTTTTGTGTCGTGTGTCTTTAAGATTCAGATGGTCTCACTCAAAGTGGCCCTTTGTCACTCATTGTTTCACCCACTCTCTCTCTGTTTGTCAGCATGACTGGAATTCGCACAGTCCAAAGCACAAGATGGTAAATGTTGAGGCCGGGTTATTTTGCTTGGCTGTGATGGGAATAGGTTGTTTCCTGTAAATGCTTCAGAATTGGAGCATTTATACAGTGATGTTGTTCATGGGACTTTTGAGCCACATTGATATGTAAACACAAATTGGAACAGGATATTATAGGGAAGGGACCTCGGGTGAAGTCCTCTGAAAACAAGATTAGCCATTGTCGGATAGTTGTGGCTTTGTCTTCATGGATACCTTTCATAAAGTAGTTCCAGTTCCTATTTTGCTGCTGTAAAAACTCAACAGATGCAGCTGTCTGCCATTTCTGATTTAGGGGAAAGGGTTTCCATTGCAACCACTCAATACATAAATCCTTTCTTGACCAACACAGCATACATACCGCATTTAATTTCACACAATTTCTACTAAATAACACCCTAGAGCAGGGGTTCTAAAACTTTTTCAGCCTGGGACCCCAATTTTTTTTTATATATATATATATATTTTTACCTTTACTTTACTAGGCAAGTCAGTTAAGAACAAATTCTTATTTTCATTTCTGTGTTTTCCTGTGTCCCAAGCTCATGAAAACATGCCCCTTTTTGGGGGCCCAAAGCGAGATTTGTGCCCCCCAGGGGTTCCCTTGGTGATCAGGGCCCCTGGGCACGTGCCCGGTTGGTATTCGGCCATGATTAGTACAAGTTTAGTTAGTCTAGCCAGCTAACTTACCAATCTAAAAATTGTGAGTTACTGACATGGCAAGAGAGAAACTGCTGATGCACAACCAAATTTTGAAATTGCACCTTGTGTATTCAACTGTTCTAACTCTTAACAGTAAGTTGAGACCCTGACTGAGTCCCCCATTTATTTTACTTTTTATATATCAATAATTTTTTACTTTGACATGTCGCGGCCCACCATTTAACATGTCTGAGACTATACTTTTAGAAAGGCTGCCCTAGAGCAGAGTTGTTCATTGATGTTAAGAAATGGTTCTTTGTCATCCAGTGCATTCGGGAAGTATTCAGACCCTTTGACTTTTTCATTACCCTTTACTTAGTACTTTCTTGAAGCACCTTTTGGCAGGGACTACAGCCTCGAGTCTCCTTGGGTATGACGCTATACGCTTGGGACACCTGTAATAGAGAAGTTTCTCCCATTCTTCTCTGAAGATCCTCTCAAGCTCTGTCAGGTTGGATGGGGAGTGTCGCTGCACAGCTATTTTCAGGTCTCTCCAGTGCTGTTCGATCGGTTTCAAGTCCAGGCTCTGGTTGGGCCATTCAAGGACATTCAGGGACTTGTCCCGAAGCGACTCCTGCATCGTCTTGGCTGTGTGCTTAGGGTCTTTGTCCTGTTGGAAGGTGAAACTTCTCCTCAGTCTAAGAACCTGCTCCAGAATGCTCAGGACTTCATCAAGGATCTCTGTACTTTGCTCCGTTCATCTTTCCCTCAATCCTGACTAGTCTCCCAGTCACTGCCACTGAAAAACATCCCCCCAGCATGATGCTGCCTCTACCATGCTTCACCGTAGGGATGGTGCCAGGTTTCCTCCAGATGTGACACTTGGCGTTCAGGCCAAAGAGTTCAATCTTGGTTTCATCAGACCAGAGAATCTTGTTTCTCATGTTCTGAGTCCTTTAGGTGCCTTTTGGCAAACTCCAAGTGGGCTGTCGTTCCTTTTACTCAGGAGTGGCTTCTATCTGGCCACTCAACCATAAATGCCTGATTGGTGGAGTGCTGCAGAGATGGTTGTCCTTCTGAAAGGTTCCACAGATGAACTCTAGAGCTATGTCAGAGTGTCCATCAGGTTGTTAGTCACCTCCCTGACCAAGGCCCTTCTCCCCCGATTGCTCAGTTTGGCTGGGCGGCCAGCTCTAGGAAGAGTCTTAGTGGTTTCAAACTTCTTCCATTTAAGAATGATGGAGGCCACTGTGTTCTTGGGGTCCTTCGATGCTGTAGACATGTTTTGGTACCCTTCTCCAGATCTGTGCCTCGACACAATCCTGTCACGAAGCTGTACAGACAGTTCCTTTTGGGTTTTTCTCTGACATGCACTGTCAACTGTGGGACCTTATATAGACAGGTGTGTGCCTTTCCAAATCATGTACAATCAATTGAATTTACCACAGGTCGACTCCAATTAAGTTGTAGAAACATGTTTCAATTTCGAGTCTCATAGTTATTAAGGGTCTGAATACTTATGCAAATAAGGTGTTTCATTTTTTGATTTGGAATAGATTTGCAAAAGAATAAAAAAAATGTGTTTCCACCGTGTCATTATGGGGTATTGTGTGTAGATTGATGAGGAGAAATGTATTTAATCCGTTTTAGAATAAGGCTGTAATTTAACAAAATGTGGAAAAAGGGAAGAGGTCTGAATACTTTCTGAATGCACTGTATGTATTGGGAAGATGTTATCCATTCCCCAATATCCAACCTGATTCTAGTAGCGTCCTGAAGGATCTATAATAATCATATTGTCACAGGCTGGATGTGTTTTATTACAATTCTAAATGAATTGCTTAGTTAAGGTTTGGTTGGGTCAGATTGGTTGGAATCAGGGGTGGGGTAGTCACTTAATTATCTGTCTCCTTGACCCATCATCTGAAGCTGGGAGAGGCCACATGTCATGTACGGACAACTCCTGGACTGGCTCCGCTACCTTGTCGCTTGGCAACCAGTAATCATTGGACTTGTGCAAGGCATCAACTACATCCTGGGGCTGGAGTGACCTGGGAGAGTGTGGAAGGACACACAAGCCATATGGAGATGGTAGATAATGCACTGGCCTGACTAGCAGGCCTCACCATGGACTTATAAGAACATCTATTATAAACTGTGTCTGTACATGTACTATTTGTATATATGTATAGGCACATAGTATCTGTATTTAAGATGTTTTAGAATTTGACTAGTAACCTGGGTTTGGATATCCTTTTATTGTATTTTTGTTTTAGTCAATCAAAACTTTTTAAACAAATGCAGTGTACATTTCATCGCTTAGTAAAATGGTCCTCAGTTTTTTGGAGATGCTTTTCAAAAGTAATTTGTCTTAACTTTTGGTTCTACGATAATGAGTGGCTGACACGGCCCAGATACGTGAGTGGAGCGTTGTAGAATGCCAGTCTTCATTTTGTGTGTTAAATCTGTACCTTTTGTTAGTGGAGGTCCTGGTTGAATGTGGCTGCTGGGGTGAGGGTTTCTAGTCTCTCAGGAGCACTGGGCTCAAGACAGTGTGTCCTATCCTACTACAGACTTCATCTCTTTAAGAAAGAGGGGAACTACAATATGTCCCCCTCACGCCTCCCTCAGACATCTGCTCGTGTCTGTGTTCAGCCCAGATGACTCTCAAGGAATAGGTACCGTAAAAGACTATGCAAAAAGGTGAATATAATTTGATCATTTTGGTTGTATATGAACTTTTTTGTCATGTTTTTGTTCTTTTGATTGTCTGTTATTAAACGTGACACAGTCAAGATCAGGTGTAGACATGACTTAATTCAGACCAGATCCACTAGTATAGACCCTTCATGACCTGGGGGATTTTGTGTATCATTTCCAGAATATTATACTTCCTGTTCCGTTAAGATGCAGTATAGTTCTCGTCATATGAAGAAACATACCAGACTGATGCCAGTCATGCCACCCTGGACTAGGAGTGAGTGTGGCCATTGAAATATGACGTTCTTCTTTTAGACTGCTCTTGTGAAGAATACAGGTAAGCAGTGAAAGTATGTATATTTCACCACAATATTTCACATTTCTTATATGATTCATATCCATGTGTTAAATGAGTCGCACTTAAGTCATATGGTAGAGGGTATATTACACTTGAGAAATGTGACCTGCATATATCAAAGTAACTTTTGAGGTCAAAATGTCTAACTAATTTAATCTTGATTGTGTCAAACATAAATATGCTAAATAAGTTGATAGGGAATTTCCTTGTGTGTTCTTGGTCAGCGTGGGTGAGTTAGGAGGAAGTAACTGTGCATATATAGTAAGTAAATGAGACGATGTTGTTACAACTAGCTTTGTTGACCAACTCGCACAGTAGTCGGACAGAAGCAAGTATGCAGTTGACGATTCTTCTCCTAGGTAAGAGATCCTCTAACATTCTCACACACACGTTCACTGATGTATGGGAATGTGGATGTTTCTGCTGCATATGTATTTACATTTCTGTGTGTATGTGCCTGTGTTACACAATGGCTGAGGGTGTGCTCCATCTCTTCTACAGCCTTACAGGTTTTTGGGGTCCTGTGCTCAGAGGCCACTGCAGGTGTGTGTGTGTGTGTCCGTCTATCTTCCTGCATACAACATTTTTTAAATGTTTCAAAGTGTCTCTAACTTCAGTTGATATTGTCCAGATTCCACAGAGGTGCCGTCTCCCAGAATCCTCCAGCCCCATAGGTCCAAAATAAGAGCTGTTCCAGGTAAAGAATTCTGCCATCTCAGTTTATTTGTGTTTTTTATTTTTCATGAGTGGCTTATCAATCATGGATACTCTTGAGTGTTTAAACTCGAAGATGACCTGGTCTTTACCTCCAGTGTTCCTGGTTGCTGGGTGTGTGGTCAGATAATTCTATTCTGGTGTTGGTTAGGAACCACTGTTTTTAACAAACAGGATGTGTTTGTCATACACAGGAGAGCAGTTGATTATTGAATGTAAAGCAGACCCAGGCCTTCCTGATGACTTTACCCATGTCTACTGGCTGGTCAACAGAACCTTCCCAGAGGTAGCCTTCACTGATGGCAGAGTATCAGAAACAGAGGAGTAAGTACTGGGGGTTGTCTTCACATACTTTATTGGAAGCTTTTGAAATCCACACTAAACCATGTCCCTTAATTTCTTCTCTTTTAACCATGCTGTTAATACTGTACTGCTGTTTGTATATTTGAACCACACATGTAGAGTAGGCAAACTCCACAGTGTGAGTTCTGTTGAGATGTTATACTGTGGCTGGAGAGTTGGCTAAGAGTTGTAAATGTGGTGGTTTCAGATCAGCATCAGAGGACGGCAGGGTGATCCAGAAGAGTCTGGTGTTAAAGAACGTGACTGCAGAGGATTTTAAGTCCACTTTCACCTGTGTAATAAGTAGCCTAGCTGGGCTTGACCGAAGGACTGTCACACTGATGCCCAATCACAAGGCTAGTTTTCCCTCACTACCTCACGTCCTCTCCCTTCGTCCTTCACTCACTCCCAACTCAAAACACCAGGGGAAACCGAGAAAGGAATTTAAGAAGAAACCTAGAAAAAAGGATCAGGGGAAAAAAACAAAACCACGCTAGCAAGAAATGAGGTTAGATGGATTGTCTTAGTCCAGTACTGAACCCTTGTGTGGGTTAATGATACAATTTAATTATTTTTTTCAACCTGAGACTCATTGTTCTTGGCACATTTTCTATGAACAACATGTAAAATAACACTTTCATTGAGTGCACACTGCACCCCCCCTACACATTTATATTACATATGTGGTGTTCGATTCACTGGACCCGAGAGTAATAAAAGTGCCTGTCTCCCTGCCTGTCTCCCACTCTTTACCCTTTGTAGTGTGTGAAATGACACAATGTGTTGTGGGAACCTCCACAATGTTATTTGAATACATTATTTTTTAAATGCTGTATTTTCCCACACTACCCCAGCCAGGTGCAAGTTGGGGGAGGAACACAACAAATAATTAGCTTTTCAAACAGAAAATTGTGAAAAATGTTTTGAAGTTGAATAGTCTTGCCCAAGGAATGAGCCACCCAGTATGGCTGCTAGTGTGATAAGGATGCAACCAGGGCCAACACGAATGGCGGTTACTCATGTGCAGTGGCGACTCGTCATTCAGGGTAGGTTAGGCAGAGCCCCACCTGTTTTGACCCACACATTTTAAGAAAAAAAAAGTTGTCAGTTTGCACACAATGTACAAAATATATAGAATTGAGTTAATAAAGCCGCTAGCAAACAAGGTCTCTTTTTTTAAACGTTTTTTTTAGTAGGGCAGCTCCAAAATGCAGGAGTTTCAGGCTAGCTCAGTACTTTCTGTGTTGGTGGGGCAAGCCAGCAGAAAATATGGAGAGCGTTGTGCCGTGATTGGTCAGTGTTCTGTCACTCATGGGGACACTACGTCACTGCCAAGTCTAAGGGTAGAGCTAGAAAATTCAAGCCCCTTGGGTGCTGCCATAGAGTTACGTTAGAAGTGAAGGCTCAAGGTCATTGGCCACAGATAAAATGACGTCAAATCACGTTATATCTTTGATTGGACTGATCATGTCAACATCGTACTTTCAAAATCTTAGCTAGCAGTCATCATAAATTAAGTTGGCAAATCCTTTCTAATCTGTCATATGAAGAGAAATAATGAAGAGAAATTATACATAAAACCTATCCGTGCCCATCGGCCATTGGACATAAACATTACAACAAGTTGGAAATTGCAAATTAGACAATGAGTGGTTTGGAAGGAATCAGTGGCTAACTGGAAGCATTGCAATGCAATCAATTGCCTGCTATTCAGTGGAGTGGCGGTGTGGGTCTCTTTTCCTTGTTTAAAATGATAAACATTCGACATTGGCCAGACTGTCAATTAAGCATTATTTGTACCACGCTCAAAACAACTTAACTCAGAACTGCAAAATCTGACTTTAGTGAGTTCAGGACAACTGGAAACTTGCGAAAAACAAGATACGCCCGGGAAAATACGTTTTGAACTTTCATCCAACTCAGAATTGTAAATCCGGAACTCGGGCCTTTCTAGAGCACCGACCTAAAGATCATTGACGTCATCATGATTTTTCAGAGTTACCAGTTGTCTTGAAAGCACCATAAATACAGAGAATGCCAGACTTTGATGACCGAATTCGCCCACGAAGGACCGCCGCACCATCTTCCTGTTCAAGGGAGCACAGCACAACAAGGTGAATCCAAAAATGTATTGTATGCTGCTGCATAAATGATGTAATATGTAAGGGAGATCTGTATACTGTAGCTAAGAAAGTAATACTAAGTGTATGTTGTGTAGTAAGCTGTTAGTAGCCCATGTGCCTCACCCTAATCATTTGGTCTATTTTCACCACTTAATTTTGCGTACTGTTCTGACTTGGTGGTGCACATGTAGCCTATAACCTGTTTTTGAGAAATGTAATCATTGAATATTGTCAGAGGTTTCATTGTCTGCTTATATGCCCCCTTTATTTATCCTACGGTTCTGACTTGGTGTACAGGGAGAAAGAACACTAAGAACAGCACATTTTCTGAATTCTGTCGCTGTACATTTCAAAAGTGCTAAACAAATAGTTCTATTGACTACGTCCGTCCTAGCTCAGTCATTAATACCAATCGAAATTACAGATTGCCTCTTATCCGCTTGTCGTCCTCTTATGCCATAGTTTGTACATCTCAATTGTCATGAGAAACTACATTTGTTTAAGCAAGTCAGCCATATCAGCTATGTTTTTTTAAAGGCAGTAAAATGAGGCTGAATTAACTGTTTTACTGCCAGACAAGTCTCCGCTGATAGCCAGGTGTAGCAGTGTTAAGGTGTTGGGACAGCTTTTTGTAGGCCCTAACAGTTTGTGGGCACCGTTTGTCACCGTTATAGTGCAATTAATGTATTATTTAGTGTTGTGGCTTTGCTGGCATGCATCCCACTTTTTTTTGTTGCCCCACCAAGATTTACATGCTAAAATCGCCACTGCTCATGTGCAGGACAAAGTCTAATTTTGAACTGTTCATCCCAGACACCATCCAGAAAATCATTCTGGACTGCACTGATTTGGAGGGAAGGTGTGTTTTTGGAGTGAGATGGACCAAATTAGGAATCCCTGTGGGATGCAGAAACTGCAACAATATCTCTGGAAAACGCCATTATTTCCAGGATTATCCGCTTCAATAACCGAGACACCAGACAAGCTAGCTGCAATCAGGTCAGTGTGGGACAAGTGGGTGGACTGCCTTCCCGTTTTATAACCCCGGGCCCAGCGTTATTGTTGATGAGCAGCTTATGCCATTTAGGGGCCGCTGCCCCTTCAGGCAGTACATACCGTCTAAACGTCTACCGCATGGAATCAAGATTTGGGCTGCCTGTGATGCTGCTTCATCGTATGCGTGGAACTTGCAAGTGTATACAGGGTGGCCAGATGGAGGAGCACCTGAGAAGAACCAAGGGATGCGGGTTGTCCTGGACGTGACACAGGAACTCTGTGGCCACATCACATGCAATAACTTTTTTAATTCGCACAAGCTGAGACAGGAGCTCAAGAGGAAGCTGATGATGGTAGGATCAGTTTGGAAAAAAACAAGCCAGAGGGGATGGGAATGCTGCTTAGGGATGGTAAAATCTGTGGCAAGGAACATCAAAAACTAGAAATCATAATGGATTACAATGCCACAAGGAGGGGTGGACAATTTAGACAAGCTGGTGACTGGCTACAGCTGCAAAAGAAGAACTCTGTGCTGGCCACATCTTGGCGTACAACGCGTTGGTTATCTGGATGGTGTTGAACCCATATTGGAACAGAGGGAAGCTCCAAAGGAGACATCTCTTTCTCGAGGAGCTGGGCAAGGCATTGGTAAGAGCTCAAATCCAGAGGACGCAATATATCCCAAGGACCCCAGCTGCATTGTGAGGAGGATTCAGGACGAGGATGCTGGTGCCCCATCCGCCTGACCCACAGAAACAACAGCTCCAATACCGGAAGTAAGTGTGAGTGATGTTGCTTGTGTGTGTCTTACTCTCCTACCATGGCCTGCTGTAACTATATATGTGAGTGAGATGTTAGTAAAATTCCTGAACCAAGTGTTTTCATCCATCTAGATTGCAGCCAAGAAAAAGCGCTGCGATGCATGTTGACCCAAGGACAGGAAGACGCTGTACACTTGCATCAAGTGCAAGAAATACATTTGCAACACACACAAAGTAAAACTCCGTCCCTCGTGGTGTGTAGACCGGCCTTAATGTGTTCAATGGGGCACATTTATAATTTCCGTGAAATGTATCCTTCCAATTGGTTCAGTTCAAAGCAATAAACATCATTAGTGAAAACCTTGTTTCTTTTATATTTGTTCAAGATCAACATGATTTATTCCACCCATGTCTTGATAGATACATTTACAAAAATCAATTAATATAAACTAATTGCGCTTTTATTGATGTGATCTGGCAGAGGTAAATGGCAAATGTTAACCATATATGCTGTCTACATTAAGTATTTTTACAAATTGTTATGGCTGTGTGTTAACCCAATAATGTTGTTGGTCCATCAGACCAGGGGCCTGTTGCACAAAACTAGGATAAGGGATTAAGCCAGGATATCTTGGTGATCCTGGCTCAATTGATCCGTAATCCGGTTGCACTAAAGATGGATAGGGGGCAGGAGGATATGTTATGGTATAAATTACCATGGAGATTTTTTCTGTGGAGCTAGCCTGCTCCAGACCAGGCTAAATTCCAGGATCTATTTAATCTCATCCCTAATGTCAGTCAGCAGTCACCACAAATGGAAACCAATAGTTATTTCACTGCTCACTATACATTGTTATCACATAACTAGACCCACTGTCATTATTTAAACGTTTGATCATTAATTTCAATGATTTTGGATAAATGATTTTAGATGTTGCCATCATTAGATAATTTACAGTTTCCCATAGACTATATATAAAATGATAGAATATTAGGGCCACAGAGGGAAAAAAAAGACAAGTCATAATATTGTAACCAGTTGTTTTAAAGGAGGACTGTTGTTAAAATGACAGATGCGGGGCATTTCGTGAAATTGTACTTCAGTATGGTTTCATAAACAAAGACATGCTGATGTGCCAGAATATTAAGTATCACATTGTCATAAGTATCAAAACAATATGTAGCTTTTCTGCAGAAAGAACCAGCCTCATAAATTTATGACTTTATCTTCAGTGTGGCCCTAGTACTCTGTCATATAAACAAATACACATTCCATATGAATATAAAAACACAATGTGTAACATTATGTTCCTTTATTGAATAAGGACAAAACAAAGCAGGTAAACCATCAGCTCCTTTCGAAACTGAAGTCACAGTGACTCTACAAGATGGAAAGCACAGAATCCAAGCATATTATACAAAATGATACATACACATTCAAAGGTCTGTATATAACACACCCTGCATGTCTGCACACTAAAATAAATGCAGGACAAATCCATACACATCAACTGAACAGACAAATGAATGGATGCAGTAGCCTCCCTGCAGCCTTGTATTACACACAGTATACCGCACAAACATCATAAGAGGCCAAATTTGTAAAAAAACGAACCCAAAAAAACCCAAATATAGAACTCCTCTTTGATGTCACAGAGTCTTCTGTGGCCAGGGAAGGAGATGAAGACATCTGCTAATGCTTTGATAGCCAGACACACACTCCTTATTGTGCGGCAAATTGTGGCCTTGTTCAGCTGTTCTGCATCCCCCACTGAGTACAGGAAGGCTCCACTAGCAAAAAAGCGCAAGGCCACACAAACCATTTGCTCCACACTCAGTGCATGGCTCCGTGCAGTGCGGTGCTTAATCCTGGGACCCAGTAGTCTGCATAGATACCTGATGCCATCTGCAGAAAACCTGTATCTTTCATATAGATGGTCGTCAGGGAAGGCCAGTGGGTCCAACCGGTCCCTGAAGACCCTTTCTCGCCTGAAGGCTCTCCTCAGCACAAGTGCTTCTTCATCCACCACATCTCGCACGAATGGGCATGCCATTGTCAGAGCAGAAAGGAACACACAATTTTGGGCCTTCATATAGGCTAGTGGCCACACCTGGTGCTGGGGGGTGGGCAAAGAGGGCGATGCCTTATAACGATGACTTGGTTGTACTGATTGCTGGGAAAATTAAAAAAAACATAGAAAGATGCCACCGTCCTGTGTGCTCACAATAAGAGCTCATATGTCATGGCTCACTTGACTTTACGAGAATATACCTAATTTTTATTTTGAGCTGTGTCATCTTCTTGGAGCTGGGGGAGGAAATACAAATAATGATTAATACATTTGTGTTACAGTTAGCATACAGTGTACATTGAAGGCATATCTCACCTCCCTCTCAAGTTTTTTTATTTCAAGGTCCAGTTTCCTAATTGTCCTCTTTTTTATTTCGGACTCCAGTGCAAGATTTTCCATCTTTCTTCTTGTACTGAATGTCTATGTCTGCCAGTTCTATTTGGCGCCGGAGGTGGTTGCCATACAACTTTCTGATAGCTTGTGAGCTCTGTGAACACAATACAATTAGCGCAGCTGGAATTTGGCAGGATGTGGTGTCCTTTTATTAATACGCACTATGTTGCCAGGCTGGTTTTCCCACTGTATAGCATCTGGGTCCTGTAAAAGAAATTAGATTTTTTGATTTTGATGAGGACTCCTCACCATTGTAGAGTAAATAGTACTCACAGTCTTACCATGATACCTCATGCCTTCTGGAATCCAGAGAGATGGTCTCCTCCTCATCATCGTCTCCATCATGTGCTGTTGCTGCTGCACTGGGGCCTTCACCCTATCACATTTAATCGGATTCATATTGAAGCTAGTAGACAAGACATGCCAGGCCTACAGTATGCCTTTGATGGAGTACTCACTGGATCAGCATCGTCTGGTGCTTGTGCTGGTGGCTCTAACAGGAACACAGTGCTGCCAGACACTGCAAGGCAATAGGTAAACCAAAGTCAGACAGTCCAAATTGATTCAATATGAATGTGGTTGTATCCCATGTAGAGATGGAAGGACATACCTTGAATGAAGCGGGTGGCATCTTGGGAGGAACCTATGCTCGTCTCTTTCCCCCAGGGATCCCCTCTAAGACGGGCCTGCCTTTATTTAGCTCCAAGGCCATGTCCTCTGCTGGGGTAAGGTCAGCCTTTGGTGACCCACCACCCGTGCCTTGTCTGTGGGTATTCTTTTTCACTGCTAAAACAGTACAGACAATGTGTGAGCAGGCACCTTCTGGGTACAATATATGCTTGTGCTTTGTTAAATATTAGTCAGGGACCATACCATTCTGCAGAATGTTCTTGTATTTGATTTTGACCTGCTGCCATGTCCGTTTTGGCCCGTTCATGTTTAATCTACACACACACACACACACATTTAATGGAGTCACACTGCAAAAAATTACTTGGTATTTTTGTCTTGTTTTCAGTAAAAATAATCAACAAAAAAAAAATTAAAGATGTATTTTCTTGATTTGCTAAATGACCTAGCAAAATAAATATAGTTTAGACAAAAAATATAAACTTTAAGTAAATGTGTGCTTAAAACAAGCAAATAAAAAAATCTGTCAATATAATAAAAATTCTCTTGAAATAAGTTCACTTTTTCCATAAACACTTAATTTTAGAAAAGTTCTCGTTTCACTGGCAGATTTTTTTGCTTATTTTCCTAGGTAATTTTGCTCAAGAAAATATTCAAGATGTTTTTTAGATATTTTTTTTTAACTGAAAACAAGACAAGAAATACATTTTTGCAGTGCAGTGAGCAACCGACCTTGGGTCGTTTGAAAGGCGCTATATAAATTAAAGTGATTATTATTATAGCTCATCTATTTATTCAATTAAATTTTATTTATATAGCACTTTTCACAATTGTTTCATTCTGTCAAAGCAGCTTTACATTCATGAAAGCAGGAGAAACACAAAAAAAACGGTGGACAACATTAGAAGCAGAGTACAACGGCTAAGATTAAACCGTACTGAGCGTAGTAACGTTAAATAATAATGTAAGGCTTTAATAATAATTTATCATAGCTTTATACAGTGTGATGGACTTACTTTACACAATTTCACTCATATCTGCAGTGCATTTCAATTAAACATTTAACCGTTTCATAATTACAGTACAACTGCGTTTTTGGAGATGTGAATTAAATATTTGAATTGTAATTGTGATGTTTCAGCGGAGCGGTGAGTGTGTAATTGTGCACTACTTACGCATTCAGGCGGTCTGCAATACTTTGCCACGCTTTTTCTCTTTGCTTTATCACTGTGGCGGTGTTGCCTTTCTTCTTAATTATATATTTTACCTCCTCGTATGCCTCCATGAGGATTTGTGCTTCCGACGGGGAAAGGTACGCGGCTCTAGTTGCCATGGTAAATCAGTTAATCTGTGGCGGGGTCTATTTGAGTGAGCCGTGAGCGCGCACCTATCCAGGATTGGTTTCACCTGGTTTAATGAATCCGTGTCTGCTCATCCTGGCTTGGTCTTTGTGCAACCAATTAAGCCTGGACGCACATGTTTTGGCTTCATTGAGCTCAGCTTAGTCATTTATCCCGGATGTCTTAATTCTACTTTTGTGCAACAGGCCCCTGCAAACATTGGATGAATAACAAAACCCTTCTGTGGTGTTCATGTTTAAGAAAAATACTTTAAAGTACTACTTAAGTAGTTTTTTAGGGTATCTGTACATTACTATTTATATTTGACAACATTTACTTCCCTACATTCCTAAAGAAAATATTGTACTTTTTACTTCAAACATTTTCCATGAAAACCAAAAGTACTTGTTACATTTTGAATGCTTAGCAGGACAGGAAAATGGTCAAATTCAAGCACTTATCAAAAGAACATTTGGTCATCCCTACCGCCTCTGGTCTGGCAGTCTCAATAAACACATGCAACTTTTGTAAATAATGTCTGTGTGCACCAGGCTATCCATACATTTTAAAAACAAGAAAATGGTGCTGTCTGCTTTGCTTAATATAAGGAAATTTAAATTATTTATACTTTTACCTTTTAATACTTAAGTATGTTTTAGTAATTACATTTACTTTTGATACTTAGATATTTAAAACCAAACACTATTTTACTGACTTTCACTTTGACCTTTTTAATAGAAAGTTACTCAAGTATGATAATTGGGTACTTTTTGTACCACGTAGCATTTCTATTGCTCCATCTAGTGATAAGTCATATGGATTCTAATGCGATCCTGAGGACTCACATAATAGGGATAGATAAATACATTCAATTGTTGACTTTTTTTGCCACAGACTCTGTAATCTAGATTAAAGGCAATTTAGTTCAGAGGGAACTTCTCTTCATCTGCCCTTATTTTTTCACATCTGTTAGAAATGGATTCAATTGTGTTTTATATGACGGAGAGACCACAACTGTTCTGGAAGTAGACAGCCATTGCAAATAAGGTTGCATCATGTCATTTATGTGCACCTTGTAAGCACATGTAAATGCATTAGTGTTTTATATCAGCTCACCATTGTGTAAAGCAGGGAGGCCCCCCTTCTGTAGGCCTGCGAATCACTTTCCAAATGTTTTATATATATATATATTTTTTTCAATTTAAAGTTTTAAGTTCTTGTTTTTCGATCAACCAACAAAACACATTCCACATTCACAGATGTGACAGGCTTTAAAAAAATAAGTCACAAAATAATACATTTGAAAAAATAAAAATACAATTAAAATGAATGATAAAGTCAAATAAAAGCATTTATTTTTCTTAATCTATATATTTCCCTTGGTACATATATATATATACACACACATACGCACATATACATACACACACATACGCACACGTACTCAAAAACTAAATTAAAATAAAAACACACAAAAAACAACAACATATAACACTTGCAGCAGCACTATCAAGGTTCTTATCAGCTATTTCAAGCATTCGCTGAGACGACGGGCCAATAATTCGTTTTTAGGTTTTACAGTACCTTACACAACATGTATCTGCGCATTTCAAGAGGAAGAAAGTCAATCTGGTCAATCCACATTTTAAATGTAGGGGGGTATTAGAGGCCCACAATAGAAGAATACATTTCTTAGCAAAGTATGTAATAGTCATAAGCAAATTTTCTCCGTCAGGATCAAGAACAAAGTCCTGCTGGGCATTAAGAAGATAGATACACGGGGTCATATCAAACTGTACCTCTAGTATTTTCTGTGCAGCAGTATGTGCCAGAATCTGGCAATCACCCTACAGCTCCAAAATACATGCATATAGGTTCCACTTTCAGAGGTACATCTTTTACAGTTAGGAGACATATCGGTTTTCATTCTATGGAGTCTCAAAGGAGTATAATACAATTTGTAATTAGATTCTTTAATTTTTACACTGGTAGAGGAGCAGTATACCCTGTCGCAAACCTCAGCCCATAACTCATCACTGATAGTCAGACCAAGGTCCTTTTCCGAGATTATTTTCAAAGGAGTAAAGGAGGAGCTTCCTTTCTCAGAAAGGAGTCTATAGATGTAAGATATTTTGCCTTTAATGGATTGTGCTGTGACAAGAAGGGTTTCAACTTCATTCAACTGAGTTCTAAACCTCCTCTTGGAGGTAAATGAGGAAATTACATGTCTAATTTGAAGATATTTTAAAAAATGGGATCTTGGCACATCTAATTCACTGCAGAGCTCTTGAAAGGATTTCAGTGTAGTGGTTTTCTGATGAAATAGGTCTGAAAAGGTCCTGATTCCTAGAGTATGCCAAAGATTAAAGTTGGCATCCCTCAGGGCTTTTGGCAAGTCTGGGTTGCCTACTATAGGCGAGTGAGAACATATTTGGGAGGAAATGCCCCAAATGTTTTTTAAATATTTTTTTCATGAACTCAGTTGGGATCTCAACTTGCTGTGAGTTAGAATAGTAGAATACACAAGGTGCCAGGGTTGGGGTCAATTCCATTTACATTCAGGAAATACAATTAAATTCCAACTCCAATTATCTTCTAATGCTTTTCAATGAGGAAAATGTAGATTTGGGTTTACTTTCTGAATTTAAATGTAATTGACCCAACCCTGCAAGGTGCAATTTTGAAATTTGGTTGTGCATCTGAAATGTCACTTAATTAGATTGGTAAGTAAGTCTAGCCAGCTATCTAAAGTTGTAGTAATCATGGTCAAATTACCATCCAGGGGCCCCCATTGATTTTGTTAGTAATTCTCACTCAGATATCATATTCAAAAACTGCTAACATTTCTCTCGACCGCATGGCAAAATGTGTAGAATTGCCGAAAACTTGCTTTAAAACTGCAACATTTGCTGTAAGCCCCATGGCAAAATGTGTAGAATTACAGGAAATTAAATGGTTTCTCTTCCTTGTCGAGGGGTCCACTAAAATGTTTTGCCCGCAAAAGGCTTGGGGCTGGCGCTGACTGCATGTGTGGGTACACAGACCTGTGCGCTACTGCGGCCTGTCGTGAGTTAGGAATTTGTGACCCCCCCCACCCCCATCAGTTGCACATACCTAGTGTAAAACATCATCACAATGTTATATTAAGTATACAGTCAATACATATGACTGCCTATGAATGTAATTTGTCACATCCCTTTCACTCTTCTGTGTCTCAGTAGTATAGTAGTGTAATGCTACTGCCACCTTGTGGCTACTTCTCATGACATATTTCCACAATACTACCACAGTTGAGTAGTTACAAAGGAACCCTGAAGTAATCCATATCTTTCTTCCCCAATTCCCTTATAAAAGTTTGTCTAACTATACAACCCATATTTCAAACCTAATATATACATCTTTATAAATACTGTAGTCAGTCATTGGTTCTTCACAGAGTTTGAGTGGCTGCGTCTGGGAGCTTCAGCACCAACACCAAGCTCGTCCAGGCAGCACTGCAGGTTTGCGTTCCTGTCAGGGTAGTGGTTCTCTTTAATCTTCTTCCTGATAATGGCGGCCGTCTCCTCAGAGGCCGATGAGCATTTGTTCTTATCGGGTAGGAAGCGTTGTAGCAGCTCCTGATTGGCTGTCTGGGCCATGCCCAACAGGAAGCGCAGGAAGACATCCAGGTTTCCATCGGGGCTCTGTAAGCTTCTCTCTATAGCACTGCGGTGCATGTCCAGCAGCCCGGGGTCCTTGAACATGCGTGAGAACTTGCTATTCCGTGGCTGCTGCAGGACGTTCTGCCCCGTACACCTCCAGGTGAGGAACACGTAGAGGGCAGCCAGGTATTCTTGGATGGTGGGGTGGATGAAGGTCTGGATCCTCTCCTGGTACATGACAAACTGCTCGATCAGGAACTCAATGCACAGGCCACTATTGGTGACAGCCTCAGCGACATCCACACCGCAGTCCTTCCAGGTGGCCTTGCCAATGACCATCTGGTTTTTCTCCAGCATTGTAAAGGCTAGTTTGCCCAGATTAATCAGGAAGTCCCTCTCCTCTTCCGGGGTGCGGGAGGCTGAGCCCCTGGCACCACGCACATGCAGGTGCACCAGCAGCAAGCGAGTGTATATCAGGGTCAGCCCCTTGGGCAGCTCTGCATCCGGCCCCTTCTCCCTAAACGTGTGCTGGAAAACCTCCCGCACCACACAGCAGAACATGGGCAGATGGCACATGATGTGGAGGGTCTTGCAGGAGGTCAGGTGGGCAATCACCTTATCGGCCTGTGCCGGGTCCTGAAACCTCCTCCTGAAGTACACTTCCTTCTGTTCGTTGGTGAAGCCACGGACCTCCAACACCTGGTGCACAGACTCTGGGGGCAGCCGACTAGAGGTGAGGGGGCGAGAGATGATCCAGAGGAGAGACGAGGGGAGCAGGTTGCCCCTAATCAGGTTGGTTACCACCACGTGCATGGCGGCTGGTTCAGTGCTGTCACACCAAGTCTCGGTGCGGTGGAAGTCCAGGGAATGTGCATACTCGTCCAGCCCGTCACAGATGAACATGACCTTGCCTTCGTCGCACTCGAAGGTGGGCAACGCCTTGGTCTCGGGGTAGAGAGTGTGGACGATCTCCAGGAGGCTAATCTTCAGTTTCAGCATGAGGTTGAGCTCTTTGAAGGGCAGTGGGAACAGGAAGTAGACATGATTGTGCTTGCGCTCCTCTGCCCAGTCCATGATGAACTTCTGTACGGCCATAGACTTCCCTACCCCGGCGATGCCGTTGGTCACTATATGACTCACATGCTTCTCATAAATCACATCGGGGTCAAAGATCTGGCTACAGGTGATCCGCTTCTCTTCCTTGCGATTGGTGGACAGCTTGTCGATCTTTCTGACCTCGTGCTCGATGTTGGGCCCAGCATTGCCTCGGTCTGTTATATAGAGCTCATTAAAGATACTGTCAAAGGCCTTATGCTCTCCCTGCTGGGCAACACCCTCACACACCCAGCTGTACTTTCTCAACAGAGTGCCTCTCAGCTCATAACGCACCTCATCTGCACAGAGAGAACACAGGCATTAAAAAAGGCACAGTCTAGTATATTTCCTGTTCAATGGCCATTTAAATTCAACATTTTAGTGTATAACCCATTGGTTCTTGAAGTACTGTATAATGTATAAATAGCTCAACTATTACCCTATCATAACTCAAAGTTTACATTTGTTACTTATCGTTATTACATGAATCAAATGAAATAAAGCCAACGTGCATACTTTTCTTGCAGAGGTCCGTGAGGTAGGCATCCAGGCGTTTGAGGCCCATGTCCTTCAGCAGGGCCTTGGTGAGCTGCAGGGCCACCTCTAGGTCATAAAACTCCAGTAGTCTATCCACCAGGTCCACCATGTCCATGCCCTGGGGAGGAGAGCTGAATGACTCTGGGTAGCGCTTCCACAGCGTGATCTTAAATGTCCTCAAATCATCCTTCCCCAGTTTCTCCAGTGTCTTCCTGATGGCCTGGGGTCCACAGAATACAATTAAAACAAGAGAAAAGCAATTCTCATCCACTACACTTAACTTTAGGGACATGTTAACATTTGTTGCTGAACATACAGTACATCACCTAGACTAGAGTGAAGTGTGAGCCCACCTTGAAGGTGAAGTCTACAGTCAGGGCAGGGTGCCTCTTCTCGTCTGGGTTTTTGATCAGCTCTGGTCTCGGAGGTTCCACTGCAGGACCCTCTTCTTTAGGTGCAGCGTCTTGAGACCTGGAGAGGCGGTGGAAGATTAAATATTGCGACACATACTAGTGCATGAGCCTATCCACCGATTTGACTATTTGTAAACAAATGGACATACATGCACCAACGTTATACTCAGGAATAAATACTCAGATAAACGTATGCATAATTACACCCTAATAACACACTTCAACCGATTGCATCCTGTCTGTGCCTGATCAAACATGGATGACTTTTCTTACTTCCTGGTTCTGGTCTCACAGTCACTGTCTACGGAGTAGCCACTGGAGTAAGACTCTGTTCTTTCCAGCTGGACTCTAAATAGAACATCACATGGAAAATGAATTAATCATCAGCAGTAGTGAACTAGTGCTGCTTCAAGGAACCGTTCACATAATATAACTAATATGTTCACGTACTGTAGTCCTTTAACGGTCTGTGTTCCTGTTTCGTGTTAATACTTTGTAAAGAAAAATGTAACGCAAGTGTATGTATTTTGTGTGTGACCAAATGCTTTTCATTTTACTGTATGTTAATGTAAGTGTATGAGTGTCTATAAATCAACATGTTTTAGTGTACCTAGTAGCAGACAGCTCAGTTTCTTCATCCAGTTCATCAGATGGCCAGAATTGTGTATCACTATTTACCGAATTGTAGCTGTGGACCGGGGTTTGAGCCCTTTCCACATCATGCCTGCCAAACACACCAAATAAACACACACACAAACTATGAATGATTGAGGATGGGGAAAGGGACAAGCTTAATTCTGGGCACATGACATGTGCTGTGTGTTGTGGTATGGTCAGTGTCTCACCAGTGAGTAGTGTCCATGGGTCTCAGGCCATCTCCCAGGTCCAGGGAGGGTCTCCTCTCAGGCACATAGAAAGCCTCCTCTCCCTCATCAGACATAGAGATTGTACTTCTTCCGCGGCCATACACACCCTCTCCCAAGGGAAAACTGACATCTGATATAGTTTCCTCTCCATCGTGCTCCATCATGTCAGAGCCTCGCCCAGCCATCCTGGAGGACCTCCAGTGTACAGGTTCCGGGTCACAGTTCAAAGTCTGACGTCAATGGCTACTTGAATATTGCCAGACAGTAGACCTGTGTTGCAAGAAAATAAAAAAAACACCCATACCAGTCGATCACATTTTTACCATTATCATAAATAATACTATAACAATTACATATTTGTTGCAACTTGCGAATAGGTCTCTCTTACCAAGAAAAAAAGCTGAAAATATCGAAGCTTTCTGTTCCCGAGGAGAGCTTGTTTTGAAACCTCTGGCCTCATACATTCACCTGTTTGCCTCATTTATGGCGATTCACTTTACTAAAGCATAATGTGTACGCGTTCAAAATAAACGTAACATAACCCTAGAGCTAATAAACGGCAAATGTTCCCGGTTAAAATGCGAAATATAGACCACAGACAGGGCCGCAGTAACTTTTGACTCCGACAAACAGGAACAGTAAAGTATTATCACAGATATAACAATGAGACAGATATTTCACCCGGATGTTTAAATGTGAAGCATCCGGTTGGCGTTTCCACTCACTGCCAAATATGGTAGAGAGGAAGCCCAATGGCCGGCAGTGGGAGAAGACGGAACGAGATACATTTGGCCGATATTCTAATGATGTACTCATCGATTAAACGTTTAATCTCAAATGTTCTGTTCCCAGAACTACAATCTGTTATAGACAGAGTTGACTAAGTTTTGTGAACTTTACCCTTTGCCAAAGTTTCACAAAATTGCGTTGTTTAGAAGAAGTGCAAAGGCGAATAGAGTTATTGCACACGCGCACTTCACAGAATAGGCGTTCCCCAACGGAAATATGCAAATATTGTCTAGAACGGGCCAATAGAATCTTGCTAGTTCTGTCCACTATGGCTAATTTGTTCCCATTTGAAATGACAGGCTGTGGTATATCTTGGTTTAGTCATAAAAATCTTTGATACTATTCTGCATAACGCTGACGTCACTTTAAAATAAAATGTTTTATGATGAAACCTTCAAAATAAAAGCCCACATTGTAATATCATCAGCTGATTAAAAATGTATTGAATGTTAGGGTATATCAATGGCTTCTTGTATTGTGTCAACAAGAAAACATAAGTCATTTATGAAAACAAATAAAAAATATGGTTTTAAATTATTATTATTTAAAGACCAACAATGAAAAAATACAATGTTGACACTGGTATGTTAAGTACATTGAACTGTAGAGAGAAAACTTTACTACCTGTCTCAGCTAAAGGGGTGGGAAATAATTAGTAGCGTCTACTAACCAAATATGGTTCGTTTTGAGGGTGCTCCACCCCCTACATAGCCCCCGATACAATACATATTGGATTGTAGAGAGAACTTTTCTACCTGTCTCAGCTAAAGTTAGGTGGGAAATACTTAGTATGATTCGTTTTTGGAGGGGGACTGTGTCATACATATCCAGTAGCAATTCTCCGCCCCCTCCCTTTAGCTGAGACTTTGCTCCCGAGTGGCGCAGCGGTCCAAGGCACTGCATCCCAGTGCTGGAGGCGTCACTACAGACCCTTGTTCGATTCCAGGCTGTATCACAACCGGCCGTGATTGGGAGTCCCATAGGGCATCGCACAATTGGCCCAGCATTGTCCGGGTTAGGGTTTGGCCGGGGTAGGCCGTCATTGTAAATAAGAATTTGTTCTTATCTGACTTGCCTGATAAAAATGTAAAAAGCTGAGACAGGTAGAAAAGTTCTCTACAACCCAATATGTATTTAATATATAGTGTCTTGCATTGGGTGCTATGGAAGGGGTGGAGTAAAAAGCCAGCAGCAGGTCGTGTGACACAGCCTCCCTCAAAAACAAACTATATTTGGTTAGTAGAGACCCTAATGAATATTTTCCACTTTAGCTGAGAGAGCTGTATTTTTCTCTCTACAACCAAATGTGTATCCCATGTACATTGCAGTGAATGGAGTGGGTTGAGTAAGGAGCACTCTGTATTAAACCCATCACTCAACACAAGAGTCCAATTTAAGTTTTTGCAGAAGTAAATGCAATATAGCAAGCAAAACACTGGAATGGTAGATTTGCAGTGGAAGAATGTGCAAAGGAGCAAAATAAATAAATAAATATAGTAGGGGGAGAGGTAGTTGTTTGGGCTAAATTATAGATGGGCTATGTACAGGTGCAGTAATCTGTGAGCTACTCTGACAGCCGGTGCTTAAAGCTAGTGAGGGAGATAAGTATTTCCAGTTTCAGAGATTTTTGTAGTTCGTTCTAGTCATTGGCAGCAGAGAACTGGAAGGAGAGGCCTGTTGGAGCGCGTGCTACAGGTGGGTGCTGCTATGGTGACCAGCAAGCTGAGATAAGGGGGGACTTTACCTAGCAGGGTCTTGTAGATGACCTGGAGCCAGTGGGTTGGGCGATGAGTATGAAGCGAGGGCCAGCCAACAAGAGCGTACAGGTCGCAGTGGTGGGTAGTATATGGGGCTTTGGTGACGAAAAGGATGGCACTGTGATAGACTGCATCCAATTTATTGGAGGCTATTTTGTAAATGACATTGCCGAAATCAAGGATCGGTAGGATGGTTAGTTTTACAAGGGTATGTTTGGTAGCATGAGTGAAGGATGCTTTGTTGCGAAATAGGTAGCCAATTCTAGATTTAACTTTGTATTGGAGATGTTTGATGTGAGTCTGGAAGGAGAATTTACAGTCTAACCAGACATCTAGGTATTTGTAGTTGTCCACATATTCAAAGTCAGAACCGTCCAGAGTAGTGGTGATGGATGGGCGGGCAGGTGCAGGCAGCGATCGGTTGAAGAGCATGCATTTAGTTTTACTTGTATTTAAGAGCAATTGGAGGCCACGGAAGGAGAGTTGTATGGCATTGAAGCTCGTCTGGAGGGTTGTTAACAGTGTCCAAAATGTTGTCTGAAAATGTTGTAGTTAGGGATGAAGATTTCATAATTTTTGGTGGTCTTCCTAAGCCAGGATTCAGACACGGCTAGAACATCCGGGTTGGCAGAGTGTGCTAAAGCAGTGAATAAAACAAACTTAGGGAGGAGGCTTCTAATGTTAACATGCATGAAACCAAGGATATTACGGTTACAGAAGTCATCAAAAGAGAGCGCCTGGGGAATAGGAGTGGAGCTAGGCACTGCAGGGCCTGGATTCACCTCTACATCACCAGAGGAACAGAGGAGGAGTAGGATAAGGATACGGCTAAAAGCTATGAGAATTGGTCGTCCAGAACAGGGGGCGATAAAATAGCTTCAAGGTATAATGTACAGACAAAGGTATGGTAGGATGTGAATACAGTGGAGGTAAACCTAGGTATTGAGTGATGATGAGAGAGATATTGTCTCTAGAAACATCATTGAATCCAGGTGATGTCATCGCATGTGTGGGTGGGAGTATCTGGAGCATCAGCATTTATGGGTTTGATTATAGGCTCAAAATGGCCAGAAACAAATAACATTTTTTTCTGAAACTCGTCAGTCTATTCTTGTTCTGAGAAATGAAGGCTATTCCATGAGAGAAATTGCCAAGAAACTGAAGATCTCGTACAACGCTGTGTACTACTCCCTTCACAGAACAGCGCAAACTGGCCCTAACCAGAATAGAAAGAGGAGTGGGAGGTCCCGGTGCACAACTGAGCAAGAGGACAAGTACATCAGTGTCTAGTCTGAGAAACAGACGCCTCACAAGTCCTCAACTGGCAGCATCATTAAATAGTACCAGTCTCAACGTCATCAGTGAAGAGGAGACTCCATCGATATACACAATCTCATTCATACCACTGAACAAAAACAAACCCAACATGTAAATTGTTGGTCCCATGTTTCATGAGCTGAAATAAAATATCCAAGAAATGTTTCATACGCACAAAAAGCGTATTTTGCTCAAATGTTGTTCACAAATTTGTTCACATCCCTATTAGTGAGTACTTCTCCTTTGCCAAGAGAATCCATCCACCTGACAGGTGTGACACATCAAGAAGCTGATTAAATAGTTAGGTGCACCTTGTGTTGGGAACAATAAAAGGACACTAAAATTTGCAATTTTGTCACACAACACAATGCCACATGTCAGGACCCGGTTACGAACCCGGGTCTCCGGAGTGAGAAACAGTCACTTAACCAACTGAGCCACGAATAGTCAGCAGAACCCAGAAGATGAGGCAGACACAGCAGTACTTGAGACGGTGTATTTAATGAAGTAAAAAGTGAAGTCCTTCAGGAAAACATGAAACTCCACAACCTCAAAAGGAATTCCACAAGAACAAAGGTAATCCTCCAAGACAAAAAGGTAAATCCACAAGGTGGTAGGTATAGCATAAAAAGCCTCAAAAGATACTAAAAAATAAATAAACAAGAACAAAAAAAGAATTCCACAAGAGAGTCCACCGGGATCAACAAGAGTTCACAGAATACTAGGGCTGGGTGCTAACATACAAACACAGAGCAAAGAACTGAGGAAAACTAAGGGTTTAAATACAATCAGGGGAAACGAGGCACAGGTGCAAATAATAATGGGGATCAAGGGAAAACAAAAGGTCAAAAAGCACAATAGGGGCATCTAGTGACCAAAAACCGGAACAACCCTGGCCAAATCCTGACAGCCACAGATGTCTCAAGTTTTGAGGGAGTGTGGTATTTGCATGCTGAATGCATGCATGTCCACCAAATCTGTTGCCATATAATTGAATGTTAATTTCTCGACCATAAGCCACCTCCAACATCGTTTTAGAGAATTTGGCAGTATGTCCAACCGGCTTCGCAACAACAGACCAAGTGTATGGCGTCGTGTGATCAAGTGGCTTGCTGATGTCAACGTTGTGAACGGAGTGCCCTATGGTGGCTGTGGGGTTATGGTGTGGGCAGGCATAAGCTACGGAGAATGAACACAATTGCATTTTATCGATGGCATTTTGAATGCACAGAGATACTGTGATGAGAGGCCCAGGATTGTCGTGCCATTCATCCGCCGCCATCACCTCATGTTTCTTTATGATAATGCACGGCCTCATCTCGAAAGGATCTATACACAAGTCCTGGAATTGTGAAAATGTCCCAGTTCTTCCATGGCCTGCATACTCACCAGACATGTCTCAAATTGAGAATGTTTGGGATGCTCTGGATTGACGTGTACGACAGCGTGTTCCAGTTCCCGACAATATCCAGCAACTTTGCAACAGCCTGATCAAACTCTATGCGAAGGAGATGTGTCGCGCTGCATTAGGCAAATGGTGGTCATACAAGATACTGACTGGTTTTCTGATCCACTTCGCAACTCTTTTTTAGAGGTATCTGTGACCAACAGATGCATATCTGTATTCCCATTCATGTGAAATCCATAGATTAGGGCCTAATGAATTTATTCAGACCCCTTGACTTTTTCCACATTTTGTTACGTTACAGCCTTATTCTAAAATTGGCGAAGGGTACCAGAAATGTCTGCAGCAATGAAGGCTCCAAAGAACACATTGGCATTCGTAAATGGAAGAAGTTTGGAACTGCCAAGCCTCTTCATAGACTCTTCCAAACTGAGCAGTCGGGGGGGAATGGTCAGGGAGGTGACCAAGAACCCAATGGTCACTCTGACAGAGCAACAGAGTTCCTCTGTGGAGATGGGAGAACCTTCCAGAAGGACAACCATCTAAGCAGCACTCCACCAATCAGGCCTTTATTGTAGAGTGGCCAGACAGAAGCCACTCCTCAGTAAAAGGCACATGACAGCCCACTTGGAGTTTGCCAAAAGGCACCTAAAAAACTCTCAGACCATGAGAAACAAGATTATCTGGTCTGATGAAACCAAGATTGAACTCTTTGGTCTGATTGCGAAGCGTCACATCTGGAGGAAACCTGGCACCATACTTACGGTGAAGCATGGTGGTGGCAGCATCATGCTGTGGGGATGTTTTTCAGCAGCAGGGACTGGGAGACTAGTCAGGATTGAGGCGAAGATGAACGGAGCAAAGTACAGAGAGATCCTTGATGAAAACCTGCTCCAGAGCACTCAGGATCTCAGACTGAGGTGAAGGTTCACCTTCCAACAGGACAACGACCCTAAGCACACAGCCAAGACAACACAGGAGTAACTTTGGGACAAGTGTCTGAATGTCCTTGAGTGGTCCAGCCAGAGCCCAGACTTGAACCCGATCGAACATCTCTGAAGAGACCTGAAAATAGCTGTGTTTTAATGCTCCCCATCCAACCTGACAGTTTGAGAGGATCTGCAGAGAAGAATGGGAGAAACTCCCCAAATACATGTGTGCCAAGCTTGTAAGGTCAAACATAAAGACTCAAAGCTGTAATCGCTGTCAAAGTGTTAGAGGAAATTGAAATGATTAATTATGTATACATTATTGATTAGAACCATTTATTCTAATACTATTATGTTATATGAAATGCCTGGGTTCTTGGTACTTGGCTGTTACTGATAATGAAAGCAGAAACAAATTAATTGTCTGTGCCTCTCGGGAAGTTTAAGGGGAAGAGATGCTATAGCTTTTCAGACAGTTTGGAATGTAGTTTTATGGGAGGAGCAGAAAGATAGTTCCAGACCTAAAAAACAATGGGCTCTTGTGAGAATCGGAGAGAGGGTGGGAAACTGATGTCATGTTCAGTTTATAACCTGTGGAAAAATGTGTATGCGTTTAGTACTCTCTTGTAATAAACGCTGTTTACCTTTGGCTTTTAAGACTGGTCTCAATCTACTTCATGCATAATTAATGAACTTACAACTCATTAATGAATAGAAATGAGTGCGAATTGATTTTGGCAATAAAACATACAGGAATTTAGAATTCCTCTATCAATTTGGTCCTTCGAGTGCCGGATCTAAATATCTCTCCCTGTGCCTGGAGGTAGTACGCTGGAAAATCGTGCACGGACGAGTTTGACTCGTTTTACTAAAGACCTGACCTCTGAATTGAGGTTAAAATTGAAACAGGCCTGCGTATTATCACAGAGGACAGAGAGGGTGACTAGATTCAAACGAACAATGCTTATCCCAGTCGGCAGCAGGTAAAGTAGCCTTTATTCTCGAATTTGGGAGGGATTATTTAGGATATTTATTGATTAAAATGTTACGAAGGAGTTGAATTTGATCAATAATAGGTGCTTGAATATTCCAAACAAATAGAAATGGGTTTCTACCGGGGGTATTAACCAGGATATCGATAAAAAGGAAGCAGGTCCGAAATTGACCTGAGGTAAGGTGCGCTACCATCAAATAAACTAGAGCTTAATAAAGCCTGGTTTTGCAAGCCAGAAGGATTATTAAGGAGTGATATAGTACGCATTGGAGAATTAGGACACTTGTTCCGTACAAATAGGATGGCCAATAATTCAATAAACATACCTAAATAAAGTTACCTAATAGTCTATCTGTATATGGGAAGTAGTCTGACTGTGGAAAGTAGCAGATAGATATGTTAAAACAGGTGAGGATAAATTAGGCTTGGTGAGAAGGCAGGGTAATTCTAGGCGAACAGAATAATTGAACCTGTACGATGCTGAAAGAAATGAATATCAAATGATAAGTGATTAGTCTAGAGTAGTGAGATTTGAGACATTAACGTTGAAAGTCCCAAAAGGATTATCCTATGGGTGAAATGTGATGTCCGATCAAAAGTCTTCTATGGACGCGGTTCACAGGATGGAAAATACATACTGATTATTTTTAAAAGAACACACACATAGGCAGACAGAATAATAACTAGAAGTGTCACGAACCGGCTCAAAGCCCGTAACAAAGGGAGACAACGTGGAGATAAGGAGTAGCAAAATATATATTTATTAACTAAAGCAACTAAGTATAATATACAATGGTGTGTGTAATCAGTCATCAGTAGTGTAAGTGAGTGTTTTGCATGCATGCATGTGATAATGCACGGTGATGAAAGGTGCCAAAGCAAACAAACAAAAGGCCACCAAGAACCACAACACAATCTATAAAAGGTGTCTGTCTGCATGGAGAGAGTCTCCTCCATGAATGTGGAAGAAGTCTATTTATCCTGGGAGACACCTGGCCCAGGTGTTTCCCATGTAGCTGACGACCCTCCCCAACTCCGCCCACCGGCATCCTAATAAGGAAACAAGAACAAAGAGAGAATACGACAGACAGAGTGGGAGGGTCGTCACATTCCCCCCCATAAAACCGGGGACCAACAAGGACCCCGGAACAACATACCAGCCTCTGCGTCCCAAATTGACACAGCCTCTGCGTCCCAAATTGACACAGCCTCTGCGTCCCAAATTGACACAGCCTCTGCGTCCCAAATTGACACAGCCTCTGCGTCCCAAATTGACACAGCCTCTGCGTCCCAAATTGGTGAGGGGTTATGTGTTCACACCTCCACCTGCCCCATCCAACCTCCTCCCCAGACCCCAGCAACCTTTGCGCATAGGAAGCAATATTTAAGAGGAAAGAACATTTACATTTACATTTAAGTAATTTAGCAGACGCTCTTATCCAGAGCGACTTACAAATTGGTGCATTCACCTTATGACATCCAGTAGAATAGTCACTTTACAATAGTGCATCTAAATCTTAAGGGGGGGGGGGGTGAGAAGGATTACTTATCCTATCCTAGGTATTCCTTAAAGAGGTGGGGTTTCAGGTGTCTCCGGAAGGTGGTGATTGACTCCGCTGTCCTGGCGTCGTGAGGGGGTTTGTTCCACCATTGGGGGGCCAGAGCAGCGAACAGTTTTGACTGGGCTGAGCGGGAACTGTACTTCCTCAGTGGTAGGGAGGCGAGCAGGCCAGAGGTGGATGAACGCAGTGCCCTTGTTTGGGTGTAGGGCCTGATCAGAGCCTGGAGGTACTGAGGTGCCGTTCCCCTCACAGCTCCGTAGGCAAGCACCATGGTCTTGTAGCAGATGCGAGCTTCAACTGGAAGCCAGTGGAGAGAGCGGAGGAGCGGGGTGACGTGAGAGAACTTGGGAAGGTTGAACACCAGACGGGCTGCGGCCCGTCTGGGCCGGGAACAGACAGGAAAGATAGAACATGAGAACATGACAACCCAAAACAATGGTCAGTCACAAACATTCAGGAACATGGCACAAAAGACCACAACAGCTACAAACTCCAACGAAAAGAACATCAGGGTCCTTCTTCATTTTTACAACTCCCAACATTTCAGTCACTTCCAACGATTCATAGTCACTTCCAACGATTCATAGTCACTTCCAACGATTATGAATTTCAAATTCAATCACTTAACCTTGTAGTGTTCAGCGATCTTCAACAGTTGTTCTTGAGTACATAATTCTAACAGTTCCTCTGATGGAAAGCGAATGAACTTGTGTACATGAGACACCATAGTCATAGGTAAATATTCTTGCTCAACCCCTCTGCTGAGCACATCAGACCACAACCAGAGAAATGACAATCACCCTGAGCACCACAGAAGAGAGATGAGGTACGGAGCTTCCCCAAAACATACAATAACTCAACCCTAGTCTTCGTGCAGATTTGCGGTGGGTATTTACGCACTGTAGCCCGCTGGCAAGGAAATAGAACTCCCCAGCATGCTGGCAAATTCCACCAAGCCACGGATGTGCCCCCGAGACAACTGCTCAGTCCACAGACACCACACAAAAATAACAAACATTTAACCATGCCCAACATGTCCAAAATTGAAACACGTCGCTAAACCTCAGGGGAAAAAGGCTTAAGCTCCGGGTAGCAAGTTCCACTACCCTACACAAATCTCCTACCGAGGTACACAGCCGATTTACTCACCTCCTCAGACTGACTTCCCAACAGAGAGTAGAACAAGTTTCCAGGCTAGGCAAGGCCTGGAAACAAACCATTATACTCTTTCCAACGCAGCACACAAACCAAACAACAAAGGCAACCAATACTGGGCCGATCACACTCAAACACAATATTCAAATCAAACACGTACCTCCACGGTCTCCCAAACCAATAGTTCAAAGATCCCGGATGAGCCCCCACTTGTCACGAACCGGCTCAAAGCCCGTAACAAAGGGAGACAACGTGGAGATAAGGAGTAGCAAAATATATATTTATTAACTAAAGCAACTAAGTATAATATACAATGGTGTGTGTAATCAGTAGTGTAAGTGAGTGTTTTGCATGCATGAATGTGATAATGCACGGTGATGAAAGGTGCCAAAGCAAACAAACAAAAGGCCACCAAGAACCACAACACAATCTACAAAAGGTATCTGCATGGAGAGAGTCTCCTCCATGAATGTGGAAGAGGTCTATTTATCCTGGGAGACACCTGGCCAAGGTGTTTCCCATGTAGCTGACGACCCTCCCCAACTCCGCCCACCGGCATCCTAATAAGGAAACAAGAACAAAGAGAGAATACGGCAGACAGAGTGGGAGGGTCGTCACAGAAGTAACTAAGTAACGGTAAATTACAAATTTATAGAACTGCACGCACATAGAATTTTAAAATTATATAGAAAGGCATAGATAAGTGATTACCATACCATAGCTACAAGGGAACGGCAAGGATTATGTGGATCCCGCTGAAGCCGAGAGAGGTATAACGGAGTTAGAGAAGGAAATAAAGTCGAGAAAAATGAATAAGGTGAGTCAAAAGAAAAATACAAGATGTTTCAATTGTAACAAAATTTGACATTTCGCCCGGGAGTGTAACACTCCACGAAAAAAATCGTCAACAGGTTGTAATTTAACTGTGGGGAAGTCAGAGGCGACAATCGAGTAAAAAAAGGGAACTGAGGGAAAACTTTGGGCGTTTAAATGTTAGGGTAAAGTAAGTTGAGAAGTTCGGTTGGGTTTACTCTGATGATTAGAATTTGGAACTGAGCTCAATCTGAATAGGGAATATATATTTTATAAAGGCGGGCAGATAGCCAGCAACGGAATTGCTAGACACTCAATGGGGCTATATAGTGCAACGCTTTGGACTATAAATTAGGTAAGAATAGTTTAATCGTAAGAAGTTGTGATTGTTTTTCCGAGTATTGAGTTTTGGTTAAGGTAACGCCAGTGAATTTGAACAAAAAGTGACGTATTCTAAAAATGATCTGAATTCCGTTCTCATTGCGGGGAACAAATAAAATGTCTTATTTTAAAAGGGACAGTGCACGGTAATCACAGTGGTTGGAGTGTATGACAGGGGAAAAAATATTGTGGGACGACAAGTCGAAGATAGAAAAATAAGTTACATGATACATCAAGAGATTTAAAACGAACGATGTGAAGGGATCATCAGAATTATTGGGTGTCGTTGTAGGAGTGAAAGTTTGGGTTTAGGGGATTTCCCTGTTCCCAGAGACAAGGCATTTTAAAGGCGTACACTCACTAATGCTGGTCTGAGTTTGTAATTAGACAAGTGAATAACGTATTGGGAAGAGAGTTGTAATTAAAATACTAAGTCAAAGACGAGACAGGTACTTAGAGCAAAATGGATTCTAAATGATAACAAAGAGACAATTATGATTTATGCCCATCGAAAAGCTTTTATAAAATTAGCGAATTTAGAGATGTTGGGTGGGGTGGTAAATTATAATTCAGGATTTGAACAGTTGTGATAAATAAGGTTTGGTTAATCGAACAAGAATTATTTACAATTCATTTGAAGTCGCTACAAATTGGCAGGTTGAGCGCTTGATGATGACATCACTAGTGAGGCACTTTTGTCACTGGGGATAACGGAGCAAATCGTATGGCTGTTAGTGTGTGGATCGAGGTTTCGAGTAACTTTTCAGAAGTTGATATAAAAGTGTTTTGTTTATTTGTTTACTGGTTATGGTCAATTTTAGGGTTTGATTTAACTTAGTTGAACAGTGTGTTCTGGCGGGTTTAGGCAGAACTCTTTGTTCTGGGACGGATGGGAGTTACCCAAAAGTAAGTAAATTAAAGGAGCCATGAGGGAATGCGAATGCATATTTATTAAATATCGGAGATTAAATTAAGGATTCCTTACACTATGAAATGTACGACATTTGCGGCAGAGAGAAAAAGTAATGCATTGGATAATAATGTTATCGGGTTAATTGTATCTAAAGGTAGCATGGTAATTTAAGTAAACATATCCGTAGACGATGTTTAAAACTTATGATTAATGATTTGAGTCAAAGGGGAATTATCATTAGGTTTTAGTTATAGTTCACTTATTGAGTTTCTGATTCGAGGTAGCATTAGTGAATGATAGTTAGGTGTGTGGTGTCTCACTTTTAGAGGCCTCCTGGGATTATAATTTTGGGGAGAGTGGGGGAGAGAGCAGCTTTAAACGACCAAATTGAAAAAGGTCTGCAAATTATATATATATAAAACAACTGTTAGAACTATTTGTTTTAGTGCAAGGGTATTTTAAAGAGGCACGCTCACATATGGAACCTTATGAGATGTTTTTTTTATGGGTTTGAATTATACAGGTGACTATTTCTATTGTAAGGATAAAGGGTTCTTTATGTCTAATATGGTATGACCTTTTGACCTTATCATGACTGGTTTCTGAGGTCTGATCAGCCTCAGGGGAGAGTCATTTGTATAATGAATGGGGTCATATTGAGTTACTAGTTTTAAGGTAAATTCATTAGAAATGAAGCAGTTTTGGTTGAGGGCTTAGAATTACTGTTTGAACCGCAAATGAGAAAGTGGTTCAGGATTCTGTCTTATAACATTAGCTGTGAAGTTTTTTGAATGGGCTATTAGGGATTTGGTATTGTAACAGAGAGAAAGTCATATTTATCATTGAGAATAAATAGGGGAAGATAACATATTTTGAGCCAACAGGGCAGGGAAGGAATTTAGATATTTTTATTTGGTTTTAACACCCGTGTACAGAAGTGTCAAAAGACGGGGGACATTACCTGTGTAATGGGGGAGGGTGTCTGTATGGGGATTACGTAATAACCAACTTGGGACAGTTCTAGGATTGGAGAAGAGGATATCCTTATGGCATAGGGGTTCCCACAAAGGTGGATAGGTTTTCCATGATATGGGGGAAACCTGGGAGCACTGTTGAACTTTGTAAAGGTGATGAAATCCTACTAACCATCAAAACTATTAAGCTCTCTGATGCAGGCACTTACACCCTCGGACTACAAAGGACCGTGTCAGACACGATGGGTGTGTTTTCTATTAAGGTACTGCCAAAACCAGAGGTCCCAGACGAACCAGGGCCAGACACACTCCTCTACCACCCCTGGACCGAACCTGCTACTACTGGGTTAAAAATCCCATTCAGGTAATTAATGTTAGACTATTCAACTATTGATCAATTAGGCACTGAGACTGGTTTTGATGGTAGGGACAATTTGTGGCTGTCTTATACAGAATAGACTTGCTTAGGATATGCTTCTTGCTAGTCAGGGGGGCGTCTGCAAGATGTTCGGTGAACAATGTTGCACGTATATTCCTAATAACACCAGTCCAGATGGTGGTATATCTAAGGCCTTTAATGGGCTTGATGCACTATCTGCTGAGATGAGGACCATGGCGGGGGTGGAGGAGTCTGACTGTTCTCTTAGTAGGGAGCCTGGTTAGGTAAGTACACCGGTATGGTGGTTACTGGAATTCTGACCCTAATTATTGTATTTTTGTTATTGATGTGTTGTGCTGCTTGCATCATACCGTGTTTCAAGAAGTCTGTTACAGATGTGGTGAAGGCTTCAGGCATGATGCCTTTGCTTGATGCTCCAGTTGGAGAGGCTGAGGTGAAGCATGCTTTCAGGGGAGGATAAGACTGACTGAGGATGACCCATGTATGTTTGTTCTCCCTGTCGTGAAGGGTGGCATGGTGCCCACCTGGTGCAGGATAGGAGTAGCTGAGAGGACCAGATGGGTTATAATAATGCTTTGTTCTGCTTTACTCTGTTTTCCATGACCAAAGTTGTATTCCACACTTTGCAACCCATATTAAATCCATGTTATTGTCAGATAGAATACTGAGGGTCCCCAAGGAGAGGGCTTGTTAGTGTAGGAAGGATTTTTAATATGGTTAGCATTTATTAGATTATATTATTTTTAAATAGTATTACATTTAACAGGAATATAGGACATCTATGATGATTTAGGATTATTGTTAGGATTAAGATAGATTGATTAAGGAAATGTAAGGACTTTAGAGAAAAGCCGCTCATAGACATGTTCTTTCTAAAAGAAAATCCATGAGTTTAGATAAAGCCAAAACAGTGAGGCATGTAGTTCAAATTTGGGAATGTGAAAAACAGAGCCACAGGCAGACAGAAGAGCCCTCCCCCGCACTGCAGAGACCTTGAAGGTTGGAGAGCAGAGAAGTTTTAGAAGGGGAGCCAGGACGAGCAAAGATAACATAGTGTGTAGATAACAGTTACTGAGTGGAGACAAAAGCGAGAATTGGACATGTGGAAAATGAAAGAGACACTCCTAAATGATAATGTCAGACATAAGGATAATTCACTAAATCTTACCTAAGTCATTGTGTAAGAATAAGGCAAGGTTGTTACCTGGGCAGAGCCAGGTAACAAAGGGGGGATGGGTAAATAGTGTTCGAGAATAGGATGTGACCTACGGGATAATTAACTAATAAAAATAAAAATTTTAGCTAATAAACAGAACGAATAAGAAACTGTTTTATTAACCAAACCTGTATGTCCAAGAGTTTATGCACTACGGGTGAACTACAGGTGAAGTCACTCAATCCAGTCCCATAGGCCTGGTGGGGGGACCATACCAAGGGCTCCTGGTGACAGCTAGCTGAAAGAGCTACCCGGATTCATATCGCACTGCGGGAGGGTAAGATACATTTTTACGCTGTCGAACAGTAACAGAGTTCGAGAGGAGAACTGGAATTAACAGTATTCTGGGGGCCATCTCTCGAATGAAAAATACCTTACCTGTCCTTTCCTCACTGTTGTTGTTCATAGAAGTGAAAATGTGTCTGGCTCTTGCTAAGCGATGTGTTCTAGGGGAGAGGGTGGGGCTTCACATGGAAGCTGTTCGTCTGAAGCTGTTTTATCGTGGGTGACATATTCCTGATACAGCACGTCCTACTAGATATGCGGAGAGTGGTAATTTGACCCATGGTTTAGACGGTGAGGATTTTGTTCCAAAATAGAAGAGATATCGGTGCAGGTTCCCATATTGATCGTGGACACAGGTCATACCCCATGGGGAGAGAGGGCTATATGAATCCACTCACCCAGTATGGAAAAAGGTAGAGTGGAGTGGCATAAGGAAATGCTTAACTCTTTAAATAAGAAATGAAAAGGATCAAGGGTTGTGGTAGGGAGATGACCAGGTCTTGGTCGACACCCTAGTACGGTTCTGGGTAGAGGAGTGTGGGTCGGTATGGTAAAGCTGTTCATGAAAGCAGGAATGCCAGATAATGACAGTTGTATTGATTTGCACTATTTATATCCCCAGGTTCCCCTTAAATAAAGACCTCCTCCCTTTACCGTGACGAGAGGAGAATATTACTGTTTGGCCAGATACAGTACACATGGGAAATACGTGGGGGAAGTTAGTACTTGCAATAAGACAGAGAATATGACCACTGACGAGACCATGTCTGAATTGACAGGCTGGTTGAACTCTGGGGATTTCAATAAAATAAAATGGGCCAGTGTTGACACCTAGTGGTTGTGTGGGTCATGTGCGCAACAACAGGACATGAAGTTATCTAAAAGGGAAAAGAGAAGCACTTCATCTGGGTCATTTGATGACAAGGTATACATTGATAACATTGGGGTTCCAGGAGAGGTGCCAGATGAGTCAAAGCAAGAAATCAGATCCTAGCAGGATTAGAGTTAAGCATTTCCGGGGTTCTACTCTCACAAGAGCGTGGACTGGATTAATTATATTTATGATAATCAACAGCGCTTTAGCAGGAATACCAAAGGTGTTATTAAAGGTTTTGTAGAACAGACTGAAGCAACCAGCTGGAAGACCTGACAGAATAGAATTGCATTAGATAAAAGGGGGAAGTGGGCGTGATAATCAGGACCATGTCTTACATCCCGGGGTAACACAGCTCCGGACGAATCAGTGCCCGAAGCCTCAGCTGGTTTGACCAACCTGGCTCACGGGTTGGCAGAAAACTCTGGGGTGAATACTTCCCTGACTAATTGGTTTGATAGTACGTTTGGAAAATGGAAAAATTTTAAAATCATTATGGGCGGCATCCACCTGCATGACTGTTTTAATTTTATGCGGCTGTTGTCTAATTCCCTGTATGCGAGGCCTTGTTTCCAGGACTCTGGAGAGATCAATGACACTACAGATGGTGCGTTATGGGCCGATTCCAGGTTCTGACCTGTGGAGGACTGAAGGCATGTCTACAGAGGAAGTGGACGAATCTGGATCTGTCATTTGTGGGGAATTTATGTTTGATGAGACTAGTGTTGAGATGAAGGGGAATTAGATTGTAATCTGTTTTCATGATTAAACAGTTTTTTTAATGAAGGTCGTGACGAAAATCCGGAAAGAAGAGTTATGATTCTGATGTAGGTTTAAAAACAGTTGGAGTTAAGGTTAGATTTGATTAATGATGTGTGAAGAATCTGATAAATCTCTATAAAAAGGTTAGTTAAGTTCGTTTATACTTTTATTTTGTATGGTTAAATAAAACTAGATGTAGATTTGAATGTATAATATTTGATCAAAGGGAGGATTGTTAGAGGAAATTATCGTTGAAATGATTAATTATGTATACATTATTGATTAGAACCATTTATTCTAATACTATTATGTTATGATATGAAATGCATGGGTTCTTGGTACTTGGCTGTTACTGAAAATGAAAGCAGAAACGAATTAATTATCTGTGCCTCTCGGGCAGTTTAAGGGGAAGAGATGCTATAGCTTTTCAGACAGTTTGGAATGTAGTTTTATGGGAGGAGCAGAAAGATAGTTCCAGACCTAAAAACAATGGGCTCTTGTGAGAATCGGAGAGAGGGTGGGAAACTGATGATGTCATGTTCAGTTTATAACCTGTGGAAAAATGTGTATGCGTTTAGTACTCTCTTGTAATAAACGCTGTTTACCTTTGGCTTTTAAGACTGGTCTCAATCTACTTCATGCATAATTAATGAACTTACAACTCATTAATGAATAGAAATGAGTGCGAATTGATTTTGGCAATAAAACATACAGGAATTTAGAATTCCTCTATCACAAAGGTGCTTCAAGATCAAGATGGCGCAAAGAGGAAGGCTGACATTTTACATGCCCGTGACTAATTGTGCTATTTAGTCTGTTTTTTTGTTGTTGTTTGAAACTTGTTTTTTAACTTATTTTGTACACAATGTTGCTACCATCTTATATGACCAAAAATAACTTCTGGACATCAGAACTGGGATTATTCACCACCAACTGGAAGAAGCTTTTTCCATTAATGAGTCCGACGAGAAAGATATACTGCTCTCCCTGGAACAGGCCCAGATTCCAGTCATTTGCGTGAATAAAAGAAGAAGGAAAAGAGGATGCAGATCAGGCTGCTTTTTGAGAATTCTGCCATCCTACTTGCTAACATGCAATCATTGGAAAATAAAATTGATGATCTACGATTAAGATTATCCTACCAACGGGACATTAAAAACTGTAATATCTTATGTTTCACAAGTCGTGGCTGAGCGACGACACAGATAATATAGAGCTGCAGGGATTTTCAATGCACCGGCAGAACAGAGAAGCTACGTCTGGTAAGACTAGGGGTGTGTTTGTGTGTGTCTTTTTGTCAGTAACAGCTTGTGCGTAATGTCTAATATTAAAGAAGTCTTGAGGTATTGCTCACCTGGGGTAGAGTACCTTATGATAAGCTGAGGACCACACTATCTACCAAGAGAGTTCTCATCTATATTATTCGTAGCAGTCTATTTACATTTACATTTAAGTCATTTAGCAGACGCTCATTTACCACCACAGACCGATGCTGGCACTAAGACCGCACTCAACCAAATCTATAAGGCCATAAGCATACAAAAAAATGCTCACTCAGAAGCGGCGCTCCTAGTGGCCAGGGACTGTAAATGCAGGCCAACAGTTTTACCAAATGTCTACCAGCATGTCACATGTGCAACCAGAGGAAAAAACTTGAGGCCACCTTTACTCCACACACAGATATGCATACAAAGATCTCCCCTGCCCTCCATTTGGCAAATCTGACCATAATTCTATCCTCCTGATTCCTGCTTACAAGCAAAAACTAAAGCAGGAAGTACCAATACGGAAGTGGTCAGATGATGCTGATGCTACGCTACAGGATAGTTTTGCTAGCATAGTCTGGAATATGTTCCGGGATTCATCCAACGGCATTGAGGAGTATACCACCTCAGTCATCGGCTTCATCAATAAGTGCATCGACGACGACGTCCCCACAGTGATCGTACGTACATATCCCAACCAGAAGCCATGGATTACAGGCAACATCCACATCGAGATAAAGGCTAGGAGCGGGACACTAAGAAATCCCATTATGCCCTCAGACGAACCATCAAACAAGCAAAGTATCAATACAGGATTAAAATTGAATCTTACTACACCAGCTCTGACGCTTGTTGGATGTGGAAGGGCTTGAAAACTATTACGGACTACAAAGGGAAACCCAAGCTGCCCAGTGACGTGAGCCTTCCAGATGAGCTAAATGCCTTTAATGCTCGCTTCGAGACATGCAACACTAGAGCATGCATGAGAGCACCAGCTGTGCTGGACGACTGTGTGATAACGCTTTCTGTAACCGATGTGAGCAAGACCTTTAAACAGGTCAACATTCACAAAGCCGCAGGGCCAGATGGATTACCAGGACGTGTACTTAAAGCATGCCCGGACCAACTGGCAAGTGTCTTCATTGACATTTTCAGCCTCTCCTTGACTGAGTCTGTAATACCTGTTTTAGGCAGACCACCATAGTCCCTGTGCTCAAGGAAGCGAAGGTAACTTGCCTAAATGATTACCGCCCCGTAGCACTCATGTTGGAAGCCATAAAGTGCTTTGAAAGGCTGGTCATGGCTCACATCAACAGCATCCTCTTGGATACCCTAGACCCACTCCAATTCGCATACCACCCCAACAAATCCATAGAAGACGCAATCTCAATCGCACTCCACACTGCCCTTTCCCACCTGGACAAAAGGAACACCTATGTGAGAATGCTGTTCATTGACTACAGCTCAGCATTCAACACCATAGTGCCCATGAAGCTTATCACTAAGCTAAAGACCCTGGGACTTAGCAACTCTGCAACTGGACCCTGGACTTCCCGACGGGCCACCCCCAGGCAGTAAGGGTAGGCAACAACACGTCTGCCACGGTGATCCTCAACACTGGGACCCCTCAGGGTCCCCTCCTGTACTCCCTGTTCACCCACGACTGCGTGGCCAAACACCACTCCAACACCATCATTAAGTTTGCTGACGACGAACAGTGGTATACCTGAACACCGTCAATGATGAGACAGCCTATAGAGAGGAGGTCAGAGAACTGGCAGTGTGGTGCCAGAACAACAACCTCTCCCTCAACGTGAGCAAGACAAAGGAGCTGATCTTGGACTACAGGAAAAGGTTGGCCGAACAGGCCCCCAATAACATCAAAGGGGCTGTAGTGGAGCGTGTCGAGAGTTTCAAGTTCCTTGGTGTCAACATCACCAGCGATCTATCATGGTCCAAACACACCAAGACAGTGGTGACGAGGGCACGACAAAACCTTTTCCCCCTCAGGAGACTGAAAAGATTTTACATGTGTCCCCAGATCCTCAAAAAGTTATACAGCTGCACCATCGAGAGCATCCTGACCGGTTGCATCACTGCCTGGTATGGAAACTGCTTGGCATCTGACCCTAAGGCGCTACAGAGGTTAGTGCGCATGGCCCAGTACATCACTGGGGCCAAGCTTCCTGCAATCCAGGACCTATACAATAGGCAGTGTCAGAGGAAAGCCCATAAAATTGTCAGAGACTCTAGTCACCCAAGTCATAGACTGTTTTCTCTGCTACCGCACGGCAAGAGGTACCGGAGCGCCAAGTCTAGGATCAAAAGGCTCCTTAACAGCTTCTACCCCCAAGCCATAAGACTGCTGAACAACTAATCAAATGGCCACGTGACTATTACATTGACCCCTCCCCCCCACACCCCCATTTGTTTTGTACACTACTGCTACTCGCTGTTTATTATCTATGCATATGTACCTGTATATAGCTTCATTATTGTTACGTCGTTGTGTTACTTTTTTTTACCTTAGTTTATTTGGGAAATATTCTCTTAACTCTTCTTGAACTGCACTGTTGGTTAAGGGCTTGTAAGTAATCATTTCATGGTCAGGTCTACATTTGTTGTATTTGGCGCATGTCACAAATAAAGTTTGATTTGATTTTTGAACTAAGTACTGAGTAAAGGGTCTAAATAATTATGAAAATGTAATATTTCTGTTTATTAAAAAACAGTTTTTGCTTTGTCATTATGGGGTATTGTGTTTAGATTGATGAGGGAAAAAACTATTGAATCAATTGTAGAATAAAGCTGTAACCTAACAAAATGTGGAAAAATACTTTCGGAGTACTTTGTGAAGGCACTGTATGACCTTTGACACCTAGGGTATGAGAATAACCGTTATAAATGGCTTTAAAAAGGGAACCCTGATACATTTTGAACTTTGCTTGACAAGCGGTTCTGAAAGGTCATGAAATTACATTTCAAATTATAGCTAAAATAACCAACTTTGAAAGCACTAACTACAACTATTGTTTAAAAATCACCCATATTGTGCCATTGACATAAGATTGTTAGCAGATAGAGGCACCAAATTGCACACTCACAGCTAGAACATGGATTTGTAGATACAGGGCCATCACAGGATTTACGAATTAACCCCACAGAAGCCATTTTCCAATATGGCATCCAAACAACTCAATGGGATCTTATTGGATCAGTTTCGCATGACCATACATGTATGAAATATAACTGCAGTATGCCCAACAATATCTTGAAAGGTTCGTAGTGATGTAGAATACACAACCAAATGAGCCAGGTGTGCCAGATATATAAATATGTTAAAATGTTTTTTTAAATGTGCCCAAAAAGCTGTCAGAATCACTGATTTCTGATTATGTTTTGATCCTATTATTTATCCTTAATTGCAATATTTAATCTTCAAACATTTAAAATGGATTCATATGTGTAAATATTCATGGGTGTGGGCTGATTAAAATGATATACAATGCTATCCTATTAACTGTTTTCATTAGGAGGACTATAAGAGAACTATAAGTGTCTCAGCTGAAAATATAATCTTTGATTAACTGAAACAAAGATTTAACCTACTGTGAAATATGTGGTCACAAATTTGGGAAATACTGTATGTCCAAAAACAGTTGTATACAATTTCAGAGCAGATGAAGAGCCACTTTCAAAACACATTGGGCTAATTCAGCCCAATTCTGATCTTTTTCCACTAATTGGTATTTTGACGAATAACATCAGATCTTTTTCGGAGCTGATTGGAGTGAAAAAAAGATCCGAATTGGGCTGAATTAGCCCAATGTGTTTTGAAAGTGGCTCTTCATCTGCTCTGAAATTGTATACAACTGTTTTTGGACACACAGTATTTCCAAAAATACCAGTAATATTATGAATTACAACTTAGTTCACAAATCATTCAAAGAAACCTAACAGACTTTTGGATGTAGACTCCGACCCATTTCGGCTCACACCCACTCAGAGGACAGGGACAGGTACGAGTCTACGAGGGCAAAGTAATAATAGCTGGAGAGAAGAGAGAGCTTCCTTCCCCAAGGATATAAATTATTCACAGAAAATGGGAAAAATAATAGCGACATAAAAGCCCATCCATTCATAACTTGCAAGGACAAAATGGACTGGACAGCTGTAAGGCTATGGTATTTCACATGCCCGCCTTGCAATGCAGATGACACATTCTTTGGATTAAATTTGTCAGAGATGCTGACAACGATACCCCCACACAGAGCAAATGTGTTCACATACCCATGGGGGTGTGACAGAGGGACAGGAACCATCGCTAAACTTACATAAACCAAACAAAGAACAAGCCAAGATGCTTTGATTTAACAAAGCAAGACTTGGTTAACAGCTTGTCCTAAGAGAGGCCTATTTAATATCTTATGTCTTGTCTCTTGTTTGCTGTATATCCTCAGACTTTTTTTTAATATACATCTTGATTGATATCACTGAGAATTAGTCTTCAAGGCATTTTAGAAACCTAGACTCTTTGTTGTGCCATTATTCTGGACGGAACAAACATTTCTGTTACATGAATAACATGATAGTGTCTAACTTCACCTCAAATTTAACCAGGCCGGAGCATAGACTGAAAAAAAGACTGAGCAAAGCCCGAACAGCCTGTGATATTGTGCCCAGGTCAGGGGTTATGGGAAAAGAGTTGCTCTTTGTTCTGATGACACGTCTCTCTCTATGCTCCATAGTCTCTCTCTCTATCTACGCTCTATAGGCTCTCTGACAGAGGTATTGTGCGTTTGGGTCTAGTGTGCAGGCTAAGGCTGTGATTGAGGCTCAGCTCTCTGAGTAGAAACTTCCTCACAACAGCCTAACTACCAATACTGAGGATTCTGAAGTGGCTGTGTCCCTGCTTTAGACTAGATTATTAATTAAGGAATTCATATGATTTATAATTGTTCAGTGCACAGGTGTATTACATCACATCTTGCCAAGGCCATGAAAGCCACATACAGTTTGCACATTATACCAGACCACCAGTAAAGCAAAACCACTTCAAAGTAATCTGAGTTTGTTGTTTCTTTAGGCCTACTTCATGAGGCAGCATATCAACCTATGGTAAGCCTATTCATATTGTGGTAGTGGGATGCATTCATGGCAGTATTCTATAGCTTCCACCTGAGTGAGTGGGATGTCTTTGTTATGTCAAAGAGATTCATTGTAGTCTCGACTGAGTCTTGAGTCTGTTTGTGGATATGTTAAATAGGGAGTGTAATCTATGTGATGTGTCAGCCCCCACCGCTCTCAATTCTCAGCGAACTGGGCGTGCCTTGCAAGACCCAGGCTCTGATGGGTTACAACAGAGGAACTTAGCTCATGAGCATCTACAAGTTATATTCTTCAAGAATTAATGGGTTTACAAAAGTATGTATACAAAAGTATTTGGACACCCTGTTAAATTAGTATATTTGGCTATTTCAGCCACACTGTTGCTGGCAGGTGTATAAAATTGAGCACACAGCCATGCAATCTCCATAGACAAACACTGGCAGTAGAATGGCCTTACTGAAGAGCTCAGTAACTTTCAATGTGGCATCGTCATAGGATGCCACTTTTCCAATAAGTCAGTTGGTCAAATTTCTGCCCTGGTAGAGCTGCCCCAGTCAACTGTAAGTGCTGTTATTGTGACGAGGAAACTTCTAAGAGCAACAACGGCTCAGCCAATAAGTGGTAGGCTACACAAGCTCACAGAACGGGACCGCCGAGTGCTGATGCGCATAGCACGTAAAAATCGTCTGTTCTCTGTTGCAACACTCACCGCCAAGTTCCAAACTGCCTCTGGAAGCAACGTCAGCACGAGAACTGTTCGTCGGGAGCATCATGAAATAGGTTACCATGGCCGAGCAGCTGCACACAAGCCTAAAATCACCATGCGCAATACCAAGTATCAGCTGGAGTGGTGTAAAGCTCGCCGTCATTGGACTCTGGAGCAGTGGAAACGCATTCTCTGTAGTGATGAATCATGCTTCACCGTTTGGAAGTCCGCCGGACAAATCTGTGTTTGGCGGATGCCCGGAGAACGCTACCTGCCCGAGTGCATAGTGCTGACTGTAAAGTTTGGTGGAGGAGAAATAATGGTCTGGGGCTGTTTTTCATTAGTTCCAGTGAAGGGAAATCTTAACGCTACAGAAACACAATGAGATTCTAGACTATTTCTGTGCTTCCAACTATGTGATAACAGTTTGGGAAAGGCTCTTTCCTGTTTCAGCATGACAATGCCCCCATGCACAAAGTGAGGTCCATACAGAAACGGTTTGTCAAGACACTGTGGAAGAACTTGACTGTCCTGCACAGATCCCTGTCCTCAACCTCAATGAACACTTTTGGGATGAACTGGAACGCCGACCGCGAGCCAGGCCTAATCGCCCAACATCAGTGCCCGACCTCGCTAATGCTCTTGTTGCTGAATGGAAGCAAGTTCCCGCAGCAACGTTCCAACATCTAGTGGAAAGTCTTCCCAGAAGAGTGGAGGGTTTTATAGCCGCAAAAGGGGGGAGGGGGGTTAACTCCATATTAATGCCCATGATTTTGGAATAAGATGTTTGGTGAGCAGGTGTCCACATACATTTGGTAATTTATTGTATCATTCATTTAAAGTCTAAAAATCAATGTATCAATTACAGATTTTCCCTTTAAGCAAGGATAATTAGTTCATGTTAATAATCAATTAAAATAAACGCCCATACGTTCATTATTATCTTATAATAGGGTAACCTATACCCTACCTAAGTCCAAAAATGAATGTAGCAGCAATTGCGGATTGCCCCAATAATAATGAATAGGCTTTTATCAGAAGCTTTCAATAAAAACTCATAAGTGCAAGTATACCATATTATTATACATCTTGTGCTATTAAATTGATTATCTGTTATTTCAAATAAAAAATACATTGTAATAGGCTCGTTCTTCTCTTTCATAATGTTAATTAACCAGATCAATGAATGTTTTACTGAATGCCTAAATCTTGCTTCCCAGAAGATTAGAATAAGAGAAGGAGATATTACAGTATCCTCGCTTCAGTTACGAGCGTCGTTTCCATTAGGCTGCGCTTGCTTGTATGATGGAGGCGTGAGCAACGACAAAGACGCAAGGGAAACATGGGCGAGAGGGAGAGAAAGAGGAGGGAGATACAGTGAACGTTCGTCTGGCGAGGGGGAGGGGGAGAGGGAGGGGGGAGCTTGCAAGCGCTTGTGTGACTCACAGATGGGGTGGTAGCAGTCTAGAAGGAGAATGCGTGGACCGCACGGTGCGATTGGGAAATAAACCCACAGACGCCACTACATGCCTTCTCTTTAGGGTAGTATGAGATGAATTGGCGAGAGGGTCGTGGACGGTGCCACCAGAATCGTGCAGCCGCCTGGCATTAATGACAAACAAGGGAGCTATTCGAGCGCACAACACAACAAGCACCAACCGCAGAGGAATGTGTATAACTCTATCCGACTCAAATCAAGCCACCCAGAAAATAACGTAGTCTCAGATCCGTTGGACCTCCTTCGTCGTTGTTATAAAACAGGAAAACGGATTACGGAACCAAACATTTGAGAATTTTGGGCTTGTTGGAGCGTTTCTTTTGTCAGGCGAGACCCGAAAAACTTCTACAATGGCTCTGGTCATGGAGCCTGTGAGCAAGTGGAGTTCGAGTCAAGTGGTGGACTGGATGAAAGGTACGCCACGGTTTCAAGATGTGCATTAGATGTTGCCAATCAACTTGCACGCAAAATGCTGGGAAATATATATTCTCTGGACTCAAGTATAACGGCACCAAATGCGCCTAACACTGATCAATTAACAGTGCGAGGCTAGTGCTATCATTGGCGACTAGGTGGAACAAAAGCACCTGCTGGACCTCAGAAATAAATTATTACATTATAATGTCAACAAATTGATAATCTATTATATTATATTATTTACTATAATGGGCTCTCTATACCACTAATGGAATTCAAATTTCAATTGAAATGTGGGCTGTGGAATTGGCAGTGATATACACTTGGACCTGAGAAAATGTCAAAGCTCTGGTGGATGAGTTGGTTTATTGGTAATTGAAAGAGTTCTGTATGGAGGCAGTCTTTGCCTTTTAAATAGCATTTCAGATCCGTCCGAATATTGGCATTATGGGAGAAATTATCCACTGAAATGAAGGCATTGGGATGAATGACACTGAAGGGATAAAATTATTTACAGTAAAAACCTGTAGGTATTTGAAGTGAAGCAGTTGATGGTTCCGAATGTGCAGAATATAATTAATGGAACAAACCGAAATGTCTATAAGAGAGACACTAATGTACTTAATTTCTGTGGATGTGGAGCTGAGATAGTTGTTTAAGTCCCATCTAAGTGAAAGTCAAAGATGGACTCTAGAGAATATATTACTAATAGCTATTACATCATCACTCTGGAGTGGATCTAGTGCATATACCAAATACATCAATTATTTATTAACTACATCCAAAAATACCATTTCAGATCTGCAACACAGGTGGTGGTAATAATGCAGTAATAACTATATCGTAGATGAAGAAGATAAGATGGATGTGGTGCTACTTCGGGTGATTCATATGAGAGGTGTATTGTGTGTGAGGCAATGGATGAAGGTTGGCAGTAGGCCCATGTTGCTTTGGAGAGATGCTTGACCTGATGGTGGTAGTGCCCTATGGTACCTTTGAGCCACTGTGGCCTGCGGTAACTGCAGTTGGTAAGCCTATCTTTAACTCTCACTAGGCTCCCTGGGCCCAGAACCTGTGGCTGGGCCAGCTCTCTGAGATCCAAGCTCAATTTCTTTCAGTCAACATCACCTTCCCACTGGGCACACACTGGTTGAATCAACGTTGTTTCCACGTCATTTCAATCAAATTAAGTATAGATGTTGAATTGACTTCTGTGCCCGGTGGGTCTCCATCTCTTCCAATATGTAATCTCTTTCTCTTCTCTCCATCAGCTCTGAGTATCATCATTATTGTCCTTTTACTGTCTCTTCTGCCATTTCCTCTTTCTCTTCCATTACATCCCTCTAATCCTCCTGTTCCTCTTGTCTTTCCAGGCAAAAACACACACACACACACACACACACACACACACACACACACACACACACACACACACACACACACACACACACACACACACACACACACACACACACACACACACACACACACACACACACACACACACACACACACACACACACACTGACGGACGCATTGACTACTATGTACTCTTGTACTGAACTCATGAACTACTTTGTGTCTGATCCCAGCAGTCAGGCACTAGTGTGCCTGTCTCAGTCAGCCAGCTGAGCTGTTGTGTACGTTTGGAGATTGACTGAATCTTTGAGTGAGTGTGTTTTCAGGCAGTGGAGGCGTGAATAAGTAAATGAACAAGTGGTTGGAGCATCACTGCGAGGTTAGAATCCTCCACATGAGTACTCTGCTCAGCAGAGACAAACAACACATTTCACAGTGATAACGACATATATGAAAACAGACATACACAGGCATGTGATACACACAAAACACATTACAGTAACACACAATTAATGTAAACAATAACATAGAATGGACAGAAAACATACCCTCTCTAAAATGAATATGCCTCCCCCCCCGAATATGCATGCCTTTTGGCCTACATTATCTAAACACGTCTGAGAACCGCTCCACTTAATTCTAAACTGGAGTCAGTAGTTCATACAATTCATATTGGAAGAAGAGGTGAAAAACATCTATTTGAGGTGGCGTGTGTGTGTGTGTGTGTGTTTTCCTGGAAAGACAAGAGGAACAGGAGGATTAGAGGGATGTAATGGAAGAGAAAGAGGAAATGGCATAAGAGACAGTAAAAGGACAATAATGATGATACTCAGAGCTGATGGAGAGAAGATATTGCATATTGGAAGAGAAGGAGAGGAAATGAGGACTGGAAGAAACTGAGCTTGGATCTCAGAGAACGGGCCCTACAGTGGCCCAGCCACATCTGATGAGTGGAGCTGAGACAAGTTATAGGCCCAGAGTCTAGTAATGGGGATGTGAAGTGAGGGATGTAGGACGATGCCACAGTCACAAAGGAAAGGAAATGGAGTTTGTGTGTTCTTGTCTCGGAACCATTCATATACTCCCCGTCGCAAGGGCCCACAGCATCTCCACCTCATCATTACCATTCAGAGGTTCCATTATTAGCATAGGGCTCAGTGATGTCACCTGAGGCCAAATAGGAGCACCCAGTGACTTTCCCATAATGCCACTCTCTGCATCCTCCTGGCACTGTCCAAGCTCTCTACTCTCTCAGCACCTATAAAGACCTCTCCACTGAGAAACCCCTCCACTTATTTTAAATGAAGGGTGAACTGTGCATTGTGCACATATAATTTATTTACACATGTATTGCATTTTAAACCAGGGGTTGGAACGTTCTGAACAGAACCACTATGGTTTTTGTTTCGTTCCACTCTTCCGACCAGCAAATAAAGTTCTGAACCGGTTTCAAAAAGTACCTGTTTATATCATTCCTTTCTGTTCCTTTTTTAACCTGTGAAATATATATATATATATATATATTACAATTAGCTCATTAAATGACTTCACCAACCAGTGCAGATAGAGCAGGCAAGCTAGTTGATTACATGCGTGATGGACAGACAAGTGTAGCCTATGGTGCAAGATGCCACTGAAAAATGCCTGGAATGTAAAATAATGTTATTAACTGGTTCCCATGGTTTTAAAATAATGTTTCTGTTCTAGAACAGTATGGATAACTTTTGTTCCTTGAACATTTTCCAGTTTTCAGTTCCGTTCCCTGAACCGGTTCCAGCCCCTGGTTTAGAAAGCTGCAAATACTTGGCTAATGTTCAAGCTAAGGGTTTTATGAAAATATATATTTTTTTATCTTAAATGTTATTTTCACACAAACACCTGCCATAAATTTGTGCTAAAGGCAATTACTGAGATGATTGTCAAGCTAGCTAAAGCTGTAATGCACTGCCCTAGCAGAATCATGTCGAAAATTTGACCAATTTCCTCACTTGTGTTGGATAACATTGCATGCATTTGATGTTTGAATATTATTATGTGATTAAAAAACATGAGCTGGCGCACACCCAGAAAAATGTTTTTGTGTGGAGGTGCTGACTAACGGCGAATCAACTTTAAACTATCAAAATAAAGAAAGTCACTCTGGCCCTAAGGAAGGCACAGTGATGCCGAAACGTTGGTAAATAACCATTCAATTGCTGGTTTATACATGGAGTGGGCAACTTTCTTTATTTTGATAGTTTATTGAATATTATTATGTGCCATATGTTGGGTAAGTGAGTGTATGTATAGACTATAAAGTATGTGTGTACACATTTACAGCATGTTTCTCTGGTTAAAGTGTGTTTATCGTCTTACACTTTGAGTGTGTGTGTGTTTTGATCTGACTGGCTGGCACCCTGCCCATGTCTCTTGCCATTGATAAATGATGTAGATTAGCATAGTGCCCCTCCCCTACAAAGCCAACACAATAATGTATCACAGCACTAAACACAACTTACTCGCCGCAGCCTAAATTGCTTGCAGATTAATAGTCTCTTAATCAGATCTCTCATCTCATCTCTCTCTGTGTCTCTCTGTGTGCTCTTCCCATTCAGGGTGGCTGTCTGTCTCATCCATTGGTCTCATCACAAAGAATAGCTCTGTTTGTTTAGGGAGGCCAGGCCAGTTGATTAAGGGGGAATTTCTCTGCAAAGTGGGGGAAGGCTCTATGCAAAGTGGGGTAAAACAAGGCTAGTTTGTTATAGAAGGGTTGCTCTGCCCATTTAGAATGACAAAGCCCATCTCTGAATTGAGGTGTAATACAGGTGTTTAAAGGACAAATACGTATTTGTCCTTTAGAACAGATTACTGTGTTTATGTAGGGAGATAGCTCTGTTATCTGGCGAGGTACAGCATTCATACTTTAGACAATGTCCCTGCTTGTTTTGGTGGGAAGACGTTAGAAGGGTCTTTTCTTTCTCTCTACCTTTCCACTTACATGTTTAGTTACAGTATTGTTGGCTTGTTGTCTTGCAGGAGCCACTACTCCAAACCCCACTGCATGGTTTCTATAGCAACATGGGGATTTCTTCATTGACAAATGCTTCTTGATTAACTGGGTAAAGAGGCTGATTTGTTAAGCCCTTAAATTGTATGCAAAGCCATGGAACTCTCCTCTTTCTGCTTCTCCACAATTTCTCTGCCAGCTGAACTTGAGCCGAATGCTTCATTAGGTCCAGGCCAGAGAACACACTGAGATTGAATCAAAAGGAGGAGATGAGGGCTCCACAGCCTTCTTTGTGGGAGGCTGACCGAGGGAGGAGAAAGGAGAGAAAGAGTGTGGGATGAGAGTGGATGAAGGAGAGATTGAGAAACACTGAGACTGAGAGAGATGAGGAAAATTGTATATGTGTGTTTAAACATGTATATGTGTGTTTACGTGTGTGTGTTTATATGTATATCGGTATCTTTCGGTAGCCAATGTGAGGACAATGTCACCATCCATGAAGAGCGCGGGGGGGCGTTTCCATGAAAACATCAAGCTCTGCCAACTAGGTCTGCCCCTATTTGAGGCAACGGTTCTTGAGATGAGATCCATGATGTGTGTGTGTGTGTGTGTGAGACAGCAGTGTGTGTCAGTGCTGGAGCGAATGTGTGTCTCTCCGTGAGTGTTGAGTCCAGATTGAGACAGTGACAGATAGCGTTTGTACAGCTGTGAATGAAAGCTTTCAGAGATAATGACAGAGATGGTGCTATCGCTGTGTTTGCATGCCAGTGGGATAGGAGGATCAGTTTGAACAGCTCCTCTGTTCAAACTGGGGAGGGAAGGAAGGATGGAAGGATGGTACTGTGTTTCAAGTGGGTTTAGTGTGGGGCTAAATGTTTACTCATGAATGACCTGTGCCAACTGTTGGTTATGAGTGGGCTGTAAGTGTGCAGTAAATGTGAGAGTGTTTGAATGTGTCATGATCTTAATAAAGATATTCTACATTTTGTGTAGTTCTTTGTGTGTAAAGAACTACACAATAATACTAGGACGGTTGTATGTAATGGAATGCGTAGGGGTTATGCGTATGTAATGGTATGTGGAAAGGGTTGGTTGTTTGTGGGTTGTACATACCACTGTAATTTGTTGGACATATGTGGAGGTCTGTGTGACGTGGTTGATTAAAGCTTGGTGAGTCTGTGTGTGTATATCTGTTCAGCGATGCCCAGAAAGGCACTGTGTTCATCTCTGAGATCTCTGTTTGTCTATTTTCGTTAAACCAAGCACTGGCACACACTCACAGGCTGCAGTTTCAAAGCCCAGAAATGAGAGACACAAACACATACACAGTCAGAGATAGAGAGAGAGAGTGGGGGGGGAAGAGACAAGGTGGAGCGATAGAGTCACTGTAAACCCCTCTGGACTGCAGAGCTGACAAGAGAAAGTTTCTTCACACTGCCCTGACCAGATAACACAACATCTTCACACACGATATTTAGAGTGATGCCTTTGAGGGACTGAGGTCGTTGGAGCTTACATTTAAAACACACTGCCTGCATTGGTCTTGGTAATAATCTGGATAGATGGAGTTGATAGCAAGATTATTGTTACTTAAATTATATTATATTGCCTCTCAAAACAATATGCTAAATATGCTATTTCTCAATTATACATGCATCAGTACTTGTATAAAGCAGTAGCAGATAGCAACAGAGAGGAGTAAGCCAATACAAATCTGTTTACCTGAACATATCCCTATGTAATGAGAATTTTCACCGTGTCATTTCCTCCTCTCCCTCCAGGGCTGGATGACTGTCTGCTGCAGTACATTAAGACGTTTGAGAGAGAGAAGGTGGGAGGAGACCAGCTGCTTCGTATCACCCACCAGGAGCTGGAGGAGCTGGGGGTCACCCGCATCGGACACCAGGAGCTCATCCTGGAGGTTGTGGACCTACTCTGTGCCCTGGTGAGTCCTCCATCCCTTTCACTCAGTCATTTCATTCCCCTACAGAGCAGGGGTCTTCCTGTTGTTATCAAACTTTTTTTTCCACATCTTGTTATCATCAGGTGAATGATAATGGAAAGGCGAAGTAATCAACATTTATTTTTAAAATGAATAGATATGGTAAATCGTTTTTCACTATTTTAACCTCCCCACATTATAATTGGAAGATGAAGTGTAAACTCTCAACTGCCTATTAGCTAGAAAGTTTAAAAAAAAATAGCAGCTAAAAAATAGCAGCTGTTTAGAGCTAAAATAGCAGCTGTTTAACTGGTTAAACAAAGGTTAGCCATGTTTTTGCAAAAATTATTTACCAAGTCAAGAAAGCTTACCACCAACCAGTAGCATTTGCCACACTGGTAGCCTATTCACGGGGGCTTTTTCAAAGTCTATGTCAGATACTCCAGTGATTGTAATTTGCTCAATATTAGGAGTTGAGAATCATTGAGGACTGATGAACCCACCAAAGAGTGTGAATCAAGTCAGGAAGTCAGAGAACCATCCAGAAACCAAATCAAAAAGTCTAGGTCTAGGCTTAATCTGTGTCCGGGAAACCAACCCCTTATTTTTTGGCCATAGTGAAGACCCCTTTCTGGAGAGGTCAGACAGGCAGCTGGCGTAGGGCTCAACTGTAAGAGTCTTTACAGTTTAGGAGTGAAGTGCTGGGATATGTTAAAGCATTTCTGTGCTGACAGCATTTCAGACTCTTGTTCCATCTTGTATGTTTTGTTTGTCTGACATCTGTGTCCATTTTAGGACATTCTATCATTCAATATTCCCTTTAGGTTCGATTTTCTTTCTGATTATTCATAATTAGTTGTTGACAAATTCACAGTTGGCTAATATCTGTTTTAGGCTGACAAGTGTTGTGACAGATCAGGTAATTGCCCTGTTTGTCAGTTCATTTCCCTTGTTCCACCTGTATGCCGGAGGGATAGTTACTCACAGAAAATAAACATTGATAATCTCTGATAATCCCCTGAACTCATTTTCCATTCTCTCTGCCACCCCACACATACTGTACAGACACAATCACACCACCCCAAACACACAACACAATCACACCAGCTTCTAGGGTGGTTTGGGTGGGTGTGACACATGGACGTTAAAGAACGATGACCAACAGAAGATAATGGCTATAGAGAAAGAGGGGGAAATAGAGGATGAGAGAGAAGAGAGAGGATCCGAGTAAAGATTGAGTGGGTGAGATTGATGGGAATAAAGGGAAACGAGTGAGGCGGGATATCTATTTAACTAACTATTTAGCAGCCTTATGGCTTGGGGGCAGAAGCTGTTCAGGTTCCTGTTGGTTCCAGACTTGGTACCATTTGCCAAGCGGTAGTAGAGAGTGAGTGGACCATGATAATTCCTTAGTGATGTGGACACAGAGGAACTTGAAGCTCTCAACCTGCTCCACTACAGCCCCATCAATGTGCATGAGGGCGTGTTCGGTTCTCTGTTTCCTGTAGTCCACCATCAGCTCCTTTGTCTTGCTGATGTTGTGGGAGAGGTTGTTGTCCTGACACCACACTGCCAGGTCTCTGAACTCCCTGTAGGCTGTCTCATAGACTGTTCTCTCTACTACCAAATGACAAGAGGTACAGATGCACCAAATCTGGAACTAACAGGACCCTGAACAGCTTCTACTCCCAAGCCACACGACTGCTAAATAGTTAGTTAAATAGATAACAAATACAGTTGAAGTCGGAAGTTTACATACACCTGAGCCAAATACATTTAAACTCAGTTTTTCACAATTCCTGACTTTTAATCCTAGTTAAAATTCCCTGTCTTAGGTCAGTTAGGATCACCACTTTATTTTAAGAATGTGAAATGTCAGAATAATAGTGGAGAAAATTATTTATTTCAGCTTTTATTTCTTTCATCACATTCCCAGTGGGTTAGAAGTTTACATACACTCAATTAGTATTTGGTTGCATTTCCTTTAAATTGTTTAACTTGGGTCAAACGTTTCGGGTAGCCTTCCACAAGCTTCCCACAATAAGTTGGGTGAATTTTGGCCCATTCCTCCTGACAGAGCTGGTATCACTGAGTCAGGTTTGTAGGCCTCCTTGCTCGCACTCGCTCTTTCAGTTCTGCCCACAGATTTTCTATAGGGCATTGTGAAGGCCACTCCAATACCTTGACTTTGTTGTCCTTAAGCAATTTTGCCACAACTTTGGAAGTATGCTTGTGGTGCACCAGTCCCTTCTGCAGGTTATGCTGATATAGGACTTGTTTCACTGTGGATATAGATACTTTGGTACCTGTTTCCTCCAGCATATTCACAAGGTCCTTTGCTCTTGTTCTGGGATTGATTTGCACTTTTCGCACCAAAGTACATTCATCTCTAGGAGACAGAATGTGTCTCCTTACTGAGTGGTATGATGGCTGTGTGGTCCCATGGTGTTTATACTTGCGCACTATTGTTTGTACAGATAAACGTGGTACCTTCAGGCATTTGGAAATTGCTCCCAAGGATGAACCAGACTTGTGGAGGTCTACAATTTATTTTCTGAGGTCGTGGCTGATTTCTTTAGATTTTCCCATGACATCAAGCAAAGAGGCACTGAGTTTAAAGGTAGGCCTTGAAATACATCCACAGGTACACCTTCAATTGACTCAAATTATGTAAATTAGCCTATCAGAACCTTCTAAAGCCATGCCATCATTTTCTGGAATTTTCCAAGCTGTTTAAAGGCACGGTCAATTTAGTGTATGTAAATTTCTGACCTACTGGAATTATGATACAGTGAATTATAAGTGAAATAATCTGTCTGTAAACAATTGGTGGAAAAATTACTTGTAGATGTCCTAACAGACTTGCCAAAACTATAGTTTGTTAACATGAAATGTGTGGAGTGGTTGAAAAACTAGTTTTAATGACTCCAACCTAAGTGTATGTAAACTTCCGACGTCAACTCTAGTTACCGGGCTATTTGCATTGACCCTTTTTGCACAAACTCTTCTGACTCATCACATACGCTGCTGTTACTGTTTATTATGCACTGAGTGTACAAAACATTAGGAACATGACAGAGACTGACCAGGTGAATCAGGTGAAATCTATGATCGCTTACTGATGTCACATATGAAATCCACTTCAATCAGTGTAGATGAAGGGGAGGAGACCGGTTAAAGAAGGATTTTTAAGCATTGAGACATGGATTGTGCATGTGTGCCATTCAGAGGGTGAATGGGCAAGACAAAATGTTTAAGTGCCTTTGATCGGGATATGGTACTGTAGTAGGTGCCAGGCGCCCCGGTTTGTGTCAAGAATTGCAACACTGCTGTGTTTTTTACACTCAACAATTTCCTGTGTGTATGAAGAATGGTCCACCACCCAAAGGACATACAGCCAACTTGACACATGTGTGAGAAGCATTGGAGTCAACATGGGCCAGCATCCATGTGGAAAGCTTTCGACACCTTGTAGAGTCCATGCCCCAATTAATTGAGGCTTTTCTGAGGGAAAAAGAGAGGGATTCAGTTCAATATTAGGAATGTTCCTAATGTTTGGTATGCTCAGTGTATATCCTGTTGCTTAGTCACTTTATCCCTACCTATATGTACATATCTACCTCAATTACCTCATACCCCTTGACATCAACTCGGTACTGGTACCCCATGTATATAGCCAAGTGATTTTTACTCATTATGTAGTTATTCCTCGTGTTATTTTTTTCTATTTTCTATTACTATTATAATTGTCACGCCCTGGTCTAAGTATTTTGTGTTTTTCTTCATGTATTGGGTCAGGCCAGGGTGTGGCATGGAGTTTTTGTATTGGTGTGTTTTGTCTTGGGGTTTTGGTGTGTATGTATTTGGGACTGTAGCTAGTGGGGTTATCTAGCAAAGTCTATGGCTGTCTGGAGTGGTTCTCAATCAGAGGCAGGTGCTTATCGTTGTCTCTGATTGGGAACCATATTTAGGCAGCCATATTCTTTGAGTTTGTCGTGGGTGATTGTCCTGAGTGTCTTGATGTCCTTAGTCTGTGTTAGTTTGCACCTGTTAAGGCTGTTTCGGTTTTCACTACGTTTATTGTTTTGTAGAGTTTGTGTTTTGGATTTGTGTTATGTTGTGTGATTAAACATGGATCGCAATATAAACACTGCAGTTTGGTCCGACTCTCCTTCACCACATGAAAACCGTGACAATAATCCTTTTTTTGTCTCTGCATTGTTTGGAAGGGCCCTTAAATAAGTATTTCACTCTTAGTCAGAGAGAGGAGGGAATAGAGAGAGAGAGAGAGAGGAGGCGATAGAGAGAGGGGAGGGAATGGAGAGAGAGAGAGGAGGGTATAGAGAGAGGAGGGGATAGAGAGTAAGCAGTCAGAGGTCACAGATGTTATCTGAAGCCCACTCATCCTCCCTAGCCGTACGGGTAAGCTCGCCTTCACTCCCTAAGCCCCTTATGTAACTCTGATTTGGTTAAGTCAGTCAGCCAGGCACAGTTAGGCACTGTATTAAATATGATTACTCATCGGCCAGCCCCCCTCCAAGAAAACCTCTCATGACAGACGCCCACAGGCCCCCACGTGCAGCAGGGCATTGTGGGTAGCGGGTAATGATTATTCTGGTTTCCCCACACATGCGAGGTGACAGCTGGAGGGGGAGTGGGGGACGGGTCTGATGGGTCACTCGTTCTGTTAGATCCTCGCATGTTTGTCACACATTGAGGCAGGCATAAGCAGGCAGGCTAGACTCCCTGTGAGCCCCTGTCAGTACAACTGGCTTTTTATTTACCACACTTTTAATCCCTTACTTTCTCTGCCTGTATGGAAAGAAACATGTTACAGTGAATTGTGTGTTTATGCCACATTCCCTTCCTTTGAATGAGGGTGAACAGTGTTAACGTGAAAGTGAGTTTAAGGAGCATTTTTATGATTACTGTTGACTTGATTATCTAAACAACATTGTCATACAGTATATTTACAGCTTTTGGGAAAGTTAGTACTGTCACGACTTCCGCCGGAGTCGGTCCCTCACCTTGTTCGAGCAGCGTTCGGAGGTCGACGTCAGCGGGCTTCTAGCCATCGCCGATCCACTTTTAATTTTCCATTTGTTTTGAAGGCGTCTAGACATTGGCTTGAGGGGGCTAAACACCCTTTTCTCATCTGGACGGACCACCGCAGTCTGGAGTGCATCCGGGCGGCGAGGAGACTGAACCCTTGCCAGGCAAGGTGGGCCATGTTCTTTACCGTTTTGTTTTCACCCTGTCCTGCAGACCAGGTTCCCAGAACGCTAAGACAGACACACTGTCCCGGATGTATGACACAGAGGAGCGGTCTATGGATCCCACTCCCATGCTCCCGGCCTCTTGCCTGGTGGCACCGGTAGTGTGGGAGCTGGACGCGGACATCGAGTGGGCGTTACGTACAGAGCTCACTCCCCTCCAGTGCCCAGCTAGGCGTCTGTATGTTCCGTTTGCTGTCCGCGACTGTTTGATCTATTTGGCCCACACGCCACCCTCCTCTGGTCATTCGGGCATCAGTCGGACAGTGCGCTGTGGGAAGTACTGGTGGTCCACCTTGGCTAAGGACGTGAGGGTTTATGTTTCCTCCTGCTCGGTGTGCGCCCAGTGCAAGGCCTCTAGGCACCTGCCCAGAGGGAAGTTACAACCCCTACCCGTTCCACAACGGCCGTGGTCGCACCTGTCGGTGGACTTCCTGACTGATCTTCCTCCCTCACTGGGCAACACCATGATCCTGGTCATTGTGGATCGGTTTTCTAAGTCCTGCCGTCTCCTCCCTTTGCCCGGTCTCCCTACGGCCCTAAAGACTGCGGAGGCCCTGTTCACACACGTCTTCCGGCACTACGGCGTGCCTGAAGACATAGTATCTGATCGAGGTCCCCAGTTCACGTCAAGGGTCTGGAGGGCGTTCATGGAACGTCTGGGGGTCTCGGTCAGCCTTACCTCAGGTTTTCACCCCAAGAGTAACAGGCAGGTGGAGAGAGTAAACCAGGATGTGGGTAGGTTTCTGCTGTCTTATTGCCAGGACCGGCCGGGGGAGTGGGCGGCTTTCGTACCCTGGGCAGAGATGGCCCAAAACTCCCTCCACCACTCCTCTACCAAATTCTCCCCCTTCCAGTGCGTACTGGGGTACCAGCCGGTTCTGGTGCCGTGGCATCAGAGCCAGATCGAGGCTCCTGCGGTGGACGACTGGTTTAGGCGCTCGGTGGAGACAAGGGACGCCGCTCATGTGCACTTCCAGAGGGCCGTGAGGCGTCAGAAAGCCAGTGCCGACCGTCACCGCAGTGAGGCCCCGGTGTTAGCACCGGTCTGGCTCTCGACCCAAAACCTGCCCCTGCCCTGCCGGAAGATGGGCCCGCGGTTTGTGGGGCCATTCAAAGTCCTGAGGAGAGTGAACAAGGTTTGTTACAGTTTACAGCTTCCCCCAGATTACCGTATTAACTCCTCGTTCCATGTGTCTCTCCTCAGGCCGTTGGTGGCTGGTCCACTCCAGGAGCCTGAGGTGACAGAGGTTCCTCTGTCCCCTCTGGACATCGAGGGGGCCCCGGCGTATGCAGTCCGATCCATACTGGACTCGAGGCGTCGGACGAGGGGCCTTCGGTACCTCGTGGAGTGGGAGGGGTACGGTCCGGAGGAGAGATGCTGGGTGCCGGTGGAGGACGTGTTGGACCCTTCGTAGCTGCAGGAGTTCCACCGTCTCCATCCGGATCGCCCAGCGCCTCGCCCTCCGGGTCGTCCCCGGGGCCGGTGTCGGCGCACTGCTGGAGCTGCGCGTCAAGGGGGGGGGGGTACTGTCACGACTTCAGCCGGCGTCGGCCCCTCTCCTTGTTCGAGCGGCATTCGGCGGTGATGGCCTTCTAGCCATCACCGATCCTATTTTCATTTTCCATTTGTTTTGTCTTTGTTTTATACACACCTGGTTTTAATTTCCCCATTACATGTTCATTATTTAACCCTCTGGTTTCCCCCATGTTTGTGTGCGTGTTTTGGAACCTTTAATTTTCTCCTTTAGTTGCCTTCACATGTAAAGGATGTGACTTACTGGTTAGTGTACACTTTGTTCTACACACACTATAGTCGAGATTTTCTTTGGCAAAATGCACTCCATGGCAGTGAACTTCCTGTAATTATGTATTATATTGGCTCTGAAGTTTCTGTAGTTTGTTTTGAATTGATATCGACAGGTTAAAACCAGTTGAGACGCACCATCTCTTCTTCATGAGGGTTCTGTAGAGACATACAACAACAAAAATCATCCAAAATCCCAAATAAAACTACAATAACATCCCGGTAATAAATGACAATGAGAATCAACCAAATCCTCTCTCTCTCTCTCTCTCTCTCTTCTCTCTCTCTCTCTCTCTCTCTCTCTCTCTCTCTCTCTCTCTCTCTCTCTCTCTCTCTCTCTCTCTCTCTCTCTCTCAGAACTACGGTCTGGAGACAGAGAATCTGAAGACTCTGTCCCACAAGCTGAATGCCTCAGCCAAGAACCTGCAGAACTTTATCACAGGGAGGCGTCGCAGTGGTCACTATGACGGCCGCGCCACCCACAAGCTGCCCAACGACTTTCTCACCTCTGTGGTGGACCTCATCGCTGCAGCCAAGAGCCTGCTGGCATGGCTGGATAGGTGAGATTTGCAAAGAGCTACACACCACACACACACACACACACACACACACACACACACACACACACACACACACACACACACACACACACACACACACACACACACACACACACACACACACACACACACACACACACACACACACACACACACACACACACACACACACACACACACACACACGTAATCGCATACATCATTTTTCACTTCAAAGTAAAACAAGTAAATCATGCAAATTAATGTTGTTGGTGGCAAGTGATTCTCTTTACTGTGTAATTTATCTCACCTGTGGTAAGTTTCAGGTGCCTACAGGGTAGAAAAGACATTCCACCAGTTTTGAAAAGAGGAAACAGAACATTCTGCTCCATTGCACTTCATTGTAAAGTGCAATAATATATTTGACAGCATCTGCACTGTATATGCTCAGAGACACACTATCATACACAGACTACTCTCAAAGGTTGTTTTTCAAATCACACAGTCCCCTATGTAATGCACTACTTTTGTCCAGGCCAGTGGCGGTTTTAACATGTGAATCTTGGTGGGGCAAAAAAAAAGTGGGATGCCTGCCAGCAATGTCACAAGACAACACTAAACAATACATTAATTGCACACAAACGGTGGCCACAAACTGTTAGGGCCTGCATAATGCTGTCCCAACAGAAGTCCCAACACCTTACCACTGCAACAGTTCATTCATCTTCATTTATTGCCTTTAAAAAAAAACATAGCTGATATGGCTGACTTGCTTAAACAAATGTGGTTTCTAATGACAGTTGAGATGTACAAACTATGGCATAAGAGGACGGATAAGAGGCAATCCATAATTTCGATGAAGACAATAATGAGTGAGAGACGACGGACTAAAAGGAAAGGAGTATACCTAGTCAGTTGTACAACTGAATACATTCAACTGAAATCTGAATCAGAGAGGTGCGGGGGGCTGCCTTAATTGACATCCACGTCTTCAGTGCCAGGGGAACAGTGGGTTAAGTGCCTTTCTCAGGGGCAAAACGACAGATTTTTACCTTGTCAGCTTGGGGATTCGATCCAGCAACCTTTTGGTTACTGGCCCAACGATCTAGGCTACCTGCTGCCACGTCAATATACTTTAACTATTTGTTCAGCATTTTTTAAATGTACAGTGACAGTGTTCTTACATACAAACAGACAATGAAAGCTCTTACAATATTTGATGAATACATTTCTCTTAAACAGGTGATAGGCAAACAAGCACACACCGGCCACGAACGATGTGTTTACAGTATCGCGCTGGTGAAAATAGATTAGGGTGAGGCACATGGGCTACTAACAGCTTACCACACAACATACATTTAGTATTACTCTCTCAGCTACAGTATACCGATCTCCCTTACATATTACATCATTTATGCAGCAGCATACAATACATTTTTGGACTCACCTTGGCTTGTGATTTGCTCACTTAAACATGAAGGTGACGCGGCGGTTTTGTCATCTCGTCTGGCATTCTCTGGATTTATGGTAGGAACTCGGAAATGAAAACACACAGCCACTCCATTGAATAGCAGGCTGTTACTTATTGCTTTGCACTGCTTGCAGTTAGCCACTGATTCCTTCCAAAAGAATCATTGTTGTATTTGCGATTTCCAACTTGATGTGTAATCTTTATTTACAATTGTCGATGAGCATCGATACGTTTTATCTATAATTTCTCTTCATATGACAAGGATTAAAAATAATTTGCCAGTAGACTGTCGACTTGATTCATGATAATAACTGCTAGCTAAGACTGTGAAAGTCCAATCAAAGTTACTGTAAAACTAACATGATTTGATGTCATTCTGTCTGTGGCCAATGATCTTTTGCCTTCTTGGATGGGCACTTCTAATATAACTCTATAGCAGAAACCAAGGGGCTAAAATTTCCGAGCTCTAACCATAGAATTGGGGGTGACGTACTGTCCCATGAGTGACAGAAAACTGAGCCAATCATGCTGGCTACCCCCACCACCACAGAAAGCACTGAGCTAAGCTGAAACACCTGCATTTTGTAGCTGCCTCACTCAAGAAAACAAAAAAGAGACAATGTTTGTATGCAGCTTTATTAACTCAGTTAAATTTTTGTTTATTTACATTGTGTGCAAACTGATATGTGACATGTAAATGCGAAAATAACAAGCAAAACAGGCAAGCCCCCCAAATTATTTTTTGCCCCACCTGACCTAAATGACGAGTCGCCACTGGTCCAGACCCATAGGGTGTCATATGAACATTTACCCATAATTAATTCAGAGGTCAAGGGTGAGCGATGGCTCACTAGGTAGCAGACAGACAGGGTCTGTTTTCGACCACTCAAAAGTCTATGTCCTTACATAATTTCCATGAGCAATCAGCTGACGAACAAAGGATGAGTAAAGCCTTTATGTAAGGGTTGTTTTTGAGAGGTTGGCCATGAGAGCTGTTAAGAGCTGCTGTGTATCCTCCTCAGGTCCTCTGTGAGTTGCTGCCAGACAGTGTGTCTGTGTGTGTGTTTGTGCGTGTGGACCTGCGTGTGGGTGGGTGTATTAAGACTATCATATGGAGTAGACAAACTTGTATGAAAGCTGCATTATTAGTTTGATTCCCTAGACTTGCACTCTAGTTTAAGAACTGAACAACACCAGCTTCATAGATAACTGTCATTGTCATATATAATATGGCACACGATACACACTTCATACTCACCCACATGCATTGTCCACTCAAAGGGATCAGAATGAAGAATGATCTAATGGTTCATTCCAGGTGCTACTTCTTTTTCAGGTCTCCGTTTGCAGCAGTGGCAGACTACTCCATGACAAGAAACAATGTGATTCAGCTGTGTCTAGAGCTCACCACGATTGTACAGCAGGCAAGCCATCAAACACAATCCCATATACAGCTGTACCACTAGCTAGCATTAACCACTGTTGTAACAAACATGTCTCAAAGGCCTTTTTAAATTGAGTTAGTCAACACAGGACCTGTGTTCTCTGCTCTGCTATTGGAAATAACTGTATGTGTCATCATGCCAACTGAGCAAAGACAGCCTCTGGCTACTCAAATGGACCCTTTCCTTTTGTAAAGAGCATGACAGCCTGCCTGCCTACCATACAGTATGTGTGTATGCTGGGAGGATGTGGATGAGTTTCTCTGTGTTGCTCTAATTCCTACTGCGGGAGCAGAACTGAACTGTTCCAATAGATATAAATAGGGGAAGGCTGTGACTGTGTAGAGGCATCCGTCTTCACTAGAGCAGGACAACGTACTGTAGGAGGAGGGCTGCAGGGAGGGAGGGTGAGTTCAGGCCTGGTCCTGCAGGGATTGGCTCGGGTACAGGCTCTACAAGAGGGCCTGGTCCAAGGCTGCAGAGGTGTTTACAAAGAGCAGCAGGTAGAGCAGCAGAGGTTTCATCCATGTGTGGCTGTCTATGGAGTCTATCTGATGGCCAGGAGATATCGTCTGTAGAGAGAGAGAAGGAGCGGAGAGAGGGACGCATGCCCCCGACAAGGCAGAGTGACTCGTAGCGGACTGTTTGTCTGTGTTTGTGTGAGAGGGGGGCATCAGTGCTGAACTTATCTGTTCTTTTCATATTGTCCACCTTGTTATAACTGGAATAAGCACTTCTCTGACATGTTGTCCTGTGGTAACCTCTGCCTCTGCATCTCCCTCTGTTTGGCAGGACTGTTCTGTGTATGAGACAGAAAATAAGATTCTGCATGTGGTGAGTGGGCCCACTTATTTCCATTCCTTTCAATGCATCCAAACATAATTAGAGTCCCCATAACTCAGTTACTGTCTGGCGACTCATCCCTAATCCATCTAAAATCCCTGTTTTCTCTCTTTCCCTACTCTCCATCCTTTCTGTCTTCAGTGTAAGACTCTATCTGGAGTGTGTGATCACATCATCTCCCTGTCCTCTGACCCGATGGTGTCCCAGTCAGCCCATTTGGAGGTGGTTCAGCTGGCCAACATCAAGTCCACTGAGGGACTGGTAAGACTCCCCAGATACTCAGACGTACAGACTAGAAGGTCTTGTACCTTTTACTTACCTTCTCTCTTTCTCTAACACAACTACAAAACATGCACTCCTACTGGGTGACAGATCACTCTTCTGGGTAATAGATTTAGGAGAGTAACTACTATGTATTTACTTAGTATATTTGTCCTGTACAGTACAGTATGTGGATATAAACCGTTATCTAAAACCTGGATGTTTGCCCTAACTTGACCTTACAGTTGAAGTCGGAAGTTTACATACACTTAAGTTGGAGTCATTAAAACTAGTTCTTCAACCACTCCACACATTTCTTGTTAACAAACTATAGTTTGGCAAGTTGGTTAGGACATCTACTTTCTGCATGACACAAGTAATTTTTCCAACAATTGTTTACAGATGATTTCACTTATCAAATTAAATCAAATCAAATCAAATTTTATTTGTCACATACACATGGTTAGCAGATGTTAATGCGAGGGTAGCGAAATGCTTGTGCTTCTAGTTCCGACAATGCAGTAATAACCAACAAGTAATCTAACTAACAATTCCAAAACTACTGTCTTATACACAGTGTAAGGGGATAAAGAATATGTACATAAGGATATATGAATGAGTGATGGTACAGAGCAGCATAGGCAAGATACAGTAGATGGTGTCGAGTACAGTATATACATATGAGATGGGTATGTAAACAAAGTGGCATAGTTAAAGTGGCTATTGATACATGTATTACATAAGGATGCAGTCGATGATATAGAGTACAGTATATACGTATGCATATGAGATGAATAATGTAGGGTAAGTAACATTATATAAGGTAGCATTGTTTAAAGTGGCTAGTGATATATTTACATCGTTTCCCATCAATTCCCATTATTAAAGTGGCTGGAGTTGAGTCAGTGTCAGTGTGTTGGCAGCAGCCACTCAATGTTAGTGGTGGCTGTTTAACAGTCTGATGGCCTTGAGATAGAAGCTGTTTTTCAGTCTCTCGGTCCCAGCTTTGATGCACCTGTACTGACCTCACCTTATCACAATTGCAGTGGGTCAGAAGTTTACATACACTAAGTTGACTGTGCCTTTAAACAGCTTGAAAAATGTCATGGCTTTAGAAGCTTCTGATAGGCTAATTGACATAATTTGAGTCAATTTGAAGTGTACTTGTGGTTGTATTTCAAGGCCTACCTTCATACCCAGTGCCTCTTTGCTTGATGTCATGGGAAAATCTAAAGAAATCAGCCAAGACCTCAGAAAAATAATTGTAGACCAGGTACCACTTTCATCTGTACAAACAATAGTACGCAAGTATAAACACCATGGGACCATGCAGCCGTCATACCGCTCAGGAAGGATACTGTCTCATAGACATGAACGTACTTTGGTGTGAAAAGTGAAAATCAATCCCAGAACAACAGCAAAGGACCTTGTGAAGATGCTGGAGGAAACAGGTACAAAAGTATGTATATTGTAACGGCCGTTGGTGGTGGAAGAAGGTGAGGATCAATGAGCAGCGTGGTAAGTGTCCATATTTCTAATAAAGTAATTGGAGACCAGATGCGCCGAGGCGGCTTCGTGGCACTTGGCTTGATGCCCACTCTAGCCCGGCCGATACGAGGCGCTGCGATGTAACGCACCGGGCTATGCCTGCGCACCGGGGACACCGTGCACCTCACGGCATAACACGGTGCCTGCCCGGTCCACCTCTCTCTACGGTAAGCACGGAGAGTTGGCTCAGGTCTCCTACCTGACTTAGCCAGACTCCCCGTGTGCCTCCACCCAATAAATTTTTCGGGCTGCCTCTCATCCCAGCTCGCTGCCGTGCTGCCTCCTCATTTCTGCTGCTGCCCGATACCACGCCGCTTGGTCCTTTTTTGGTGGGTGATTCTGTAATGGCCGCTGGCGGTGGAAGAAGGTGAGGACCAATGCGCAGCGTGGAAAGTGTCCATATTTTTAATAAAGTAATAGAACACTGAACAAAAACAACAAAGTGAACGAACGAAACCGAAACAGTTCTGTCTGGTGCAGATACAAACACTCAACAGAAAACAATCACCCACAAAACACAGGTGGGAAAAGGCTATCGAAGTATGATTCTCAATCAGAGACAACGTATGACACCTGACTCTGATTGAGAACCATACCAGGCCAAACACATAAACGCACATAGAAAACGAACATAGACTGCGCACCCAACTCACACCCTGACCATACTAAAACAAAGACATAACAAAAGAACTAAGGTCAGAACGTGACAGTACCCCCCCAAAGGTGCGGACTCCGGCCGCAAAACCTGAACCTATAGGGGAGGGTCTGGGTGGGCGTCTGTCCGCGGTGGCGATTCCAGCAGCGCCGGAGTGAAGGGCGGCTCTGGCAGCTCCTGACTGGCGGGCGGCTCTGGCAACTCCTGACTGGCGGGCGGCTCTGGCAGCTCCTGACGGGCGGCTCTGGCAGCTCCTGACAGACGGGCGACTCTGGCAGCTCAGGACAGACGGGCGACTCTGGCAGCTCAGGACGGACGGGAGACTCTGGCCGCTCAGGACAGACGGGAGAATCTGGCAGCTCAGGACAGACGGGAGACTCTGGCAGCTCAGGACAGACGGGAGACTCTGGCAGCGCTGGACAGGAGGGAGCACCTGGAGGAATGAGACGGAGTGACAGCCTGGTGCGTGGGGCTGCCACCGGCCTGATGTTTGGAGGAGGCACAGGATAGACCGGACCGTGGAGGCGCACTGGGGATCTCGAGCACCGAGCCTGCACAACCCTACCTGGCTGGATACTCCCCGTCGCCAGGCCAGTGCGGTGAGGTGGATCAGACCTTACTGGGCTGTGCTGGCGAACTCGGGGACACCGTGCGTAGGGCTGGTGCCATGTACCCTGGCCCGAGGAGACACACTGGAGACCAGATGTGCTGAGCCAGCTTCATGGCACTTGGCTCGGTCGATACGAGGCGCTGCGATGTAACGCACCGGGCTATGCCTGCGCACCGGGGATACCGTGCGCCTCACGGCATAACACGGTGCCTGCCCGGTCCACCTCTCTCTACGGTAAGCACGGAGAGTTGGCTCAGGTCTCCTACCTGACTTAGCCACAATCCCCGTGTGCCCCCCCACAAGACATTTTTGGGGATGCCTCTCGTCCCAGCCGCGCTGCCGTGCTGCCTCCGCATACCACCGCCGCTCAGCTTTCGCTGCCTCCAGCTTTGCCTTGGGGCGGCGATATTCCCCAGCTTGTGCCCAGGGTCCTTCTCTGTCCAGAATCTCCTCCCATGTTCATGAGTCCAGAGATTTCTGCTGCTGCCCGATACCACGCTGCTTAGTCCTTTTTTGGTGGATGATTCTGTAACAGCCATTGGCGATGGAAGAAGGTGAGGACCAATGCACAGCGTGGTAAGTGTCCATATTTTTAATAAAGTAATAGAACACTGAACAAAAACAACAAAGTGAACGAACGAAACTGAAACAGTTCTGTCTGGTGCAGATACAAACACTCAACAGAAAACAATCACCCACAAAACACAGGTGGGAAAAGGCTATCGAAGTATGATTCTCAAACAGAGACAACGAACCACACCTGCCTCTGATTGAGAACCATACCAGGCCAAACACATAAACGCAACATAGAAAAACGAACATAGACTGCCCACCCAACTCACACCCTGACCATACTAAAACAAAGACATAACAAAAGAACTAAGGTCAGAACGTGACATATATCCACAGTAAAACGAGTCCTATACTGACATAACCTGAAAGGCCGCCCTGCAAGGAAGAAGCCACTGCTCCAAAACTGCCATAAAAAAAGCCAGACTATGGTTTGCAACTGCACATGGGGACAAAGATTGTACTTTTTGGAGAAATGTCCTGTGGTCTGATGAAACAAAAATAGAACTGTTTGGCCATAATGACCATCGTTATGTTTGAAGGAAAAAGGGGATGCTTGCAAGCTGAAGAACACCATCCCAACCATGAAGCATGTGGGTGGCAGCATTATGTTGTGGGGGTGCTTTGCTGCAAGAGGGACTGGTGCACTTCACGAAATAGAAGGCGAAATGAGGAAGTAAAAGTATGTGGATATATTGAAGCAATATCTCAAGACATCAGTCACGCAGTTAAAGCTTGGTCGCAAATGGGTCTTCCAAATGGACAATGACCTCATGAATACTTCCAAAGTTGTGGCAAAATGGCTTAAGGACAACAAAGTCAAGGTATTGGAGTGGCCATCGCAAAGCCCTGACCTCAATCCCATATAAAATTAGTGGGCAGAACTGAAAAAGTGTGTGCGAGCAAGGAGGCCTACAAACCTAATTCAGTTACAGCAGCTCTGTCAGGAGGAATGGGTCACCCAACTTATTGTGGGAAGCTTGTGGAAGGCTACCCAAAACATTTAAGGCTACCCAAAAACAATTTAAAGGCAATGCAACCAAATACTAATTGAGTGTATGTAAACTTCTGACATACTGGGAATGTGAAAGAATGAAAGAATAATAAATAATTCTCTCTACTATTATTCTGACATTTCACTTTCTTAAAATAAAGTGGTGATCCTAACTGACCTAAGACAGGGAATTTTTGTAGGATTAAATGCCAGGAATTGTGAACAACTGAGTTTAAATGTATTAGGCTAAGGTGTATGTAAACTTCCGACTTCAACTGTTGATATGACTGTCCTGCTTGGGGCTGTAAACTTCCACCCCCCCACACACACAAATGCACAGAGCCCTCAGAGGGCCACAGAGCACACAGAAGGCAACAGAGCTTTTCACACACAGGACTGTCAATAGAACCTGAACAGAGGAGTGGGCAGAGTGGGTCAAAAATAAACCTCTTACTCTCTTCTCACTCAGACTGAGATGCACTGAATGTGTGTGTGTATGCGCGCGTGTGCGTTTCTGTGTGTCTGTTTGTTATGCACTTACAGCCCCTCTGAGGAAAGGCTTGAACATTTGAGTATGTTTGTCTGTTTGCCTCTCTGAGTGACAGTGTCCGATTGAATATGTACAATATAGATTCATGGATGTTTTTTGTAACTTTGTACTGTATTCATTTATGTGTTTGTAATGTACTGTATATGGATGTGCAAACTATTATCAGGCTATGGCTCTAAGCTACCTCTCTCTGTCTCTCTATAGGGCATGTACATCAAATCGACATATGATGGCCTGCATGTCATCACTGGAACTACAGAGGGAGTGAGTATCGATCATGCTCAGTCAGAGGGAGATGTGTCTCTCAAGGCGGTGTCACAGTGAATCTCCTAAATGACAGTGAACAGCATCAGGCCCATCAGTGTTTTTATAGCTGTGTGATGTGTCTCTTCCTCTCCATCAGTCTCTGGCTGACCGCTGTAAGAAAATTCATGCAGGCGATGAAGTCATCCAGGTCAATCATCAGACAGTGGTGCGTCTCTTTATTTTCTAACCTTTTTTTTAACCTTGATTTAACCAGGAAGAAACACATTGAGAAGCAGGTTCTTCCTGGCCAAGGTAGCAGTAGTAGTTAATACAACATTTAAGATGTTCACCCATGAAAGGATTCATTCATTCAAGGTTAATACAAACGGGTGCAATTTTCACTGGGGATGGTTGGGACACCCCCCCACACACACATTCTGAAATGGCATCTTTGTCAACCCCAGTTTTATCATTGGAATGTGACGGTGTGCTTTAGGACCATGCGGATGCCTCTGATCGGTCGGGGTAGGCTGTTTGGAGTGTTCATCTGACTGCATAAAAAGAAAAGTCCAGTCAATATAGAATTTCATCAGAAAAACAATAGTCCAAACCTCATGTCTCTACTATACTGTATATGGTTCAAACGTTACAGACAATTTACTCTGAGAATTTAGCATGTTTAGAGTGATTGGAATGTCATCACAGTATGATAAAAAAGTGGTCACTGCTCAATAGAATTCTGTGGCGCTGCTCCGTGGCAGAACGGCGCTAACTTCGAAACTCAACTTACAAGCTAACTAGTGGCTGCAAGTTCATGAGTGAAAACATGGGCTTTTTCTAAATGAAATCTGCTGAATACAATACTTAAAATGAGATTAAATATATATTTATTTACAAAGCTAAGAGATTGAATTTCAATATCCACCCTTTGCGAAAGACAATCTGTTCCAGTTTTCATAGTGTATTTCTGAGTCTTTCCCTTTAAATCGGCATAGAAACGTCCCCTCTCAACGTAGAGTGATCATCATTTTAGGCACTGAAAGCCAAGGATCTGGAGGTGAAAATGATATCAAGTTGATTTTGATTGGTTCAACCATTTGGAAACACATCCAAATGGTACAACCACACAATGCCTAATATGGAAGAGATACAACCAAGTGTTGCACAGTCTAAACTAGCAACGGTCACAGCAAATTAACATTCTTATTTCATCAACACTGTCAAACACAAGTATATTAAGGTTATAATATTGTAAAGTACATTCTAATGATTCATTCTATGTCATTGATAATGACATAGGGCAAAGAAAACTACATTTTGACATTGATTTTGTAACATCCCACAGAAAACATTTATAAAATGCTAACCTTCTCTGGCTGAGAGCGAGCTCTGGTGAAGGTCATTCATTTTGTATATTTTTTTAATATTATCTCCCTTGTCCATCCCCATTTATCTTACGTTTACATACTGTTATAGGACTACCCTATGATTACTACTATGTTCGTGCGAAATGTTGCCCTATGTGTTTTTCATTATATTTGTGTGTGTGTGTGTGTGTGTGTGTGTGTGTGTGTGTGTGTGTGTGTGTGTGTGTGTGTGTGTGTGTGTGTGTGTGTGTGTGTGTGTGTGTGTGTGTGTGTGTGTGTTGGCTTGTGGCGCTAGGTGGGCTGGCAGTTGAAGAACTTGGTGAATTCTCTGCGTGGGGACCCCGGGGGTGTTATGCTGACTCTGAAGAAGCGACCACAGAGCACGCTGACATCCACCCCAGCACTGCTGAAGAACATGAGATGGAAACCCTTAGCCCTGCAAGTATGACAACACATTCACTTTCAACCTCCACACAACTGATGAATGGGTATGAAATCACAAACTATTCCCTTAATAGTCGTTCTTTATTATTATTATTATTTTTAAAATTAGATCAGCTTTAGTATTGCAGATAGATTGTGGCTTCTATCAATGTAATTGTCTGCATCATTTCCAATCATTTCCAATTTCCCATATATTTTTCCCCTCATCAATCTACACACAATACCCCATAATGATCAAAAACTGTTATTTAGACATTTTTGCCCCCAAAAATATTATAAAAAAATAATTAAATATTACATTTACATAAGCATTTAAACCCTTTACCCCGTACTTTGTTGAAGCACCTATGGCAGCGTTTACAGCCTGGAGTCTTCTTGGGTTTGACGCTACAAGCTTGGCACATCTGTATTTGGGGAGTTTCTCCCATTATTGTCTGCAGATCCTCTCAAGCTCTGTCAGGTTGTATGCGGAGCGTCGCTGCACAGCTATTTTCAGGTCTCTCCAGAGATGTTCGATCGGATTCAAGTCCATGCTCTGGCTGGGCCACTCAAGGACATTCAGAGACTTGTCCGGAAGCTACTCCTGCGTTGTGTTGGCTGTATTCTTAGGGTCGTTGTCCCGTTGGAAGGTGACCCTCACCCCAGTCTGAGGTCCTGAGTGCTCTGGAGCAGGTTTTCATCAAAGATCTCTCTGTACTTTGCTCCTTTCATCTATCCCTTGATCCTGACTAGTCCCTACTGCTGGAACCCCCCCCCGCCTCATAGCAAAGGGTCTAAATACTCAATTAAATAAGGTATTTCTGTTTTTTTGTTTTTTTAATAACTTTGCAAACATTTCTAAAAACCTGTCTTCACTTTGTCATTATGGGGTATTGTGTGTAGATTGATATATATATATATTTTTTTATCCATTCTAGATTAAGGCAGTGACGTAACAACATATAGAAAAAGTCAAAGGGTCTGAATACTTTCCGAATGCACTGTATATAACATACCATTGGTTTCAAGAATTTGGAATAATCATTTAAATTTTTTAAAAACCTCTGTTTTAAATCTGTCATTTTTTTGTGTATCAGTGCCATGGAATCGTTACATCGAAAATCTCTTCCCAACTATTTTTGAATCTGTATAGCACAGCTGTAAATGTAAATGTTTTGATTCTTATATTATTTTATTCATCACAATTTTCTTTAACAAATTATGGTCTTTAATGCAGGGCTGACAGACAAGTTCCTTACTTTCTCCCCCTTCATCTTGCCTCTTTCATTTTTGCGGCATTGCTGCAATTAGTTGGTTGAAATTTTGGATAGAGCAGACATTTCCATATATTTTTGTTAGCTGCATGTGTGACATAACTCAAATAGTCCTATTTATGATATAGTTTACAAAGATTATACCATTTAAAAAAAATTCCTCCAAAAATAATGCTTTTTTATCAATTAGTGTATTTGAGTTTAACCAAAATATTTGTTGTAATATTTGTTCTGTCTTTTCTGGTGGATTAAACTGAAATTGCAACCAACTTTCTTTGGTTTATTTTAAAAATAGCAATATTTAGGAGATTATTTCATTTTCAAATAATGTGAAAGTGAGAGGTTGTAATCTGAATAAAGGGGAAAAGGCCATTCTTGAACACGGGGTGAGCCATTTTTACTAATCTGCTAGTGAACCAGTTTGGATTTAAGTATAGCTTTTGCATGACTGAAGCCTTTAGTGAGAGGTCTAATGCTTTAATATTTAATCATTTCTGCCCTCCGAATTCAGATTAATTATATAAATTGGCCCGTTTAATTTTGTCTGGCTTGCCGTTCCAAATCAAATGTAATATTTTTTGCTCATATAATTGAAAAACAAGTCGTTAGGTGTAGGCAGGGCCATAAGCAAATAGGTTAACTGGGATATGACACGGGGTGATTTTTCTACAAATACACAGATATTTTCCTTTCCACGGTAACAAGATCTTATTTATTTTTGCTAACTTTCTATTAAAATGTATTGTATTGAGAACATTTCTTTCTTTCGGGATATGAATACAGAGTATATCCACTTCCCCGTCAGACCATTTTATTGGTAAACCACACGGTAATGTAAAAGTTTCATAAGTTTTTAGATCATATATGTAATATAGGACACTTTATCAAAAGCCTTTTCAAAGTCAGCTATGAATACCAGGCCTGGTTTCCCAGACTTGGCATAGTGTTCTATTGACAAATGATGACAAATGTATAAAAATAATTTTAAAAGGAAATACCTTACTTACATAAGTATTCAGACCCTCTGCATCCAGTTTCCATTGATCATCGTTGAGATGTTTCTAAAACTTGTCTGGAGTCCACCTGTGGTAAATTAAATTACTTTGACATGATTTGGAAAGGCACACTCCTTTCTATGTGAGGTCCCACAGTTGACAGTGCATGTCAAAGCAAAAAGCAAGCCATGAGGTCAAAGATATTGTCCGTAGAGCCCTGAGACAGGATTGTGTCGAGGCACAGATCTGGGGAACGGTACCAAAACATTTCTGCAGCATTGAAGGTCCCCAAGAACACAGTGGCCTCCATTCTTACATGGAAGAAGCACTGTATACTATCTCCAATGTATTGTTTATGTTAAAGAAAACTGGATTAATAGGATTAATAATATCTGACAGTACCTTTTTAATTCTATGCGCTATGCATTTTGCTAGAATTTTTGTATCACAACACTGAAGTGTAAGGGACCTCCAATTTGTTAAATGGACTGGATCTTTATATATACCACTTGGGTCCTCTTTCAGTAATAGTGAAATAAGACCTTCTTGTTGAGTATCTGATAATCTACCATTTTTATAGGAGTGGTTAAAACATACTAATAACGGTCCTCCGAGTACAACCAAAAAGGTTTGATATACTACCTTAACTGGTATGTCATCCAGCCCTTTCCTAGACTCAAAGGCTTTAATTGCATCAAGAAGGTCCTCCTTTTTAGTGGTTACTTTATAGTAAATATTGAATAGGGTGGCATTTCACTTGCGCTGAGATGGGAGGAGTGGCGATATTTGAGGTGTGTAAATATTTAAGGCAATTACAACAATGTTGACTGCTAACACTCTGAACATATTGAGCAAACACTGGATGTTTTTACTCTTGTTATACTCGTTACTGTATGCTATTTAATCAACCGTAGTTGGTATCATTCCACAGTGGACTAGGATGAGAATATTCCGTGCCCCCAGCAACTCAAAGACTGTCAATGACCTACACAACTTGAGACAACCGCATGCGGTATTATGGGGGTGCCACAGGGTTAAATTCTCGGGCCGACTCTTTTCTATGTATATATCAATGATGTCGCTCTTGCTGCTGGTGATTCTCTTATCCACCTCTATGCAGACGACACCATTCTGTATACCTCTGGCCCTTCTTTGGACACTGTGTTAACAAACCTCCAGACGAGCTTCAATGCCATACAACACTCCTTCCGTGGCCTCAAACTGCTCTTAAATGCAAGTAAAACTAAATGCATGCTCTTCAACCGATTGCTGCCCGCACCCGCCCGCCCATCTAGCATCACTACTCTGGACGGTTCTGACTTAAGAGTATGTGGACAACTACAAATACCTAGGTGTCTGGTTAGACTGTAAACTCTCCTTCCAGACTCACATTAAGCATCTCCAATCCAAAATTAAATCTAGAATCGGCTTTCTATTTCGCAACAAAGCATCCTTCACTTATGCTGCTAAACATACCCCCTGACTATCCTACCGATCCTTGACTTCGGCGATGTCATTTACAAAATAGCCTCCAACACTCTACTCAGCAAATTGCATGTTGTCTATCACAGTGCCATCCGTTTTGTCACCAAAGCCCCATAAACTACCCACCACTGTGACCTGTATGCTCTCGTTGGCTGGCCCCCGCTTCTTTTTTTGTCGCCAAACCCAATGGCTTCAGGTCATCTATAAGTCTTTGCTAGGTAAAGCCCCGCCTTATCTCAGCTCACTGGTCACCATAGCAACACCCACCCGTAGCACGCGCTCCAGCAGGTATATTTCACTGGTCACTCCCAAAGCCAACTCCTTCTTTAAGCCACCTTTCCTTCCAGCAAAAATAGCAAAAATCACTGAAGCTGGAGACTTATATCTCCCTCAATACCTTTAAGCATCACCTGTCAGAGCAGTTTACCGATCATTGCACCTGTACATAGCCCATCTGTAAATAGCCCACCCAACTACCTCATCCCCATATTGTTATTTATATTTTTGCTCCTTTGCACCCCAGTATCTCTACTTGCATATCATCTTCTGCACATCTATCACTCCAGTGTTAATTGCTAAATTGTAATTGTTTCGCCACTATGGCCTATTTATTGCCTTACCTCCCTAATCTTACTACATTTGCACACACTGTATATAGATTTTTCTGTTGTGTTATTGACTGTATGTTTGTTTATCCCATATGTAACTCTGTGTTGTTTGTGTCGCACTGCTTTGCTTTATCTTGGCCAGGTCGCAGTTGTAAATGAGAACTTGTTAATTAAAGGTGAAATATATATTTTTTTAAATGATTAAGCCATGGAACACATTGTTTGACCAGTGAGTGGCCAAGTTCTCGTCACACCTACAAATTGTTTATTAATCTAAACCTAGCCCTTTCACACCCCCGCCAGCCTATGAGCTCATAATTCCTGCTGTGAAAATAACTAAAGTATTTCTGACACACCCAGGACCTATAGCGCTACCACCAGTGACAAGATTTACCATTGAGTTAGGTTTGTTAAAATAGAGCCCTGTGTGTTAGTGAGAGGTGATTTATGTACTGTATACCACTATCTTTTCAGTGGGTTAATGACTGAGAGGGCATGTGAACTTCTGTATGTGCACAGTATGTGCCTGATTGTGCATGGTGAGTATGCAAGCAGGAGAGTGCATTCCATGTTTGTGGGTCTCGTTAAAGCAGTGACGTTTTGTGAATGTGTCTGTCTCTGTGTGTCTGTCTGTCATATTTTACCCCAAACAATGATTTCATATCGGTGTTGTATCTGAACTAGTGCGTGGAGGGAAGCGTATGTGTGGAGATGAGACGGGCATATGTGACTCTATCCCTGTCCCCCTCTGAGTCACACGCTGGGCTAAGTGCTGTTTCCCTCCCTCCCCCTGGGGCCCTGACCAACTGGAGCGCGTCAGAGCTCTGCCGCCTCCTAATCCCCTCTCATCTCCTCCCCCTTCTCCTTTACCTCTTTTCTGCCTCCTTTCTTCTCCTCTCTGTACCCTCCTCCTCCTCGTTTCATCATATATCCAGATTCAGTTATTGATTTATGCGTTATAATTCATCAAATGCAAAGGATCAAATCAATTTCCCTTCCCTAAAACTGCCTCTAGACATTCTCCAATCGAGAAACAAGACTAGCATTTCCTACATATTGAAGCTTTAAAGGTTTGATTGATCGTAATTGATTATGAAACGACACATCACAGCAGTATGTCAGAAAACTCACCCTCTCTCCCCCGCTGCAGGTAGCCTGGTGGGTAGGAGCGTTGGGTCAGTAATCGAAAGGTTATCGAATCGCAGAGCCGACAATGTAAAAATCTGTCATTCTGCCCCTGAGCAGGGCAGTTAACCCACTGTTCCCCAGGCGCCGAAGATGTGGATTTCAATTAAGGCATCCCTCCGCACCTCTCTGATTTAGAGGGGATGGGTTACATAAGGAATACACATTTCAGTTGAATGCATTCAGTTGTGCAACTGATTAGGTTTCTCTCTCCTCACAGCCCATCATCCCTCAGAGCCCCAGCAGCAGTGTGGCCACACCCACCAGTACCCTGAGCACCCCTTCCAGGAGGGACAGCTGTGCCCTGCAGGACCTTTTCATCCCCCCGCCCCCCGAGGAACCATACACCCCCAGGTACACACACAGCTGCCTCACTTTGACATACTGTATGCCTTACTTTAGGGATTACACAGTGTAGTCACTGTTTATACTGTATGCCTTACTTTAGGGATTAAACAGTGTAGTCACTGTTTATACTGTACATTTTACCAGAGGGATTAAAGTGTAGTCACTGTTTATACTGTATGTTTTACCAGAGGGATTACACAGTGTAGTCACTGTTTATACTGTACATTTTACCAGAGGGATTGAAGTGTAGTCACTGTTTATACTGTATGTTTTACCAGAGGGATTACACAGTGTAGTCACTGTTTATACTGTATGCCTTACCTGAGGGATTACACAGTGTAGTCACTGTTTATACTGTATGCTTTACCTGATGGATTACACAGTGTAGTCACTGTATAATGTACTTTGATTATGTTTTATGTTATTATCTGCAGTGAAAAAGTGTAGTGGTTTACCTGTGTAATTACTTCACTCTGTGAATTTAGTCAGTTTATTCCCTTTTGTGGGGGGATTTATGTGCCTTGTAGTATATTACTTTGTTGAAGTTTACCAATACAGTCGATGCTCCATAGGCGAACAGACTCTCTCCATGATCTGTGCTGCAGAGACGACAAGGGAAATCTATCAGGTGACGACGACCTCCAAACTGACATCCCGGTGGCCAAGGGCTCTGAGTCCCCCAACTCCTTCCTGGACCAGGAGTGTCGCCGACGTTTCCCTCTGGTGGAGGAAGATGCTGTTCTGTACTGCTACGAATACGACCAGAACCACGGGCCTCCACCTGTCCGCAGGGACTGCACCCCCACTTATGGTATGACCCAGTCCAAACCGCATATTTGTTTGAGGGATGTCAGTCCCCCATATACTGTATGATATGACCCAGTCCAAGGCTGTGTGTTTGTATGAGAGATGTCTGTCCCCCACATATGTTACAACGCAGTCCAAGCCTGTTTGTTTGTATGTGGGATGTCTGTCCCCCACATATGTTACGACGCAGTCCAAGGCTGTGTGTTTGTATGAGAGATGTCTGTCCCCCACATATGTTACAACGCAGTCCAAGGCTGTGTGTTTGTATGTGGGATGTCTGTCCCCCACATATGTTACAACGCAGTCCAAGGCTGTGTGTTTGTATGAGAGATGTCTGTCCCCCACATATGTTACGACGCAGTCCAAGGCTGTGTGTTTGTATGAGAGATGTCTGTCCCCCACATATGTTACAACGCAGTCCAAGGCTGTGTGTTTGTATGAGAGATGTCTGTCCCCCACATATGTTACGACGCAGTCCAAGGCTGTGTGTTTATATGAGAGATGTCTGTCCCCCACATATGTTACGACGCAGTCCAAGGCTGTGTGTTTGTATGAGAGATGTCTGTCCCCCACATATGTTACAACGCAGTCCAAGGCTGTGTGTTTATATGAGAGATGTCTGTCCCCCACATATGTTACAACGCAGTCCAAGGCTGTGTGTTTGTATGAGAGATGTCTGTCCCCCACATATGTTACAACGCAGTCCAAGGCTGTGTGTTTATATGTGGGATGTCTGTCCCCCACATATGTTACAACGCAGTCCAAGGCTGTGTGTTTGTATGAGAGATGTCTGTCCCCCACATATGTTACAACGCAGTCCAAGGCTGTGTGTTTGTATGAGAGATGTCTGTCCCCCACATATGTTACGACGCAGTCCAAGGCTGTGTGTTTGTATGAGAGATGTCTGCCCCCCACATATGTTACAACGCAGTCCAAGGCTGTGTGTTTGTATGTGGGATGTCTGTCCCCCACATATGTTACAACGCAGTCCAAGGCTGTGTGTTTGTATGAGAGATGTCTGTCCCCCACATATGTTACGATGCAGTCCAAGGCTGTGTGTTTGTATGTGGGATGTCTGCCCCCCACATATGTTACAACGCAGTCCAAGGCTGTGTGTTTATATGTGGGATGTCTGTCCCCCACATATGTTACAACGCAGTCCAAGGCTGTGTGTTTGTATGAGAGATGTCTGCCCCCCACATATGTTACAACGCAGTCCAAGGCTGTGTGTTTATATGTGGGATGTCTGTCCCCCACATATGTTACAACGCAGTCCAAGGCTGTGTGTTTGTATGAGAGATGTCTGTCCCCCACATATGTTACGACGCAGTCCAAGGCTGTGTGTTTGTATGAGAGATGTCTGCCCCCCACATATGTTACAACGCAGTCCAAGGCTGTGTGTTTGTATGAGAGATGTCTGTCCCCCACATATGTTACAACGCAGTCCAAGGCTGTGTGTTTGTATGAGAGATGTCTGTCCCCCACATATGTTACAACGCAGTCCAAGGCTGTGTGTTTGTATGTGGGATGTCTGTCCCCCACATATGTTACGACGCAGTCCAAGGCTGTGTGTTTGTATGAGAGATGTCTGCCCCCCACATATGTTACAACGCAGTCCAAGGCTGTGTGTTTGTATGTGGGATGTCTGTCCCCCACATATGTTACGACGCAGTCCAAGGCTGTGTGTTTATATGAGAGATGTCTGCCCCCCACATATGTTACAACGCAGTCCAAGGCTGTGTGTTTATATGTGGGATGTCTGTCCCCCACATATGTTACAACGCAGTCCAAGGCTGTGTGTTTGTATGAGAGATGCAGGTGGTGCACTTCCTATAGATTTGATCACTCTTCTCAATTTTCCTGCAGAGCAGGAAATGCAAACGTGTAGTGTATTTCTGTTTTAAAAATGCTTCTAAAGTTTGTAATCTTCACTTTGAACATTTCAGATTTGATTTGCCCTAACAAAAAAATGTATCAACACCTACAAAAATGCTCATTAATTGTAATACACATAATAATTCACATTTCCTGTTGCTGCAGGATTATTTTCCTGTTGTAGCAAAATGAATGATCCTACATCTGTATACAATGCCTGCTGTGTTTGTGATGTTTGTGTCACTGTATTGTTAATATAGGCTGTTTGTAGCTCTTAGATTTTCCTGGGTAGGTCTGTATAATGTTGTGTGTTATCTGTGCTGCGTGCTCCAGGCAGGCTTAGGCCCATCTCCATGCCAGTGGAATATAACTGGGTGGGAGACTATGAAGACCCGGCCAAGCTGAAGAGAGAGAGCAGGAGAGGTGAGTGGGAGGCCAGGATGGAGAGAAAGGGAGAGATAAAAAGAGAGGGGAGACAGAAAGAGAGAGCTATAGCAGCAGAGGTGAGTGGGTGGATATCTCTCATAATTGGGTTTTCTGCCTCCCCATCTCAGATGTCTTAGCCAAGGGACTAGGAAGCTGAGCAGCCAGGCAGGGCTCAGTGCATAATAGATATGATGCTGAATTAGCTATCCTCCTCTCTATCTGTCCCTCTTTTCCGGTCTCTTCTTTCTGTGTATCTTTGTTAGACCCTCCTACTCTCTTTCTCTTTCAATCTCACCCATTTCTCTCAGTGACTCTCTGCCTCTCTCTCTCTCTCTTTGCTTTTGGGTCTTGAAGGTATGTCGTTGCCTTGGCAACTGTAACCAGGCTCTTCCCAAGATTTGCTTGGTTTGATTGGTTGCTGCCAGGCCTGGTGGCAACCAGAGTAGGAACAGAGCGAATGGCCTTGGTTCAGTCTGAGAGGCAGCCACTGTGATGTTGTGTTTTTATTCCCAATGGCAATTCAGTTTATTCCCCCTGGGCTTTTCAGCATCATTTAGGGTGCTATATTTATCCATATATTTGGCAAGAGGCAGTATCTTGACGTATTGCCTAAAGGCAACATTTCTTTCAATTTTTGGGGGAAGATGTCTTGCAAATATCAGAATAATGACAATCCTTTGGAAATGGCTCTGTTGGTTCAGTACAATAATGGGGTTAGAGTGAAGCCTAGGCATTTGTCTAAATAACAAGACTGAGTAAAGCCTCAGAGCCCTAAAGCCGAATTCCTGGACACACCACAGGATTACACAAAACATAAATTACACTCCCCAATGACATGGCTCCCAAAACTAGCCTATAAGAGTCAGATGGAGGATGTCCATCAGGGGTCTCGCTGTAGCCGCAAGGCCCTAATGACATGACTAAGTCCACAAGTCACACAACTGTCCCTTTTCATCCAAGCAATCATTACACAATCTCTAGAATTGGCTTTTGGCTTGTTTTTCGCTGTTGTTTAAAGTTTGTAGTAACAAAGTGACAGCACAATGAATATTCAGTAGGTAGAAATGATGTACACATAGTAGGCCGATATAATCAATTGGCTTAGACAAAGTGATCTAATTGCTGACCTCCCCTGCTCTGGTAGAGAACTCCCTGCTGTGCTATGTGAATCAGAGTGAGGACAAGGCCATGCCAGAGGAGTACCTGACAGGGCGCAGCAGGAAGAAGAGTGACAAGGGCAGCCCCGCCCACTACGCCCTCCTCCCAGCCCTCCAGATGGAAGTCTCCACGTCTGGCTCTGACTCCGCCTCCCTCTACCATGTAAGTCCCATTGGTCCCAGGGCCCTGAGACAACACTGACGTGTTTTTTTGTTGTGATTATGATTAGATATATAGAGGTCTGAGCACAGTGGAGACAGATCAATGTGGTTTGATATCTCTCATTTTCCTGTGTGTTATTTTGTAGATGTTTGAACGATCCTCGCTGCGCTCAAGGTCTAGGAAGAAGAGTAAAGGTGAGTTATTCAAAACCTACAGTCCACAGTGCATGTACAGTTTCAAATATACACTACATACATACATGTAATCTGATGCAGACCACCCAATACAGTTGTTTCATTGATACTCCTCTCTCCTTCCTACAGCTGGTGACTCTTTGTCCTCCATCAGTAAGAGGCGTATCTCATGTAAAGACCTGGGGCAGGGGGACTGTGAGGGCTGGCTGTGGAAAAAGAAGGATGCTAAAAGCTACTTCTCCCAGAAGTGGAAGAAATACTGGTTCATCCTGAAAGATACCTGCCTATACTGGTACATGAATGAGGAGGTGAGTGTGTGAGTGATACTGACAAACTTGCTAATTTGTTGTACTGTGACTCCCTCTCTGCATCCTCTCTTGATTATCTTGTGAAGATGTTAACCATCCCTCTATATTTTTTGTAACTCAGAAAAGTAATGTTTGTCAGACTCAGAACAGTGTATGATATTATGTTTTTTCCTCCCTCAGGATGAAAAGGCAGAGGGCTTTGTTAGTCTCCCAGAATTCAAGATGGATCGTGCATCTGAGTGTCGTAGGAAGTAGTGAGTACATGCATTTGTGTTTGTATACAATAAATTCATATGTGAGTCTTGTAGTCTGTTTGTCTGTGTGAACCTTGGCATATATGTTCAGTATATGCAACCTGTGTTTGTGCCCCAGAATACTTACAGTTAGTGCTGAGCGATTAACCGCCATTTCATTTTTTGTTGTTATTTAACAACTAATTGACCGACGTCGGTTCAATTACTGGTATTCCATTTAGTTTGTTTTTTGTGAGCCCAGCGTGACGTTTCTCTAGAGAAATCTTTCAAGACAAAAATCAAGTCAAGAACTATGTGGAACGCTGGGCTAAATGCGAATTGTAGTTCGCAAATAATCAACCTAGTTTAGCTCAGAAACGTGGTAATTAACTATAATCCTATAATCCGTTGGGGCAGTTTTTTCTTTTTTGGACAGAGATGGATCAGAGGGGAAGAGGCGAAGCGAGAGGTTTTACTCTCACCAAAATCTGTCCAAAATAAACCCAATGCGTTTCTATGGCCTTATTTTGGATTTAAACATGTCGCCTGCCTTCCTGCCTTTGGGACAACGACTCCCATAGTTAGGACGGAGACAATAACATCTCGCCATTATATACAGATCTCTGGATGGATACACTTTTACGCAGGGGCGCAACTTTCACTGGGGACGGGGGACGGGTGGACGGGGGCATGTCCCTCCACATTCTGGAATTGCATTTTTGTTCCCCCCCAGTTTTATATTTGGAATGTGATACAAAATGAGGCAACGGTGTGCTTTAGGATAGAGCCAGCGCAGGACACACTGGACCGTGGAGGTGCACCGGAGGTCTTGAGCGCAGAGCTGGCAGAATTCGTCCTGGCTGGATACTCCCCTGTAGCCCGGCAAGTGCAGGGAACTGGAACATGCCGCACTGGGCTGTGCTGGCGAACCAGGGACACTGTACATAGAGCTGGCGCAGGATAACCTGGGCCGAAGAGACGCACCGGAGGCCAGGAGCACTGAGCCGGCACAATCCGTCCTGACTGAATGCCCACTCTGGCACGGCCACTGCGGGGAGCTTGCACAGAGCGCACCGGGCTGTGGTTGCGTACTGAAGGCATGGTGTGCAGAACAGGATAGCACGGTGCTTGACCGGTCACTCACTCCCCACAGTAAGCAGGAGGAGTTGGCTCAGGTCTGAATCCTGACTCTGCCAATCTCCCTGTGTGCCCCCCCCCCAAAAAAAATGTTTTGGGGCTGCCTCTCCTTCTTGCCTCATTGTTCCAACTCCTCGTAATGCCTCCGTTCCGCTTTTGCTGCTTCTATCTCCTCCTTCGGACAGCGATACTCCCCAGCCTGCGTCTAGGGTCCTTTTCCGTCCAGGATCTCCTCCCATGTCCACTCGCCCTTTTGACCACGCTGCTTGGTCCTTCTTTGGTGGGTAGTTCTGTCACGCCTGTCGTCGGAAGGAGTCCACCAAAGCGCAGCGTGAAAAGTGTTCATGATGTTCATTATCAAAAAACACTAAAACAAATTAACAAAACGAAAGCGAACAGTTCTGTCAGGTAACAGAGACTAAACAGAAAATAACTACCCACAAAACACAGGTGGGCAAAAGGCTGCCTAAGTATGATTCCCAATCAGAGACAATGATAGAAACACACTCGGCCAAAACAAAGAAATAGACAACATAGAATGCCCACCCCAAATCACACCCTGACCAAATAGAGAAATAAAACGGCTCGCTAAGGTCAGGGCGTGACAGTTGTGTGCGCGTGTGTGTGTGTTGACAGAGCATTACATTTATTGGCTGTGTCATGTGAGCGAGAGGAGAGAGAGCAGCACGCGTGCACATTGTGAAAACTTTTTCCCAGTTGTAGGTAGGCTATTTAGATTGTCAGTATGGAGACACCTATTTCTAACCCTTTTTTCCATAAAACATATTATTACACTAGAACTAATGCACATCAAGAAATAATGGAGAAAAAGTACTGGAAAATGACTTTAGGCACACTAGAGCGCATACATTCGCTCAGAGGTGGTTTAAACTGCATTCTAATGTTGACTGCTTAAATAAAACGGTATCAAGCGAAGTGCTTTATGCATGCTCAGTCCTTGGGTCTCAGAGGCTGCCCAAGATTTGAAATGCAAGTTATGGAACTCCCTCACATGGTTGTTTTTATGGAGAAAAGTCCTCAATGAAACTGACATTAGGCTAATGTGGAGAATTATACATTTGCCTATGTTGGCCATCAAGTAGCCTATTAATGTATATGCCATTGTAGGCTACCATTTAATAAAATAAACATGTTGAAATGATGATATCACTGGCGTTATTGCAAATCAATTTGTGTCACTTGTGTAGCCTACCTGGAGCTGGCAAACCAATTTAATAAATAGCCTATGACTTCAGTTTATTGTTGTTGTAGACTTGTGTTATTATGAATGCATTAGATTGATGGTAACAGTTGTCAGATTAGGCCAGGGGTGCACGTTTCAGTGGGGACATGTCCCCCCACATTCTGAAATAGCATTTTTGTCCCCCCTGTTTTATAATTAGAATGTGATACAAAACTGAGCAACGTTGTGCTTTAGGACCATGCGGATGCCTCCGAACGGTCGGGTATCCTGTTTGGAGTGTTTACCTGACTGGATAAAAAATTATATATATGATTATGTCCCCCTCACTTCTTAAACCACTAGAAGGATATCTTCAACCACCAACTTACCATCCTGAGACAAGGTCGAGTATAGCCCACAAAGATCTCCCCCACGGCACAACCCAAGAGAGTTGATCACGTCAGATCACGTCAGTGACTCAACCCACTCAAGTGATGCACCCCTCCTAGGGACGGAAATGGAAGAGCACCTGTAATCTAGTGACTCAGCCCCTGTAATAGGGTTGGAGGCAGAGAATCCCAGTGGAGAGAGGGGAACCGGCCAGGCAGAGACAGCAAGGGCGGTTCGTTGCTCCAGAGCCTTTCCCTTCACCTTCACACTCCTGGGCCAGAGTACACTCAATCATATGACCCACTGAAGAGATGGTCTTCAGTAAAGACTTAAAGGTTGAGACCGAGTCTGCTTCTCTCACATGGGTAGGCAGACCATTCCATAAAAATGGAGCTCTATAGGAGAAAGCCCTGCCTCCAGCTGTTTGAAATGAGAAATTCTAGGGACAATTAGGAGGCCTGCGTCTTGTGACCATCTTGTGACCGTAGCGTACGTGTAGGTATGTATGGCAGGACCAAATCAGAGAGATGGGTAGGAGCAAGCCCATGTAATGCTTTGTAGGTTAGCAGTAAAACCTTGAAATCAGCCCTTGCCTTGACAGGAAGCCAGTGTAGGGAGGCTAGCACTGGAGTAATATGATCAAATTTTTTGGTTCTAGTCAGGATTCTAGCAGCCGTATTTAGCACTAACTGAAGTTTATTTAGTGCTTTATCCGAGTAGCCGGAAAATAGAGCATTGCAGTAGTCTAACCTAGAAGTGACAAAAGCATGGATTAATTTTTCTGCATCATTTTTGGACAGAAAGTTTCTGATTTTTGCAATGTTACGTAGATGGAAAAAGCTGTCCTCGAAATGGTCTTGATATGTTCTTCAAAAGAGAGATCAGGGTCCAGAGTAACGCCGAGGTCCTTCACAGTTTTATTTGAGACGACTGTACAACCATTAAGATTAATTGTCAGATTCAACAGAAGATCTCTTTGTTTCTTGGGACCTAGAACAAGCATCTCTGTTTTGTCCGAGTTTAATAGTAGAAAGTTTGCAGCCATCCACTTCCTTATGTCTGAAACACATGCTTCTAGCGAGGGCAATTTTGGGGCTTCACCATGTTTCATTGAAATGTACAGCTGTGTGTCATCCGCATAGCAGTGAAAGTTTACATTATGTTTTCGAATAACATCCCCAAGAGGTAAAATATATAGTGAAAACAATAGTGGTCCTAAAACAGAACCTTGAGGAACACCGAAATTTACATTTCATGGTTTTGATGTCTTCACTATTATTCTACAATGTATAAGATAGTAAATATAAAGAAAACCTTTGAATGAGTAGGTGTGTCCAGACTTTTGACTGTTTCTGTACATATTCTCATGACTTGTCTTTAATATTAATCTGAAGGTGGTTATTCATCAAATTAACTAATTATCTTTAATTGTTACCCTGTAACAATTAGCTGATTAGGATCTGGGGCAACACGAGAGTGCTCTTTAACTAGTTTTAATTTTTTTATTTAATCTTTATTTTCCTACCATCTCCCGAATTAAACTCTAAAAGATCTTTACCTATCACATCTATAAACAGTTAACTTATTAATCATGACCTCGTATCATATCATCATTCTGAACAGTCGTAACCTCATTGCATCTGCAAAAACCTGAGCCTTACTTATGATTCACTACAACACAAATGTATTTATTTATTAGCTACTTAAATAGGACACAGGATAAACATACACACTCTGCACCGGTTATTGACTGGAGATGTAATACACTGAAAACCAGTCTCTACTGGAATGACAACAACATTGTTAAAATTTGGTACATTCAGAAACTACTCTCACTTATAGTAACCAAATACTTTGCACACGAACAGCCGCCCACTTTGAGCAAGAAATCATGAATGTATTTACGTGAAATCCCGGGGATCTCTCGGTAAACAGGGCAGCCTTGGAAAGGGCGTTGGTCCTTTTCGCAGCATGCTTGTAAGGCTCCTATTGTCCGAAATGGTTCCAACAAGTCTTCTACTGTTGTCCTTCTTTGTAGTTGTTCGGTATCCGGTGACTTGTCGTGTAGTCCTGAACAGAACTACAGAGTTGACTTTCCTTCCATTCACTCTGGAAGAGGCTTCTTTGAAGATAGGCTAGCCAGCTGTATCAATGGTTTGAGCAGAGTAACAGGATGATCCTACTTAAATTCGCTTTCAAAAATACTTTACTTAGAACAGCTAATCACCCGTACCAATGATTGTGAGGAGGTGAGTTTCACTTCGTGTTGAGTTTCAAAGTTCAAACCACTTTAAATGCGCAGCTGCAGCTTTATGCTTTTTTGGTCCAATGTGAGTTTTTTAAAACCCATCATTTATACCTTTTGCTGGAAAGGGGTGGTTCCGGCAGGATAGCATGCTCCCTGACGTCACTCCAGGGCGGTGACTACTCCCTGTGCAAAGTTCATGGAAAACAATTATCTCTTATAGCTTCTCAAATCACACCCCTCACAAGACTAAAACACTTTCATAATTTTTCATGTTACATGCACAACGCATAGTATAGAAACTATAGTATGGAAACTAAAATAATTCATATTTAGAAGAAACCCAAATGTTGCTTCTAATGTCATTACAAGATACAATGATATTCCTTCTTAACCTGTTGCGACGAGCAATCCCGTATCCGGGATCTTAAGTATAGCCTCAAGCTTATTAGCAACGTTAACTATTCATGAAAATCGCAAATGAAATGAAATAAATATATTGGCTCTCAAGCTTAGCCTTTTGTTAACAACACTGTCATCTCAGATTTTCAAAATATGCTTTTCAACCATAGCAAAACAAGCATTTGTGTAAGAGTATTGATAGCTAGCATAGCATTAAGCCTAGCATTCAACAGGCAACATTTTCACAAAAACAAGAAAAGCATTCAAATAAAATAATTTACCTTTGAAGAACTTCGGATGTTTTCAATGAGGAGACTCTCAGTTAGATAGCAAATGTTCAGTTTTTCCCAAAAGATTATTTGTGTAGGAGAAATCGTTCCGTTTTGTTTATCACGTTTGGCTGAGAAAACCCCCCGAAAATTCAGTCATTAAAACGCGAACTTTTTTCCAAATTAACTCCATAATATCGACAGAAACATGGCAAACGTTGTTTAGAATCAATCCTCAATGTGTTTTTCACATATCTATTCGATGATAAGTCACTCATGGCAGTTTAGTGTCTCTTCTCTTCAAAATGGAAACATGCACGCGCCTGGAGATTACGCAATAGTTTCGACGGAGGACACCTGGTAAATGTAGTCTCTTATGGTCAATCTTCCAATGATATGCCTACAAATACGTCACAATGCTGCAGACACCTTGGGGAAACGACAGAAAGTGTAGGCCCATTCCTTGCGCATTCACAGCCATATAAGGAGACATTGGAACAAAGCGCCTCCAAAATCTGGGGCATTTCCTGTTTGAAATTTAATCTTGGTTTCGCCTGTAGCATCAGTTCTGTGGCACTCACAGATAATATCTTTGCAGATTTGGAAACGTCAGAGTGTTTTCTTTCCAAAGCTGTCAATTATATGCATAGTCAAGCATCTTTTCGTGACAAAATATCTTGTTTAAAACGGGAACACTTTTCATCCAAAAATTGTAATAGCGCCCCCTAATGCATAACTGGTTAATTGGCTCGATAACATTATGGAAAAGGGCTTTATTGTATATAGAAAAATGAGGCTAGTTTTCAGGTCTTTTGGGTGGGTTTAGAGTGGTCATTGGGCTTAATTTCTTGCTTGACCTGGCAACCCTGGGTTAGATAAACACAGACCACATGAGAGAGGAATGTTCACAACACAGTGACGAGAGGGACAGAGACAGTTCGTGAAAGTATATCTTATCTACGTTGAAGAACTAGTAAAATGATTTTGTCAGACAGTTCTGCAGCATAGGCTACTTAGGCTGGCTAGCTAAATAGGATAACTAAAGACAGTACAGTATGGGGAGCACACAGATAAAGTTAGGTTTGGCTGCTAGTGCCTGAGCAGAGATGAGATGACTTGAAGAAATGAAAGATAATAAAGTCATCAAATAAAACAAAGTGATACACATAACTGAAATATTTTATTATTTCATAGTAATTTCCTGTTTTTCTATTGATTTTATTTATTTATTTTACCTTTATTTAACTAGGCAAGTCAGTTAATTAAGAACAAATTCTTATTTTCAATGACGGCCTAGGAACAGTGGGTTAACTGCCTGTTCAGGGGTAGAACGACAGATGTGTACCTTGTCAGCTCGGGGGTTTGAATGTCTACCCAATGTAGACGTGACAGAGACAATGGAATGTTTCAAATGTTTTGGCAATTAAATGCCCACTATTTTTGGCTTTGGAATGTCCATTAAAAAGCTGTATTTCATAATGTATTAAAAAAATATCGAAACCAAAAAACGTGATTATTTTTGTTATAATCAAACCGAAACCGAACCTAACCGACCTCAAAAAGCACTAACCGCTCAGCACTATTTACCGTATGGTATAATCTGTCCTTGACCGCATGTTTCTGTGTTGCAGTGCTTTCAAGGCCTGCCATCCAAAGATCAAGAGTTTCTACTTTGCAGCAGACAATGCAGATGACATGAACAGGTGAGAGTCACTGTCAGACATAATTACTGTAGCTAACACGGAGGGGGAGACAGGCAGAGACAAGGAGGTGAGAAAAACTGAACGGTTTTGACAAATAGGGCTAGGCAGATGACCAGGTGAGCTGATGTGAGATGCAAAAACAGCAGGAGATAACAGAATGGTGTGTGAGATTTGGAATGGGGTCATTAATTTTGTTCCCTCACAGGTGGCTGAGTCGTCTGACCATGGCAGTGGCAGGTTACTCGGAGCAGGAGAGGATCCGACAGGACCAGGGTGAGAATACGTCAATACACATTAATATAGTTGACAATAATAGAGGCTAAGAGCTGCTTCGTTTGCCCTAGTTCTACTTTAGAAAATCCCCCCACATTGTCTCTTTCTGATGGTGACGTGTCCTCTTCTCTGCTTCATCCTTGTCATCATGACCAGACTACTGGAGTGAAAGTGACCATGAGGATATGGAGATGCCTTCAACCATGCCCAAACAGGACAGCCCTCCTCCCCCCTACGATACCTACCCCAGGCCCCCCTCGGTAAGTCACTCTTTCTGTGAAAAGCTACTCTGTGCATAGTTTTAATCTGGACTCTTCCCTCTTTTCTAATCCTCCTATTATTTACATTATTGTTACAATGCCATGATATACCTCTATAGCTGAGTCTCTTCCCTTTACCAAAAATATTCATTGATTACAAATTACGTCATAAAGGAAAACGTCCCTAGCAAGCGGAACAGATATGACAGCTGGTAACACAAAAGAAAAGGATCTGGGATTGAGTGAAAGAGCGGGAAGACTGAGGAACAAAGGGCGAAGCTGTGCTATTGTAAATACAGTATCTTATGCATTCTAAATTACTGCCCATTTGGAAAATGCAATAAATATTTACTCTGAGCTGCCCTTCGGTAGGTTGGTGGTAGATGGAAGGCCGTGTTGCCCAACCGAGTCCTTTGAAGAATGTCCCTGGTGGTAATTGAATACATTGTAGTAACGTCATTGTGTGGTAGACGGGATACTCTGTCTGTTCTTTCCTAACCCGCGTTTGCAGCTGCTGTTGCTAACTCAACGGCTAGGAGGTATCACTTCTGTAGAGAATAAGAGTTCAAAGTTCATACCATTCGCAACCAAAGCTCATGCTGAGGTTTGCTTAGTTCTGTAGTTGACATGTTAGTCCTTTTAACGCAGAGGCTGCAGACCTCACGTGCTTGGAACAGGAGGTTACATTTTCGTCAAGGCTTTATATAGTGGAGCGAGAAGGGTGTGTTTGAAACCCATGTCTCTTCACAGGGACGGGCCACTGATTGAGCAGAGCCCTAACCTTATGAAAACCCAAATCTCTCATTTGGAAGCTAAAATTACATTTAATCTTTTCACCAATAATTGTATATTCAAACATTTAAATTGAACAACAATTCCATGTGAATCTGATAACTCTGATGTGTAGACTTTCCACTGTAGAGTTTATGTCATCCTATCATCGATGAGAATGTCTCAGATGACAACCGAACTGACATCATATTCATTAAGTACCACCACATATGTTCAATTGGTCGGATTACCAGAATATAGTTAATTTCCTTCTGATGTTCCCAGAATCTCTATGTTAAGCAAGGCGTTTTCAAATGTCACATCAGTAGGGTAGAGAGAGGGAAAAGGGGGGAAGAGATATTTATGACTGTCATAAACCTACCCCCAGGCCAACGTCATGACACAATGCTATGCCATGACATCTCTCTGTCTGGTTATCTGTAGGTGTCCCAGATGAGTCCATACCTGGAGCCCAAACACAGCCGCCTTTCCTCCTCTGAGACCTTCCAGTCACGCTCTTCTCATGAGGAGTTCCACCCCGAGCCACAGGAGGGCAGCAGCAGTGGAGGCGGCATCTCGCCTGGCCAGAAGTCCTCCAGCCAACGGCGTTCGTGGCAGGACCTGATTGAGACGCCCTTGGGCAGCACGGGGCTCCACTACCTGCAGACACTGCCCCTGCCCCTGGAGGAGGCCCTGCTATGTTCCCCTGGAGGAGGAGGTCTGTCTGTGGAGTACCGCCGCCAGTCAACCCTCCCTGCCCAGCGCAGCCTGCTGCAGGAGCACTATGGCCCACTGCCCCTGCAACTCAGCCCCAGTGTCCCTGTAGAGGCTGTGGGGAAACAACGTAGCTTCACTCTGCCCCGAGACAGTGGGCTCCATGCCATTCTCTCAGCTTCGGCCAGCGCCTCTGACCACAGGGACCACCACCACTACCAGCTGGCCAGAGACACAGGTGAGACATTACTAAGGCATGACTGAGACACAGGACAAAGACGTGACAGCCATGACACCATGAGATAGAGAGACATGGCACCATGAGACAGAGAAGAAAGAGATGGGACAACGACCTTAACCTCTCTCTCCCTGTTACATTCTAGGATAAAATAGTTTTATATACTTACATGGAAATTAGTACTTATAGGGTTATAACCTGGTATCCAATGGTGAATGATGTTGCTAATTATAGGCATTGTTCAGACACAGTCTGTGTCACAGACATTGCTGATTGTCTGAGATTTAGACCAGCCCCATCCCCCATCCCTACAGATCTCCAGGACACTATTCTAAAGTGAGGGGAAATCTTAGTGTCCTAATTGACACTAATTCATCCTGGCAGCCCGGGCCCCTCCTCGATGTCTTCCACACATGCAGACACACGCACGCACGCACGCACGCACGCACGCACGCACGCACGCACACACACACACACACACACACACACACACACACACACACACACACACACACACACACACACACACACACACAGACATGATAGAGACATCGCTGTGCCCCACCTCAGTGTTTGGGGAGGTTGGGCGAGGGAGAATCCTTTCAGCCCAAGTTAACATTGAATTTTGAAGAGGACAAAGAAACATGCCCAAGGGGCCTTTTTTCCTGTCCTAATTTCTCTGCCACTCTATCACTCACTGTCTCTACTACTCCCTCTATAGACTCTAACACAAAAACACGCAGCAAATACTGCATGATACACTTCAAGAGGCCCAGCCCCACAGCTTCACAACTGACCCCCAAAACACACGTATTGCTGACCCCCAAAATGATCTTAGGCTTGTGTGCAGCTGCTCGGTCATGAAAACCCATTTCATGAAGCTCCCGACGAACAGTTATTTTGCTGACGTTGCTTCCAGAGGCAGTTTGGAACTCGGTAGTGAGTGTCGCAACCGAGGACAGATGATTTTTACGCGCTACGTGCTTCAGCACTCGGTATTCCTGTTCTGTGATCTTGTGTGGTCTACCACTTTGTGGTTGAGCCGTTGTTGCTCATAGACGTTTCTACTTCACAATAACAGCACTTACAGTTGACACCTCTGGAAACTTGACAATCTGACTTGTTGGAAAGGTGGCGTCCTATGATGGTGCCATGTTGAAAGTCACTGAGCTCTTCAGTAAGGCCATTCTACTACCAATGTTTGTCTACGGAGATTGCATGGCTGTGTGCTCAATTTTATACACCTGTCATTAACGGGTGTGGCAGAAATAGCCGAATCCACTCATTTGAAGGGGTGCCAGATAAGATAAGAGCTATGTGGCAATAGCACCATAAGAGGGCAGTATATGTAAAGGATAGCATGGGACATTCCACTGTAGCAGCTTACTGTGTGTGTTCTGCCTGCCTATGAGGAAATGCAGTATTGTTCTGAACTTCCAGGAATGAGAGATCTTGATGCACATGCATATTGCTGTTTTTGTTGTTGAGTGTGGTGCCAGCCGGTGAATGCCATGTATTGTGACTCTGTTTTTCCTCAGGCCGTGAGAGAGAGGGCCGTCCCCAGGCGGACTCTCTGGGGGACCTGTACCGGGCCCTGGAGAGGGCCAACCTGTCCTCCATGGGAGACCACCGGCCCTCCGCCCGCCTTGAGTACAAACGCTCCTTTGTCCGCCGCGTCAATGACCCACTGCTCAGCGAAAAGCTGCACCGTCTCCGCATCCTACAGAGTGCGCTCAAGGTATAACCCCCCCCCTCTCTTTTTCTCTCCCCATCTCCCCCTCTCTCTCTCTCTCTCTAATAACCACTGTGATTATTATTTGACCTTGCTGGTCATCTATGAACGTTTGAAAATCTTTTTGAAGAACGATCTGACCTTAATTGCATGTATCCTTATAATCTCCAGCCTGCACAGCCAGAAGTGGACTGACCACCCCTTAGAGCCTGGTTCCTCTCTAGGTTTCTTCCTAGGTTCCTAGTTTTCCTAACCACCATGCTTCTACATCTGCATCTGCTTGCTCTTTGGGGTTTTAGGCTGGGCTTCTGTATAAGCACTTTGTGACATCTACTGATGTAAAAAGGGCTTTATAAAATACATTTGATTGATAGATGACAGGACCTATAGAATATAGTGTGTACAGTGTGTGTACTGTTTATGTACTGTATACAGTGTATCACATCTTAAATCATACTCTTCTTTCCCCCTGACAGAATGTCCCTCTTCAGGACTCTGACCCGTCGTTAGGTTTTTTAGGATAGCCTGTGTGGAACGGACCATGGACACAGCCACACCATCAGTCACCAAATTCATCCTGCCAAGGGACGTGCCCTTACTGCCCTAGCCCAAACATGCCCACATCCCTGGAAGACAGCCACAACAACCAGGATTAACCCCTCTCTACCTCTCTCTTTCACTCAATCTCACTCTCTCTCTGCATGCCCACATCTACCTTTAACGACCTTCCCTCATGCAAAATAGTTTGTTCAGTGATCAAAATAACCATAACATATTCAATAATTGCATCGTGCAATGCATGTTCAGTAATTAAACTCTAGTTCAATAATAGTCTTCTTCTCATTGACATTGTTAAAGGAAAGTTATAACATAAATTGCACTGGAGAATATAGTGAGGCCGGGATTGAATCAGATTAGCTTTAACTCACGGTATTCAACAAACGCATACCTTAATATTGCCTTTGTTTAGGCCACGTCGGAGGTGTATCTGCGTTGGAGCTGTTAAGTCGGTGAGCGGCTGCGCTTGTGGTCGTTGTCACAAAAACCACACCCGTCCTTATGTCCCACCCGCGTTAGAAGTTCAGAAGGAGAAAGTGTAGGTTATATAGGAATAATGACACTCAAATTGACAATTCATTAAACAAAATAATAATGATTTATATCAGCCTAATCCAGGTATAGATTATATCACACAATCCAGTGTTCAAACTTGTAACACGGCTGCATGGGATTTCTACTCATGTGACTCAGTGCATCCAATGGCAATGTCCACGAATGCAGTTACACCTCTGACACGGCTAAATAAAAGCAATATTAAGCTATGAGTTTGTCTGTTAGCGCTGATCTGATTGAAACATGGCCTGAGTTTTATGGTATTTTTTGCACAGTTCAATGCTGTTTTGCATGAGGATGTTGCCCTTTGTGTCTTTATTTCTACCTCCCCTCCACCTGTTTCAGAAAAGCTCTTGGATACATATTCATCTCACTCTGGGTTTCTGTCCACTCTATCTCTCTCACTCTCTCAGAACATTGTCTGTAAAGGACAGTATTGTTTGACTTATGAAGAGTAAGCTTCGAGAAGACACATAAGACTTCCACAGCCTTTTCTGGTTTGATGATATTGGATATGTCCCCTCATCTGAAAGACTGCATTAGTGGAGCGCCCTTTAACTCACTGCTCACCTGCATGGCCATGTTAGAACCTTCTGCTTCTGTACAGTACTGTCTGTTCTGAAGACTATGCCAGGGTTGTGTACAGTAACACTACAATGAATCTTGATCTTAAACTAACTATAATAAGCAATTGTATTTTTGATGTCTACAATGTTTATGTTATGCATGTGTGAATGGTAAATGAGTATGTATGTCTGTGTGTTATGAGAGTGTACAGTATGTTAATCATATATATTTATTTCATAAACTGGATATCGCACAACTGGTATGTCAGAACAAAATCTAAGGAGATATAATTTCAACTTCAGTGTTGTGCCTCAGCGATTTCTGAAAGTATTACCACTCCAAAACTGGGTGAACATAAATAGTTGATGGCTGCAGGGCGTAATCTCTATCTTATAATAAACAGTAACTGGTGCACAGAGACAGAAAGACAGGTGAGGACTGGCAATAATAAACCAGTATTGTAAATTGTGAAGCATTGATCAGAAACACGTGTCTATTTTTGTATGCATGCTACCTATCCAAATGTTTGTAAATGGTTTTGTATTCCGAGGTGTGTGATCTGAGGACTGCTGGTGTGAACCCATCATTCACTTTGTGTTTCTAAGAACTATTTTACATTTGAAGGAAAAGCAACAGGAGAAAGTGTTTGTTTTTGAAGTGTTCTCTGCAGAAAGGTAAATAACTGTATTTATAAACTGTTCATTGTTTGAGCATGCTTTGTATAACTTAAACAGAATATCATGCCATTTGAAATCTATGGAAGTCGAACATGTTTGGCGTATCGTGGCTAATTTACTTTTTTATTCAATAATAAACAATGGCTTGTCCATCTCCTGAACTCTCCCAGAATGGTGAATCCTCCATTTCAAGTATTTTCTTAGGTGCTCTACTCCTGATAAGGGGAACACAGATTGTACAAGATAAAACTATTTTCCTCTGAAAGGTTCTCCCTCAATGTTGGATTTTTCTTTATACTGTATCAGCAGTAAGCATTAATAAGTACTTCTTACTTGGTAACCCTCATGTTGATACACTATTGAAAAGAACAGAACATTCCCTATAAATCCATCTCTGAACATGGCTGTCAGCCTATCAGGAGGTTGATGAAGAAGCAGCTCAGATTTACAGAGGAGATAGGCAGCACAAGCCTCAAACCAGATATCATTCTCTGGTCTAGAGGCACCACGCAGGTACAGGTCGTCATCGAGCTTACAGTGCCCTGGGAGGAGAGGATAGAGGAGGCACATGATTGGAAGCTCAAGAAATACCAGTCCCTCATCCTGAGCAGAATGGATGGAGAGCCTCGAATCTACCAGGTGTGAAAACATTAGTCCTAACAGTTGCAAACAGTTGTGTTTTGCAATGAACACAAACGTTTCTATTGAACAAATGAATGTAGGTCTCTCCCCGCTTCGTTCCATATGTTTCCGTTGAATAAACGTTTTGCAACAGAATCGGCGTAATGAATACGCCCCCAGTTTTGGTCGGTTGCAGGGGCTTCGCAAGCCAATCACTCTGGAGAGCCCTGGAGCTGCTCAGCATTGAAGGAGTGGCAAGGAAGAAGCAATTGGCTGACGACAGCAAGGAGGCAGAAGTTGCATCCCGTTGGAAAAAAATCCTAGATTTTTATGAGGGTTAGGGCATATAAATTCTTCAGTTAATATCTAAGATGACTTGTTTTGAAGTTAGCCGGTCAAGTTCAAGTTCTTAAAAAAAATGCATTGGACGTTTGTACCTTTGTTGGTCAATTTAATTTGGCTGCACTTGGTTTGAGTTTAACATGCTAATCAGCTTCGGACAGAACAAGAAACTTTTGCTCCCTATTTATTTAGATCTATGATCTTACAAGACAATCCCGTTGGAGACGGCCAACACTGTTTACTGAGCTTGTTATTGTTATCAAACTATGCTAATGTGTTTTCTGTTCATTAAGGTTTAGACAGCCACCCCTATGATATAAATATCCTGTAGGCAGCCCTTCCCTTTATGCACTACTAGGCCTACTGCATCTACTGAATCACAGATACATGATTACAAGACTTTTCCCACTCATGTTCCCATGAATGTGTTCAATTCGATGCTGTGTTTGTTGAGCCAAGATTAATTATGTTGAGCAGCACTGTGTATTGGATCACTTGCCACTTGGTTCAACACGTTTTGTTTTGTGCAACCAAAACTGTCATATATGACAATAATAATATGACAATACAAACATATTTAACTAGATGCTGTAATGTGAAAATGCTCACTACTCTACTTTCAGTGTGTTTTGTTTTGATGGGAGTTGATGCACTAGGCTGGCGCTAACCCAATGTACTGTATTTCCAAAACATTACACATGTGCACAAGCACCAGCACAGCAAACATTCTCTAGTGACCCCCACAGCTTAGCTAGGTTCATAGACCCATTTTTTTGTTTACAAGCAAACGTCATGTTTGAGTGATGCACACGCATGCTTGCATCAAAAAGCCCTGTAGAATGACATACTTGAGTGAGTGATGACCATGAAAAACACACAAGACTGATGGCTGTAGACACACAAGACCGATGGCTATAGACACACAAGACTGATGGCTATAGACACACAAGACTGATGGCTATAGACACACAAGACTGATGGCTGTAGACACACAAGACTGATGGCTATAAACACACAAGACTGATGGCTATAGACACACAAGACTGATGGCTATAGACACACAAGACTGATGGCTGTAGACACACAAGACTGATGGCTATAGACACACACGACTGATGGCTATAGACACACACGACTGATGGCTATAGACTCACAAGACTGATGGCTATAGACACACAAGACTGATGGCTATAGACACACACGACTGATGGCTATAGACACACAAGACTGATGGCTATAGCTATGCTCAACAAGTATATTATTCTTATGGCTTTTATCTAGCTCTGTTTGTGAATATTTTACCATGCCTCAATGTCTTGCTAGGTAATCAACCCTTCAATGACTACTGCAATGTTAATGTACCCGATAACCATCTGATTACGTGTTACTTCCCTTCCCCCGCACCATCCTTATGATTGTGCCATTGATCTTCTCCCAGGCACTACACCACCTCGGGGTCGATTGTATTCTCTGTCTGGACCAGAGACCAAAGCTATGGAGGAGTACGTAGAGGAGTCTCTGGCCACTGGGTCCGTCCGTCCGTCTGCATTTCCTGTCGGTGCAGAGTTTTTCTTTGTGGAGAAGAAGGACAAGACCCTGCGTCCGTGCGGTGACTACCGGGGACTTAATGACATTACTGTCAAGAATCGTTACCCCCTAGAATTGTTACCCCCTACCTCTCCTCTCTCCAGGGGGCCACCATGTTTTCCAAGTTGGACCTTCGAAATGCCTACCACCTGGTTTGGATACGCGAGGGGGATGAGTTGAAGACAGCCTTCAACACAGCCAGTGGACATTATGAGTACCAGGTCATGCCATTTGGACTCACCAACACCCCCGCTGTTTTCCAGGCTTTGGTCAATGATGTGCTTTGGGACATACTAAACCGGTTTGTGTTCGTGTACCTTGACGACATCCTGTTTTTTTTCCAATCTGCACAAGAAAATCTTTATGTCAGATAGGTCCTTCAGCGCCTCCTGGAGAACTAACAGTCCGTGAAAGCCGAGAAGTGTGAGTTCCACCACTCTACATTTACCTTTCTGGGATATGTCATTACTGACGGCAAAGTTCAGATGGATCTTGGAAAGGTGAAAGCAGTGGTGGATTGGCCTCAACCAACATCCAGTGTGCAGTTGCAACGGTTTCTTGGGTTTGCACACTTCTACCAACGTTTCATTTGGGACTACAACACCCTGGCGGCCCCCCTCTCGGCACTCACCTCTCCTAAGGTACCGTTCAAATGGTCTCCAGCTGTCGACAAAGCCTTTGTAGACCTGAAGCATCGGTTCACAACAGCACCCATCCTCATCCATCCAGACCCCTCACGTCAATTTGTGGTGGAAGTGGATGCTTCGGAAGTTGGAGTGGGGACCATCCTGTCCCAGCGACCTGCCCAGGACCAGAAGCTTCATCCCTGTGCCTTCCAGTCCCATTGTCTCAATCCTGTTGAAAGAAACTATGATGTTGGAAACAGCGATCTCCTGGCTGTGAAGAAGGCATTGTAAGAGTGGAAGCACTGGCTGGAAGGAGCAGAACAGCCATTCCTGGTCTGGACTGACCATACAAAACTGGAATATCTCCGTACAGCCAAGCGCCTCAACTCCAGGCAGGCCCGGTGGGCCCTCCTGTTCACCAGATTTAACTTCACCATCTCCTACCGCCCTGGGTCAAAGAATGTGAAGCCTGATGCCCTCTCCCACCTATACAGTTCCTCTGCCACACCCTCGACCTCTGAAACCATTCTCCCTACCTCATGCCTTGCTGCCACTGTGGATTGGGGTATTGAGAACCTAGTCCGCAAGGCACAAAGCTCTCAGCCTGGACCTGAAGGGGGCTCGGCAAACTGGCCTTTTGTCCCTAATCCAGTCCGGTCCCGGGTCTGGAATGGGATCATTCCTCCAGGATGACCTGTCATCCAGGGTCCCGTCACTAGCCTTCCTCCTACAACGTTTCTAGTGGCCCACAACGGTTCCTGACGTCTCTGCCTTCGTCGCCGCTTGCACAGTTTGTGCGTAGAACAAGACTCCACGGCAAGCGCCTTCTGGCCTCCTTCAGTCACTACTGGTCCCTCATCGTCCCTGGTCTCATATATCTCTGGACTTTGTCACTGGGCTCCCTCCGTCTGATGGCAACACTGTCATTATCCAAGGCCGCCCATTTCATCTGACCCCCAAACTACCTTCTGACAAGGAGATTGCCCAGCTTATGGTGCAGAATGTCTTCCGAATCCATGGACTCCCGGTAGACATGGTCTCCGATCGGGGTTCTCGTTTCAGTTCTGGAAGGCATTCTGCACCCTTATTGGGTTGTCGGACCAGCCTGTCATCCAGATTCCATGCCCAAACTAACGGTCAGTCGGAGATAGCCAACCAAGACCTGGAGACCACCTTAAGGTGCCTGGTCTCAACCAACCCCACTACCTGTAGCCATCAACTGGTCTGGGTGGAGTATGCCCGGAACACCCTTCCCAGTTCTGTCACGGGACTCTCCCCTTTCGAGTGCTCTATGGGGTAACAGCCTTCACTTTGGGTTATTAAACATTGTATGACTCCAACCATCTGCCTCCTGTGTCTGCATCTGGGTCTCGCCTTGTGCCTTGATAGTAACCACATTCTGGGTAAGTTGTGTTTAATGGTCTCTTGGAAAAAGTCCTTGCACATCACTGGAACATTCATATGAAAACGTTAGATAATGGCGTAATGAGACTCTTAAGGGAACTTTCTCTAAAGTTGTGGGAACGTTTGTTGTTAGCTGCGATGTCAGTGCAAAAAGTAAGGCAATTACATCTCAACTTTAGTGTTCAGAGATTCTGAAGTTATTAACACTTCAAGACTGGGTGAACATACACTATATTTACAAAAGTCAGCCCCCAGCACTCTTAATTCTCAGCGAACGAGGTGTGCCTTGCAAGACCCAGACTCTGATGGGTCACAATAGATTAACTTAGCTCATGAGCATCTACAAGTTATATTCGGTGCCGACAGGGATGGCCGTCTCGCTTCGCGTTCCTAGGAAACTATGCAGTATTTTGTGTTTTTACGTGTTATTTCTTACATCGGTACCCCAGGTCATCTTAGGTTTCATTACATACAGTCAAGAAGAACTACTGAATATAAGAGCAGCGTCAACTCACCATCAGTACGACCAAGAATATGACTTTCGCGAAGCGGATCCTGTGTTCTGCCTTTCACCCAGGACAACGGAATGGATCCCAGCCGGGGATGGAATGGATCCCAGCCAAAAAAACGACTTCGTAAAAGGGGGAAACGAAGCGGTCTTCTGGTCAGACTCCAGAGACGGGCACATCGTGCACCACTCCCTAGCATTCTTCTCGCCAATGTCCAGTCTCTTGACAACAAGGTTGATGAAATCCGAGCAAGGGTAGCATTCCAGAGGGACATCAGAGACTGTAACGTTCTTTGCTTCACGGGAACATGGCTCACTGGAGAGACGCTATCGGAGTCGGTGCAGCCAGCTGGTTTCTCCACGCATCGCGCCGACAGAAACAAACATCTTTCTGGTAAGAAGAGGGGCAGGGGCGTATGCTTCGTGGTTAACGAGACGTGGTGTGGCCACAACAACATACAGGAACTCAAGTCCTTCTGTTCACCTGATTTAGAATTCCTCACAATCAAATGTCGACCACATTATCTACCAAGGGAATTCTCTTCGATTATAATCACAGCCGTATATATTCCCCCCCCAGGCAGACACATCGATGGCTCTGAACGAACTTTATTTGACTCTTTGCAAACTGGAATCCATATATCCTGATGCTGCATTCATTGTAGCTGGGGATTTTAACAAGGCTAATCTGAAAACAAGACTCCCTAAATTGTATCAGCATATCGATTGCGCAACCAGGGCTGGAAAAACCTTGGACCATTGCTATTCTAACTTCCGCGACGCATATAAGGCCCTGCCCCGCTCTCCTTTCGGAAAAGCTGACCACGGCTCCATTTTGTTGATCCCTGCCTACAGACAGAAACTAAAACAAGAAGCTCCCGCGCTGAGGTCTGTTCAACGCTGGTCCGACCAAGCTGATTCAACACTCCAAGACTGCTTCCATCAAGTGGACTGGGATATGTTTCGTATTGCATCAAACAACAACATTGACGAATACGCTGATTCGGTGAGCGAGTTCATTAGAACGTGCGTTGAAGATGTCGTTCCCATAGCAACGCTTAAAACATTCCCAAACCAGAAACCGTGGATTGATGGCAGCATTCGCCAATAGGTCCACAGACGATGCAATCTCAACCACACTGCACACTGCCCTAACCCATCTGGACAAGAGGAATACCTATGTGAGAATGCTGTTCATCGACAACAGCTCGGCATTCAACACCATAGTGCCCTCCAAGCTCGTCATCAAGCTCGAGACCCTGGGTCTCGACCCCGCCCTGTGCAACTGGGTACTGGACTTCCTGACGGGCCACCCCCAGGTGGTGAGGGTAGGCAAAAACATCTCCACCCTGCTGATCCTCAACACTGGGGCCCCACAAGGGTGCATTCTGAGCCCTCTCCTGTACTCCCTGATCACCCACGACTGTGTGGCCACGCACGCCTCCAACTCAATCATCAAGTTTGCGGACGACACAACAGTGTTAGGCTTGATTACCAACAACGACGAGACGGCCTACAGGGAGGAGGTGAGGGCCCTCGGAGTGTGGTGTCAGGAAAATAACCTCACACTCAACGTCAACAAAACTAAGGAGATGATTGTGGACTTCAGGAAACAGCAGAGGGAACACCCCCCAATCCACATCGATGGAACAGTAGTGGAGAGGGTAGTAAGTTTTAAGTTCCTCTGCGTACATATCACAGACAAACTGAATCGGTCCACCCACACAGACAGCATCGTGAAGAAGGCGCAGCAGCGCCTCTTCAACCTCAGGAGGCTGAAGAAATTTGGCTTGTCACCAAAAGCACTCACAAACTTTTACAGATGCACAATCGAGAGCATCCTGTCGGGCTGTATCACCGCCTGGTACAGCAACTGTTCCGCCCACAACCGTAAGGCTCTCCAGAGGGTAGTGAGGTCTGCACAACGCATCACCGGGGGCAAAGTACCTGCCCTCCAGGACACCTACACCACCCGATGTCACAGGAAGGCCATAAAGATCATCAAGGACAACAACCACCCGAGCCACTGCCTGTTCACCCCGCTATCATCCAGAAGGCGAGGTCAGTACAGATGCATCAAAGCTGGGACCGAGAGACTGAAAAACAGCTTCTATCTCAAGGCCATCACACTGTTAAACAGCCACCACTAACATTGAGTGGCTGCTGCCAACACACTGACTCAACTCCAGCCACTTTAATAATGGGAATTGATGGGAAATGATGTAAAATATATCACCAGCCACTTTAAACAATGCTACCTAATATAATGTTTACATACCCTACATTATTCATCTCATATGTATACGTATTAACTGTACTCTATATCATCTACTGCATCTTTGTGTAATACATGTATCACTAGCCACTTTAACTATGCCACTTTGTTTACATACTCATCTCATATGTATATACTGTACTCAATACCATCTACTGTATCTTGCCTATGCCGCTCTGTACCATCACTCATTCATATATCTTTATGTACATATTCTTTATCCCCTTACACTTGTGTCTATAAGGTAGTAGTTTTGGAATTGTTAGCTAGATTACTTGTTGGTTATTACTGCATTGTCGGAACTAGAAGCACAAGCATTTCGCTACACTCGCATTAACATCTGCTGACCATGTGTATGTGACAAATAACATTTGATTTGATTAGATTTGATTTCTTCAAGAATTAATGAGTATACTATATACACTATACACGCAATAGTATATGGACACCCCTTCAAATGAGTGGATTCGGCAATTTCAGCCACACCCGTTGCTGACGGGTGTATAAAATCGAGCACACAGCCATGCAATCCCCATAGACAAGCATTGACAGTAGAGCGGCCTTACTGAAAAGCTCAGCGACTTTCAACGTGGCACCGTCATTGGATGCCACATTTCCAACAAGTCTGTTTGTGAAATTTCTGCCCTGCTAGAGATACTCCTATCAACTGTAAGTGCTTTTATTGTCAAGTGGAATCGTCTAGGATCAACGGCTCAGCCGCGAAGTGGTAGGCCACACAAGCTCACAGAACGGGACCGCCAAGTGATGAAGCGCATAAAAATCGTCTGTCCTCGGTTGCAACACTCACCACCGAGTTCCAAACTGCCTCTGGAAGCTAAGAACTATTAGCAGGGAGCTTTCATGGCCGAGCAGCCCACACAAGCCTCAGATCACCATGGCCAATGTCAAGCGTCGGCTGGAGTGGTGTAAAGCCCGTCACCATTGTGCTCTGGAACAGTGAAAACGTGTTCTCTGGAGTGATGAATCACGCTTCACTATCTGGAAGTCCGACGGACGAATCTGGGTTTGGCGGTTGTAAGGAGAACTCTACCTGCCCCAATGCATATTTCCAACTGTAAAGTTTGATGGATGAGGAAAAATGGTCTGGGGCTGATTTTCATGGTTCGGGCATCTTAGTTCCAGTGAAGGGAAATCTTAATGTTACAGCTATCGTGTCTTTACTATCATTAAACTGAAGACTTATACATTTTATCAAAGATTCTCTGTAATTAGTATTACGCGATTAGACTGATTAATCGTGTAAATGTAATTAACTAGAAAGTCGGAGCACCAAGGAAAAATATTCAGATTACAAAATTATAATTTCCTAAAATAACGTTTCAATTATTTTATCTGATCAATTAGTCTTCAAATGAATTAATTATTTACTTTACCTCAGGTTAGTCTCATCCCAAACGTCGTAAATTATTGGTTATCTGCACAAACCCCGTCTTCACTATGAGTCACCCATACATCAAATGTCTTAAATAATTTATCTATTACTAATTTAGTAATTCACAGAAATGCATAAACATACAGTAAATATGGTTACAAGAAATGATAGGAGAATGTGCCCTAGTGGGCTAAACCGGCATGGCGGCTTGTCAGACAAAAGGGGAAGTGGGGGTCGACTAAGAAGTCACTCCAGAGTGCTAATTATAACAATTGAAATGCTAATCCCTTGCACATGAACGCTCACTCATTCGGGAACAATTGCAATCAATATATGTATTTCGCTCAGTGTGTCGTCTTGATTACTGGTGAAAAGTTTGTTTCTTTTGTAGAATCGTCTGTCTCTCTCCCCCTCTCTCTCTGTTGTGGTTAGAGTGAATTGTTCAGAGTGACATTCATTCGTTTTGTTATAGAATGGATGTTTCGGCAGTGGTTGTTCTTCGCGTTCAATGATACTGAATTCCTAGCTGCAGACTAGTAATTCATATCAAAGACTTGTTCTTATTCTGTTGGTATCGATAGTCTAAGAGTTTAACCACGTGGTATGGTTAAAAGATTCAGCAATGGTCCACAACCTTTGTTCTCCCCTAATGTAGAAAAACATGGTTTGGTGATAATTTCTCAAAGTTAAATTTTATTTGGAATGGCAGAAAAGGGCTGTCCCAGGACGCCTGACCCTAACTGGGCTCAGGGGCGGTCCAGGATGTCTGACCCTAACTGGGCTCAGGGGCGGTCCTCTGATTTAGTTAACTCCAATTCCCTTTTTGAGTTTCCCTTCATTAAACAGTCCAAAATCATATTACACCATTTTACAAACAGTATCATACTCACTCATTCATATTATACAACAATTAGATGTCAATCTCATATCTGAGGCTATTATATAAACAGCGTTATGGTAATGTGGCCACACCGTCTCCCATGAGCTTCCCCAAGTTGTAACAAACGGACCAGTTCGTAGCTGTATTCTTCCCCGATCTTTTATACTTTCTCCGGAACATGACATTTGTTCGTACCTCAAGTTCTGTGAGGTGGAAGGAATTGCTTTGTTCTCTATGAAAATGTACTCTCTCCATACTGTGTGTCCATGAGGAGATCCTCAGGAATTTACGACGTCTCTCTGACCACAGCAACCTAGTTGAAGGAGGCAAGGGGGGGCAGGGAGAGGGGGATGGGGCTTGCTATACCCAGAAGAGGCCAACGTCATGACACAGCATACAATGACCTTCTAGATGATTCTGTGCTTCCAGCTTTGTGGCAACAGTTTGGGGAAGGCCCTTTCCTGTTTCAGCATGACAATGCTCCTGAGCACAAAGCGAGGTCCATACATGCCTTTCCAGAAGAGTGGAGGCTGTTATAGGGGAATCAACTCCATATTAATGCCCATGATTTTGGAATGAGATGTTTGATGAGCAGGTGTCCACATACTTTTGGTCGTGTAGTGTAGGTTGGCAGCCATTAACTCTCTCTCTCTTATAATAAACACAAACTGGTGCACAGAGGCAGACAGACAGACATACGAGAACTGGCAATAATAAACCAGTACTGTAAATTGTGAATCATTGATCAGAAACACATGTCTATTTTTGTATGCATGCTATCTATCCAAATGTTTGTAATTGGTTTTGTATTCCGAGCAGGGCCCGGTTAATTCAGGGGCTTACCGGGGCTGAGGACCCTGGGCCCAGGCCTATGGGGGGCCCAAGAGGCCAACAAAATGTTTACTGTAATAATAATAATTTTTATCTAACCACAGGAGTCCTCTCTCAATTTTGAAAATACACCAGAGACCATAATTTAGGCACAGAGGATCAATAGTTTATAAAAAATAACTGTAGATTAGGTTTTATCTCAAGTACACACAGGTATCTGCCAAAATTAAGGAAACGCCAACATAAAATGTCTTAAAAAGGTGTTGCGCCACCACGAGCTGCCAGAACAGTTTCAATGCAGCCATGGCATAGACCTAAACCATGCCAGGAAAATGCACCCCACACACAACATATTCTTTGTATCCCTCGTTTACTCAAATGTTTCCTTTATTTTGGCAGTTACCGGTATGCCGACAGTTGGAAAGGCTGCATTATAGGCTGCAGCTAGTTGCGGTTGTGGCCAAAGACATATAGTCCATAGAAGGGTCTCCTAACCTCTTATCCTGGCAATTTGACTATGAAACTCATGGGTACACTAGCAATGGATGCCAGTCCTGACTGGAATGGGAACTATCTATGGATTATATTTTTATGGTTGGTTGCGGCTGTCAGTTTGCCTTTTGCAGATTTCAAAAAGAAAAACGTAAAGTATTGGAAAGCAAATGCCGACTGCTGAAAAGTGAAGACTATCTGTCTGTAGAACCAATAGAAATAATCAGTTCTCAACAACTCCCAATTTGTAGGGGAGGGGCGCGGGGGAGGGAGCCTATAAAAAAAACATAGCCCCAGGGCCTATGATGTCTTAATCCGGCCCTGATTCCTAGGTGTGTGTGTGATCTGAAGAACAGGGAACCCATCGTGCACATTGTGTTCCTAATAAATATTTTACATTTGAAGTAAAAACAACATAAGAAAGTGTTACATTTCAAAGTGTTCTCTGCAAAAAGGTAAATAGCTGTATGTAAGAAGCTGTTCAATGTTTGAGCATGCTTTGTGTTTTATGTTTGTTCATTGATGAAGGACAAGCCGGAGGGTAAGTTTAATTACCTTTAGTAACCCAATGCTGCCTGGAGCTAGCAATGTACAACAGCGTGTAACCATCAGAGGTGGGACCAGATCACTATTATTCGTGTCACAAGCAAGTCGTCAGTCACAATAAAGGTCTTAGTCTCAAGTTGAGTCCAAGGTCGAGTCTCGAGTCAAGTCCAAGTTGTGCATTCTACGAGCAAGTCAAGTTTGAGTCAATGTCGAGTCACAAGTTTTTTCAAGTCAATTCTCAAATAGTAAAAAATAAATCTACACATGCAATGACAACTACAAATGTGTCCATTTATTGAGGCTATCAGACATCCCTTTTCATTATTTTTTATGAAACACATTTTGACAAGCAGTTTTGACATGCCAAAAGACCAGTAGCTAGGCCTGTGCTAGGAATTGTTGCTTGATGCCCATTGCTGGTGAGCTTGAAAAGTAATATTCTTGACCACCAAACTGTTTTTGGAGGTGGATATTTGATTTTTTGGCAATTTGCTCTCCCTACAATATGACATGTTGCAGACGCACAATTGGCCTTGCGTCGTCCGGGTTAGGGAGGGTTTGGCCGGTAGGGATATCCTTGTCTCATCGTGTACTAGCGACTCCTGTGGTGGGCCGGGCACAGTGTGTGCTGACCATGTCGCCAGGTGTACGGTGTTTCCTCTGACACATTGGTGCGGCTGAAATTCAGTGTTTTCCTGGGATCTAAGCTCATGAAAACATGTCCCCTTTGTGGGTCCGAAGCGAGATTTGGTTGAGGGTCCCCCCCACCCCGTGGGCAAAACATTTTATTGACCGCGGAGAGGAAAGGGTTTTAAAGTACATTTCCTGCAATTCTACACGTTTTGCCATGGGGAGAGAAAATGCTGCAGTTTTAAAGCTAATTTCCTGCAATTCTACATATTTTGCCATGTTAATATGATATCTGAGTGAGAGTGACTAACAAAATCAATGTAGGTCTCTTGGATGTCTAGGGCCCTGGGCATGTGTCCTGCTTGCCCTGTCGGTATTCGTCCATGATAACTACAAGTTTAGGTAACTGGCTAGAATAATTTACCAATCTAAAAATTGTTAGCTGCCATGGCTAATTGAGTGACTCAGAGTGGCTGACATAACAAGACAAAACTGCTGATGCACAACAAAATTGCATCTTGTGTATTCCACTATTCTACATGAACTGTGTGGTCCTTTGTAGCTTAGTTGGTGGCTTAAGTTAGTTTTTTTACATCCCAATATTGCACTTTATATACATATGTACATCACAGAAGACTTCCCAGTTGTCTTGAACTCACTGAAGTCAAGTTTTCGCAGTTCTGAGTTAACAGTTGTTTTGAGCGCGGAACAAATCATGCTTCATTGACAGCATGGCAAATGTTGAATGTTTATCATTTTAAACTTGGAAAAGAGCCCCTTATTTCCAGATATGGGACCACACAGCAACTCCACTGAATAACAGGCTAGTGATTGCTTCACAATGCTTGCAGTTAGCTACTGTCACTGATTTCTTCCAAACCACTCATTGTTGAAATTGCGATTGTGTAATGTTTATTTCCAATGGCCGATGAGCACCGATACGTTGTAGCTATAGTTTCTCTTCATTATTTCTCCTCATATGACAAGGATTAAAACAGATTTGCCAGTGAATAGTCAACTTGATTCGTGATGATGACTGCCAGCTAAGATTTTGAAAGTATGATGTTGACCTAATCAGTCCAATTAAAGCTATGGTAGATATAACGTGATTTGACGTAATTTTATCTGTGGCCAATGACTTTGAGCCTTCTTGGATGGGCACTTCTAATGTAACTCTATAGCAGCACCCAAAGGGCTAGAATTTTCTAGCTCTACCCTTAGACTTGGCGGTGACGTAGTGTCCCCATGAGTGACAGAACACTGAGCCAATCACGGCACAACTCTCCGTATTTTCTGCTGGCTTGCCCCACCACCACAGAAAGCACTGAGCTAGGCGGAAACACCTGCATTTTGGAGCTGCCTTACTCAAGAAAACAAAAAGAGACCATGTTTGTATGTGGCTTATTAACTCAATGATACATTTTTTTTTTACATTTTACATTTGACATTGTTTGCAAACTGATATGTGACACGTATTAATGCCAAAATAACATTTTGTGGGGGGGCAAAAATTGTGGGGCTCAAAAAAAGTGGGTCTCTGTGCTGAATGACAGGTCGCAGTCATGGTGAATACTGTTACAGATGTGTTGTCCATGTTTGTCTTGAATTCTGCCTTTATAGAACTGTGCATGTGCTTGTTGAAGGTTCAATCAATAATTTATTTTTCTCCAATATACAGTTGAAAATTAAAACTTGTTTTTCAATCACTACACAAATGTAATGTTAACAAACTATAGTTTTGGCAAGTCGGGTAGGACATCTGCTTTGTGCATGACACTAGTCATTTTTCCAACAATTGTTTACAGACAGATTATTTAAGTTGACTGTGCCTTTCAACAGCTTGGAAAATTCCAGAAAATTATGTCATGGCTTTAGAAGCTTATGATAGGCTCATTGACATAATTTGAGTCAATTGGAGGTGTACCTGTGGATGTATTTCAAGGCCTACCTTCAAAGTCAGTGCCTCTTTGCTTGACATGGGCAAATCAAAATAAATCAGAAATCAAGTCTGGTTCATCTTTGGGAGACATTTCCAAACGCCTGAATGTACCAGGTTCATCTGTACAAACAATAATACGCAAGTATAAACACCATGGGACCTCGCAGCTGTCATACTGCTCAGGAAGGAGACGTGTTCTGTCTCCTAGAGATGAACGTACTTTGATGCGAAAAGTGCAAATCAATCCCAGAACAACAGCAAAGGACCCTGTGAAGATGACGGAGGAAACAGGTACAAAAGTATATTTAGCCAAAGTTAAACGAGTCCTATATCGACATAACCTGAAAGGCCGCTCAGCAAGGAAGAAGCCACAGCTCCAAAACCGTCATAAAAACTCCAGACTATGGTTTGCAACTGCACATGGGGACAAAGATCATACTTTTTTGGAGGAGCTTGCAAGCCGAAGAACACCATCCCAACCTTGAAGCATGGGGGTGGCAGCATCATGTTGGGGGTGCTTTGCTGGAGGAGGGACTGGTGCACTTCACAAAATGGATGGCGTCATGAGGAATGAAAATTATGTGGATATATTGAAGCAACATCTCAAGACATCAGTCAGGAAGTTAAAGCTTGGTCGCAAATGGGTCTACCAAATGGACAATGACCCCAAGCATACTTCCAAACTTATGGCAAAATGGCTTAAGGACAACAAAGTCAATGTATTGGAGTAGCCATCACAAAGCTCTGACCTCAATCCGATATACATTTTTTGGGCAGAACTGAAAAAGCATGTGCGAGTAAGGAGGCCTACAAACCTGACTCAGTTACACCAACTCTGTCAGGAGAAATGGGCCAAAAATCACCAAACTTATTGTGGGAAGCTTGTGGAAGGCTACCCGAAATGTTTGACCCAAGTTAAACAATTTGAAGGCAATGTTACCAAATACGGATTGAGTGTATGTAAACTTCTGACCCACGGGGAATGTGATCAACGAAATAAAAGCTGAAATAAATCATCCTCTCTACTATTATTCTGACATTTCACATTCTTAAAATAAAGTGGTGATCCTAACTGACCTAAGACAGGGAATTTTTACTTGTATTAAATGTCAGGAATTGTGAAAAACTGAGTTTAAATGTATTTGGCTAAGGTGTATGTAAACTTCAGACTCAACTGTCGTGGGTCAAATTGTATTCACAATCAAAGCTGTAGCAAAACACAGGCACATAGACACAGGTTATGATGGTAAGATATTTTAATATGTGACACATATTATTGCCAATATAACATGCAAAACAGGCAAGCCTGTTTGTTTTTGGGGGGGCAAAAAATGTGGGTTAGGGTTAGGGCTCTGCCCCACCTGTGCTGAATGACAGGTCGCCACTGCACTCTCTGAATTAATTTTAATTCAACTACTGAAAACCCTCCCACTTGCTGGCCAACAGATCTTCTCTGTAGTTTCCATTCAATAGGGTTTTCAGTACATTTATCTTAAGCTATCCCTTTCAATGCGGTGTACATTTAATTATAATTTTGTGGACAGACTCTCTCCAATACATGGAGAGAACAGATTCAGAATAGATGGATTAATGAAAGAATGCCATCTATGCATCTTCATCTCAGTTTCAGCAGCAACTTGTAGATTTAAAAATAGCCTGATCTTGTAGATTCTTTAGGCACATTTTAGGGTTAGGAAAGCATGTATGAATCATTAAATAAACGTGTTTGGAGAGCCTTTACGCACAAAATATATTGATGAATCAAAAATACATGGGTTTGATTCATCCTGAATCCTGGAAAAAAGTGTACAATAGGGGTTGAACAATAGTCCTATAAATATACCCTTAATCCTCACTATTCATGGAACTGTATGACAACAGTCCAGTCGGTGTGAACCATGAGCCAGGCTCCAGGTTTAAACTGCTACCTGGTCTGAGTTCCATAATGATTCAAATAGACTACTTGTCCCAAATTACTGCACAACATTAGCCTAATATGATCCACTAATGTGATCCACGTGATAGAGGAAAGAAAGGTACACGGAATGGAATGATGAAAAATGTACGCTACAAATTGAAGAAAACTAACACTAAAGTAACAGTTAGAAATGTATGTGTGTATTACTGACGGTGGCTCCCGATAGTGGCTAATATATGACATGATACACAATGTAATATAAAACGGAGAAAAGCACAAGCATAGGCTATAATTAAAACATACATCAACTCGGCAGGTTCAGCCCTACAGAAGCCTCTAACTTGGGTGTCCAAATTTCATCCATGCAAATTGTGAGGGCACACAATTTAAATGTTGAATAACGGCACAGCTGTTTAGTCCAGCCTATTTCACTGTGGAAAAGGGGACGCCACACGTCATGTTTATATGATTTTCACTTTGCTTCCATATGGCTAGTTTCACATTTATCTACATGGTTCCCAAGGAAAAACAATCTAAAACAATTGCTATGTGTATTCACAATCCCCTTCTACTAACGGACTACTTATTTTCCTAGCTCTTTTATATTGCTCTTATCCATTTATAAATTACAGTGCATGGAGAATGCTAGGATTTCTGTCAGAAAAAAAAGTAGATGCTTTCTCTACTGAGAAACCGGCAGGTTTGCTCGACCTTATTCAAGGTTTCTTGGCGCATAAAGGTGGTGTATAGAATAGGGTTCATCTGTAGACACCTCCGCCACACCTTCATTTCTTAAATCTCCACCCTGAGCCAATGGGTGAATAGCATGCTATTCTCATGCTTAAATTCAAGGTCAGAATATGCATAGAGATAAAAGTACATAAAAAGGAATTACTTTCCATTTGCGTGTGCTTACCCTGGGTTGGAATCGGGGCCAATGTGAATAGCGCATCAATGCAAGGGCTCCCAATCATCATTACTAACATCAGCCATTTGTCAAGCAAAGTAAAACATTCAGAAATGATGGATTTACAGCCAGTCTATATTTTCCATTTTGATCATTACAAACTCTTGTATTCGTTTATACATACCACAGATAACCCATGATTTAGGTCGATGATTGATATTTCCAAAATAAAGGAAATCGCACACAAAAAACACAGTTGTTTACATTTACATTTAAGTCATTTAGCAGACGCTCTTATCCAGAGCGACTTACAAATTGGTGCATTCACCTTATGACATCCAGTGGAACAGCCACTTAATCTGGTACTTTTCATTTTTATTATTGAATTGACAGAGAAATCCATTAAATATATATAAGTTACAATTATTGTTCATCACTTAACAAATGTGAATTTATTCTTTCTCATTCTCTATGTACAGTAGGCCTCAGGCCTCAGACTAAAATGTAGTCTGGTGACTGATGCGGCTGTATGCTGTATACGATATTAAATATAAAACCTAGACTTGACTCAGCCCTTTTTTGACCAATTGTGTATTTAGATACAACAGATGTGAAGGGCAGCTCTCTGAGACAGGGAAGACAGTGGCAGAAATAGTTCTAATCATACAAGTAATCATACTAATAATGATGACAACATGAAAATATACACTATTGTGGATTACAGATGCTTTTCATTGTTTTCATACACTTTATTTATAGTGACTTTAGAACTAAAATAATGTTTACAGCATAATTGTAGGTCTACATGGTGGTTTTGAAAAGTATATTCACAAATGTGAAGTGTAAATATCCCATTCAATTCTGTTATAATAGGGTTCATGTAAAGCTCGACAGGCTCCACCCACATCTTGATGAGACATTTACATACAGTATCTGTTTCATGTACATCTTGCCATAATTGCACGTTGCAGTTTTTCGGTGACATTGCTTTTACTTTAACAATTTATTCATTATTCATCATGAAAACTTTGTCTACAGGACTAGAACTGTGTTTAACCCATTTTTAACAGGAGGTCAACCTGTTAGACACACGGCATATTTTTAAGACATGCGTTCTGATGGCTTGATTGGCCATTCCGTAAATTGCAGGGTTTATCAATGGTGTAAGCAATGTATAGTATAGTGACATGATGATCCGAACCATAAAAGATGTCCCACTCATGTTAAATCTACTTTGAGCTATTTCAAAAAACCCTCCAATAGAGTAGTTTATTACTGAAAGTAAATGAGGGATGCACGTTTTCAGTGCTTTGACCTGAGATTCTTTTGAGGATTTCAGACAGACCCTGTAAATGTGTGCATATGAGAATATAATCATGAGGAGCTGTGGGATCATAATGAAAGCCATTAGCACAAGTCCTACAATACTACTAAGATGTAGTAGAACACGCATTTTTCACCAATTCAAAATTGACACAAAACAATTTAAAATGTATGAACCTCCCACAAAACCTCAATCTCAAAGTAAAGCCGAAGTACATCAGAAAGAGAGAAAAGGGATATAGCCATGCCAATGCAATAAGTTTACACATCTTGGGAATAGACATAATGCTGTGATAATGTAGTGGATGACAGATGGCAACATACCGGTCATATCCCATGACAGCCAAAATATGAAATTCAACCGCTGCATATGTATGTACCCAATAGATTTGTATTAGACACCATGGCAATGATATCTCATATGTCTCAGACAAAAGTAGAATCAGAGTCGAGGGAAGAAATCCAGTGCTGCCGTATAGTCCGTTAGCAGCTAAGTTACATATGAACACGTACATGGGTTGATGCAGAGCTCTCTGACAGCATATCACAGCAATCAGCAGCAAATTGAAAGAGATGATCAAAATATACAACAACATAAATATCCAAAACTGCAGGTACTTGTTATTTTCCATGACAGCATACGCAGTCATGGTAAATACTGTTACAGATGTGTTGTCCATGTTTGTCTTGAATTCTGAAAAGACAAGAAACATTGCCTTTATACAACTCAACCCTTCAGAAAGTATTTATACCACTTGTCTATTACACATTTTGTTACATCCTGAATTCAAAATGGATGAAGTATATTTTATTCTCACCCATCCACCCACCCTGTTATGACAAAGTGAAAACATTTTTATACATTGTTTTGCAAATGTATAGAAAATTTAATGCAGAAATATCTCATTTACATAAGCTACCGTTCAAAAGTTTGGGGTCACTAAGAAATGTCCTTGTTTTTTAAAGAAAAGCACATTTTTTGTCCTTTAAAATAACATCAAATTGATCAGAAATACAGTGTAGATATTGTTAATGTTGTAAATGACTATTGTAGCTGGAAACTGCTGGAAATATCTACATAGGCGTACAGAGGCTCATTATCAGCAACCATCACTCCTGTGTTCCAATGGCACATTGTGTTAGCTAATCCAAGTTGATCATTTTAAAAGGTTAGTTGATCATTAGAAAACCCTTTTGCAATTATGTTGGCACAGCTGAAAACTGTTGTTCTGATTAAAGAAGCAATAAAACTGGCCTTCTTGTTGAGTATCTGGAGCATCAGCATTTGTGGGTTCAATTACAGGTTCAAAATGGCCAGAAACAAAGACTCATCATTCTGTTCTTGTTCTGAGAAATGAAGGCTATTCCATGTGAGAAATTGCCAAGAAACTGAACATTTCGTATAATGCTGTGTACTACTCCCTTCACAGAACAGCGCAAACTGTCTCTAACCAGAATAGAAAGAGGAGTGAGAGGCCCCGTGCACAACTGAACAAGTGAACAAGTACATTAGAGTATCTAGTTTGAGAAACATACACCACACAAGTCTTCAACTGGCAGCTTCATTAAATAGTACCTGCAAAACACCAGTCTCAATGTCAACAGTGAAGAGGCAACTCCGAGATGCTGGCTTTCTAGGCAGAGTTGCAAAGAAAAAGCCATATCTCAGGATGGCCATTAAAAATAAAAGATTAAGATGGGCAAAAGAACACAGACACACAGAGGAACTCTGCCTAGAAGGCCAGCATCCCGGAGTCGCCTCTTCATTGTTGACGTTGAGACTGGTGTTCTGTGGGTAAAACACACATAAATAAGATAAAACATGAAATTGTCTTCATTTATTCTTCATCGAAATAACTTATTATTCTCAACAACCTTTAAATTCCACCTAGTGCAAACACTTAGTAAATATGATCTACATTAATCTCTTATCCATTGTATGAATATGGTCATTTGATTTGTTTAATTAAAAGCATTAAGGTTCTACCATGTTCCGACTAGCAGGGACGTCATGGAACAATTACCTCTGAGAACAATTACCTCTGTCATTATTCAAACTGGATAGAGAATTGTTAAAGGCCTGTTGCGGTCAAAAAGGTAATTTCCTGTGTTTTACATATATTTCCACACTATGAGGTCGGAATAATTCTATGAAATTGTGAAAATGATGTTAATACCCTTTTAGTGTACGAACTGTTTGAAAAGACCACCTGAAATTTCTACCTGTTTTGGTGGGATGGAGTTTTGGCCAAATTAGTTATTTTTAATCTTTATTTAACAAGGCAAGTCAGTTAAGAACAAATGTTTATTTTCAATTATGGCCTCTGAACAGTGGGTTAACTGCTTTGTTCAGGGGTAGAACAACAGATTTGTACCTTGTCAGCTCAGGGATTTGATGTTGCAACCTTTCAGTTACTAGTCCAACGCTCTATCCACTAGGATACCTGCCGCCCCATGTAGACCAATAAGAAAGAGAATTCCAAACTGCTCTTCCAATAACAGCTCGTTTTCAGTTTCAGTGTTGAAAACAATCACAGTAAGGTACTTAAATGTTACACAGAAATGATTTGACAATGAACTAATGAAATGGCTTTAACTAGCCTTTATAAATACATTATTTCTAAATATCATTGTACCTTCAGACAACTTAGATCCCTAGTTATTGAATTAAACAATAATAACTCAACAGGAAATGACTCAAAACAAGGAAACAAATGTAGACAATAAACACATTTTAAAGAAAATAATTAAAGGAGAAACCATAAATTAAGAGTTATTCAGAAAACTAAAATGCAGTGTGCATGATTTACCTGTTTCTGAGAGTCTGAGAGTTAAATAAAGGTTAAATAAAAATTCAATGAAATGTCCCTCTCAATCCAACACTGCCAGTGTTACACCTCCCCAGGCTGGCAGAAGTGAATGAAAATGTTGCATCAAGTGTCTTTTTGTTAAGACATGTAAAAACATGACGTCAGTTATTTGTGCAACATATTTGACTGATGTTGAGTATTCCAATCCCACAGGACACTAGCTGTAATCTGTGTGTTCCTAGACACACCGTGTCAATAACACTTTCTGAAACAATGTCAAATATAGTAGTGACCTGACAAATATGCTTAACTGCACAAATTAATTGCATTTTAATTGATCAACTTATTTATTTAATGAGAAAAACATCTTGGTACAGGATCACACACAGTGAGCAATACTTTTGTTGGTTAGGGCCCTGACATTAAAGGGATAGTTAGTTTTTTAAAAGTTTTATCTTATGTTTGACTAAACAAGGGTGTTGTCGTTTGATCCTTATAGATTCAAATCAAATCAAATCAATTTGTCACATACACATGGTTATCAGATGTTAATGCGAGTGTAGCGAAATGCTTGTGCTTCTAGTTCCGACAATGCAGTAATAACCAACGAGTAATTTAACCTAACAATTCCAAAACTACTACCTTATACACAAGTGTAAAGGGATAAAGAATATGTACATAAAGATATATGAATGAGTGATGGTACAGAACGGCATAGGCAAGATGCAGTAGATGGTATCGAGTACAGTATATACATATGAGATGAGTAATGTAGGGTATGTAAACAAAGTGGCATAGTTAAAGTGGCTAGTGATACATGTATTACATAAAAATGCAGTAGATGATATAGAGTACAGTATATACGTATGAGTATACATATGAGATGAATAATGTAGGGTATGTAAACATTATATTAGGTAGCATTGTTTAAAGTGGCTAGTGATATATTTTACATCAATTTCCATCAATTCCCATTATTAAAGTGGCTGGAGTTGATTGGTTTGGTTGCTGGTTATTGCTGGTTATTTAGAAATGTCCAGGATGTTATAATAATAATAATTACAACAATTAATTTCTTTGCATAGCACATTTAATACACAGAATGCAGCTCAAAGATTCAAATAATTGGCTAACAAACATAACAGGTCAATTTTGGGGGGAGATTCAATGAAATGTATTCAGTTTGGATGAAAAAAGCAACACCCTAGGTCAGGGCAATTCATCTATATTCTTATGGGAGCCAAGTATTGCAATTATTCTTCCGAAGAACTATAAAAAACAGCATGCACACACACCATATAAAACACTTAAAGATCCCCGCCAGCCTCTGTAGAACCTCATTTATTACCTCATTTACTTAACAAAAGGCTCAATAGGTAGTCCAGGTGTCCTCTGACATGGCACAAGTGGGAGTGGGTCTTTTCTCTTTTGTCCTCAATTGCTCCTCAATTGTTCCAGCAAGCAAGGGGGAGGCCGATGACATCACAGTACACGATCAGACCAACTCCTTGAATTGCCAAACACTTAATTTTCGCAGTTGTGTCTAAACTACTTTCTTTTTCTTTTTAAATGTAACCATTGAGTGTGTGTTCTTTACTGTATTTGTACTTGGAATATCGTTTTTTAACTGGAAGAGTTTAAAAAATAGCTGGAGTGGGACTTTAATAAAAATCCCCTGAAAACAAAGCATTTTAGCTATTATATTTACTGCCCTAACACACGGATAGTGATAACATGGACCAACCAGCTACTTTTATTTTTGTGCTTTTGAATCAGTCTGAATGAAGTATACTTTGAATATATTTTCCTCAGTCAATGAAAAAGATTTCATCCTCACTCTATGTACAACAGACTGTATGTTGTAAATGTCAAAAACACAATGTTGACGGCTCAGTACATCACCGGGATCAAGCTTCCTGCCATCCAGGACCTCTATACCAGGCGGTGTCAGAGGAAGGCCCTGAAAATGGTCAAAGACTCCAGCCACACTAGTCATAGACTGTTCTCTCTGCTACCGCACAGCAAGTGGTACCGGAGTGCCAAGTCTAGGTCCAAGAGGCTTCTAAACAGCTACTACCCCCAAGCCATAAGACTCCTGAACAGCTAATCAAATGGCTACCCAGACTACCCCCCAAAAAAAAAGCTGCTACTACTCTCTGTTATTATCTATGCATAGCCACTTTAATAACCCTACCTAGATGTACATAATTATCTCAATTACCTCGACACCAGTGCCCCCACACATTGACACATTGATTCTGTACCGGTACCCCCTGTATATCGCCCCACTATTTTGATTTACTGCTGCTCTTTAATTATTTACAAATTCTTTCTTTGGCCGCCTCTCCTTCCAGTTCTCTGCTGCCAATGACTGGAACGAACTACAAAAATCTCTGAAACTGGAAACACTTATCTCCCTCACTAGCTTTAAGCACCAACTGTCAGAGCAGCTCACAGATTACTGCACCTGTACATAGCCCACCTATAATTTAGTCCAAACAACTACCTCTTTCCCTACTGTATTTAATTAATTTATTTATTTTGCTCCTTTGCACCCCATTATTTGTATTTCTACTTTGCACATTCTTCCATTGCAAAACTACCATTCCAGTGTTTTACTTGCTATATTGTATTTACTTTGCCACCATGGCCTTTTTTTGCCTTTACCTCCCTTATCTCACCTCATTTGCTCACATCATATTTGTTCACATCCTACTTGTTTATACTGTATTATTGACTGTATGTTTGTTTTACTCCAGGTGTAACTCTGTGTCGTTGTATGTGTCGAACTGCTTTGCTTTATCTTGGCCAGGTCGCAATTGTAAATGAGAACTTGTTCTCAACTTGCCTACCTGGTTAAATAAAGGTGAAAGAAATAAATAAATAAATTTGTTTTTCTTATCCCTTACTTTTTTAGGTATTTTCTCAAAACTGCATTGTTAAGGGCTTGTAAGTAATCATTTCACTGTAAGGTCTACACCTGCTGTATTCGGCGCATTTGACAAATACAATTTGATTTGATTTGACCTAAGCTCTCATCTACAATAAGGCCCTAGCCAGGAAGGTAATGCTATATGCAGAGGTCACAAAGCGATATAGGCCTACAGTAATTTTAACCCCCTAAAACGTGGGTTGCCATTGTTCGCATGGCCACATTGGGTACATGGCTCCCTTCTCCCTCCATCCAGTTCCATCAGAGTTACATCAGTGTTGTCTGACGGGAGGTAATTACTGCGGTGTCCTCATCTGCTTCACCCTATCCTCCAGACACAGAGTGTTCCATTTGGTCGGAGTGTCCTTTAGGTCTCATCAGTGTGTGGGTTTTAATTGCTTTCCAGGGGATGAAAGTATCAAGTGGATAATGACCTCTGATAAACATGTTTATCCATTTTGCAGTTCATCAGCGATATCCCAGAAGGTACTGAGAACCCTCCAGAATGTGCACAACGTCAGAATATCCAAAATTGGATAGCAACATCTATAGTTGAAAGTTAATATACTGTAACTCTAAAGTTACATTCTCTTCATAATGACACTCTCCATAGGTCATCTGTCAATTACGAGGAAAATCAAATCCAAATCAAATGTTATTTGTCATATGCTTTGTAAACAACAGGTATAGACTAACAGTAAAATGCTTACTTACAGGTCATTTTCCATCAATGCAGAGTTAAAGATAAAGATTTAAAAAATAAACAAGGAATAAATACACAGGGAATAATGATTAACAATAATGAGTAAAAATAACATGGCAATATACAGGGAATACCAGTACCAAGACAATGTGCAGGGGTATAAGGTACAGTAGCTATGTACATGTAGGTAGGGATAACATGACTAGGCAACATGATAGATAATAGACAGTAGCAGCATTGTATGTGGTGTGTGTGAGTGTGTTTGTGGCATCAGTATGCATATGTGCCCATGTTATGTGTGTGTGGACGTATGTAGTGTGTGTGTGTGTGTGTGTGTGTGTGTGTGTGTGTGTGTGTGTGTGTGTGTGTGTGTGTGTGTGTGTGTGTGTGTGTGTGTGTGTGTGTGTGTGTGTGTGTGTGTGTGTGTGTGTGTGTGTGTGTGTGTGTGTGTACAGTGGGGCAAAAGTTTTGTCAGCCACCAATTGTGCAAGTTCTCCCACTTAAAAAGACGAGAGAGGCCTGTAATCTTCATCATGAGTACACTTCTACAATGATAGACAAAATGAGGGGTAAATGAGGGAAATAACATTGTAGGATTTTATATGAATTTATTTGCAAATTATGGTGGAAAATAAGTATTTGGTCACCTACAAACAAGCAAGATTTCCTGCTCTCACAGACCTGTAACTTCTTCTTTAAGAGGCTCCTCTGTCCTCCACTCGTTACCTGTATTAATGGCACCTGTTTGAACTTGTTATCAGTATAAAAGACACCTGTCCACAACCTCAAACAGTCACACTCCAAACTCCACTATGGCCAAGACCAAAGAGCTGTCAAAGGACACCAGAAACAAAATTGTAGACCTGCACCAGGCTGGGAAGACTGTATCTGCAATAGGTAAGCAGCTTGGTTTGAAGAAATCAACTGTGGGAGCAATTATTAGGAAATGGAAGACATACAAGACCACTGATAATCTCCCTCGATCTGGTGCTCCACGCAAGATCTCACTCCGTGGGGTCAAAATGATCACAAGAACGGTGAGCAAAAATCCCAGAACCACACGGGGGGACCTAGTGAATGACCTGCAGAGAGCTGGGACCAAAGTAACAAAGCCTACCATCAGTAACACACTCCGCCGCCAGGGACTCAAATCCTGCAGTGCCAGACGTGTCCCCCTGCTTAAGACAGTACATGTCCAGGCCCGTCTGAAGTTTGCTAGAGAGCATTTGGATGATCCAGAAGAAGATTGGGAGAATGTCATATGGTCCGATGAAACCAAAATATAACTTTGAATGAAAGTTATGGGGAATGAATGGGGCCATGTATCGTGAGATTTTGAGTGAAAACCTCCTTCCATCAGCAAGGGCATTGAAGATGAAACGTGGCTGGGTCTTTCAGCATGACAATGATCCCAAACACACCGCCCGGGCAACGAAGGAGTGGCTTCGTAAGAAGCATTTCAAGGTCCTGGAGTGGCCTAGCCAGTCTCCAGATCTTAACCCTATAGAAAATCTTTGGAGGGAGTTGAAAGTCTGTGTTGCCCAGCAACAGCCCCAAAACATCACTGCTCTAGAGGAGATCTGCATGGAGGAATGGGCCAAAATACCAGCAAAAGTGTGTGAAAACCTTGTGAAGACTTACAGAAAACGTTTGACCTCTGTCATTGACAACAAAGGGTATATAACAAACTATTGAGATAAACTTTTGTTATTGACCAAATACTTATTTTCCACCATAATTTGCAAATAAATTCATAAAAAATCCTACAATGTTGTTTTCTGGATTTCTTTCTCTCAATTTGTCTGTCATAGTTGAAGTGTACCTATGATGAATATTACAGGCCTCTCTCACATTTTAAGTGGGAGAACTTGCACAATTGGTGGCTGACTAAATACTTTTTTGCCCCACTGTATATGTGTGTTGTGGTGCCAGTGTATGTATGTGTGAGTATGTGGGTAGATTCCAGTGTGTGTGCATAGAGTCAGTGCAAGAGTTTGTGCAAAAAAGGGTCAATGCAGGTAATCTGGGTGGCCATTTGATGAGATATTTTGCGGTCTTGTTTAGCAGTCTTCTGACATAGTGGTAGAAGCTGTTCAGGGTAGTGTTAGTTCCAGACGTGGTACACTGGTACCTGCTTGCCATGTGGCAGCAGAGAGAACATTCCTTGGCTTGGGTGGCTGGAGTCCTTGACCATTTTTTGGACACCGCTTGGTATAGAGGTCCTGGTTGGTTGGCGGCCCAGCCCCAGTAATGTACTGGGCTGTAATCACCACCCTCTGTAGCGCCTTACGGTCGGGTACCTTGCAGTTGCTGTACCAATAGTGATGCAGCTAGTCAAGATGCTGTCAGTCGTGTAGCTATAGAACTTTATGAGGATCTGAGGGCCCGTGCCATATCTTTTCAGCCTCCCGAGGAGGAAGAGGGGATGTCGTGCCCTCTTCACAACTGTGTGTGTGGACCATGTTAATTTCTTAGTGATGTGGACACAGGATCTTACAGCTCTCAAATTTCTCCACTACAGCCCCATCGATGTGGATGGGGGCATACTCTCCCCTCTATTTCCTGTAGCCCACAAACAGCTCATTTGTCTTGCTGACGCTGAGAGAGAGGTTGTTGTCCTGGCACCACACTGGGCCCCCGTGTTGATGATTAGCATGGCGGATATGTCCCTCACGGCCTGTGGGATGCCTGTCAGGAAGTCCAGGAACTTTCAGGAAGTCCAACACCTTGCAGAGGGAGGTGTTCAGTCAGGTCCTGAGATTGGTGATGAGCTTGGAGGGGACTATGGTGTTGAATGCTTAGCTGTAGTCGATGATCAGCATTCTTACATAGTTATTCCTTTTGTCCAGGTAGGTAAGGGCAGTGTGGAGAGCAACAGAGATTGTATCATCTGTGAATCTGTTGGGGCAGTATGAGAACTGGAGTGGGTCCAGAGTGTCTGGCATGATAGTGTTGATGTGAGCCATGACAAGTCTTTCAAAGCATTTCATGGCTATAGAGATGAGTGCTACAGGGTGATAGTCATTTAGGCAGTTTACCTTGGTGTTCTTGGGCACTGGGAATATGGCGGTCTGCTTGAAAAAGACCGGATCAGGAATAGGTTGAAAATGTCAGTGAAGACACTTGCCAGCTGGTCAGAGCATGCTCTGAGTACACGTCCTGGTATTCCGTCTGGCCCTGCGGCCATGCGAATGTTAACCTAGGTCTTACTCCCATCGGCTATGGAGAGTGAAATCACAAAGCACTCCGGAACAGCTAGTGCTTTCATTTAACTCGGTAGGCTCGTGTCGCTGAGCAGCTCACAGCTGGGCTTCCATTAGTAATCTGCGATAAACAGATTGTAAACACAAGCCATCCGTTGAGTGTCAGAGCCAGGGCAGGAGGATTCCATTTTAATCCTGTATACACGCTTTGCCTGTATGATGGAGGTCGTAGAGGGATTTCTTATGAGTGTCCGGATTAGTGTACCGCTCCTTGAAAGCGGCAACTCTAACTTTTAGCTCAGTGATAAAGTCGTACTTGAGTAAAAGTAAAGATACCTTAATAGAAAATGACTCAAGTAAAAGTGAAAGTCACTCAGTAAAATATTACTTGAGTAAAAGTCTAAAAGGATTTGGTTTAAAATTTACTTAAGTATCAAAAGTAAATGTAATTGCTAAAATATACATAAGTATCAAAAGTACAAGTATAAATAATTAAAAATTCCTTATATTAAGCAAACCAGACAGCACGATCTTGTTGTTTTTTAAACTTAGACATAATTTACTAACAATGCATTTGGTGTTAGTGAGTCAGAGGCAGTAAAGATGACCAGGGATGTTCTCTTGATAAGTGTGTGAATTAGACAATTTTTCTGTCCTGCTCGGAATTCAAAATGTAACTATTATTATTGGGTGTCAAGGAAAATGTAAGGAGTAAAAATAACATTATTTTCTTCAGGAAAGTACAGATAGACCAAAAACTACTTAAGTAGTACTTCAAAAAACTTTACACCCCTGTAAAAAATTGGTCACACTGCCATGCAATCTCCATAGACAAATATTGGCAGTAGAATGGCCTTAGTGAAGAGTTCAGTGATTTTCAATGTGGCACCGTCATAGGATGTACTATTTATATAATATATAAATACAGTACCAGTCAAAAGTTTAGACACATGTACTCATTCAAGGGTTTTTCTTTATTTGTACTATTTTCTACATTGTAGAATAATAGTGAAGACATCAAAACTATGAAATAACATATATGGAATCTGGTAGTAACCAAAAAAAGAGTTAAACAATTCAAAATATATTTTATATTCTTCAAAGTAGCCACCCTTTGCCTTGATGACAGCTTTGCACACTCTTGGCATTCTCTCAACCAGATTCATCTGGAATGCTTTTCTAACAGTCTTGAAGGAGTTCTCACATATGCTGAGCACTTGTTGGCTGTTTTTCTTTCACTCTGCGGTGCAACTCATCCAAACAATCTCAATTGGGTTGAGGTCGGGTGATTGTGGAGGCCAGGTCATCTAATGCAGCACTCCATCACTCTCCTTCTTGGTCAAATAGCCCTTACACAGCCTGGAGGTGTGTTGGGTCATTGTCCCGTTGAAAATGATAGTCCCACTAAGTGCAAACCAGATGAGATGGCGTATCGCTGCAGAAATCTGTGGTAGCCATGCTGGTTCAGTGTGCCTTGAATTTGAAATAAATCTCCAACAGTGTAACAAGCAAAGCACCCCCACACCATCACACCTCCCCTCCATGCTTCACTGTGGGAACCACACATGCAGAGATCATCCGTTCACCTACTCTGCGTCTCACAAAAACACGGCAGTGGGAACCAAAAATCGCAAATTTGGATTCAACAGACCAAAGGACAAATTTCCACCATGTCCATTGCTTGTATTTCTTGGCCCAAGCAAGTCTCTTCTTCTTATTGGTGTCCTTTAGTAGTGGTTTCAATTCGACCATGAAGGCCTGATTCATGCAGTCTCCTCTGAACAATTGATGTTGAGATGTGTCTATTACTTGAACTCTGTGAAATATTTATTTGGGCTGCAATCTGAGGTTGGTAACTCTAATGAATTTGTCCTCTGCAGCAGAAGTAACTCTGGGTCTTCCTTTCCTGTGGCGGTCCTCACGAGAGCCAGTTTCATCATAGTGTCACACACTGATCTGTTTCACCTGTTTTTGTGATCGTCTCCACCCCCTACCAGGTGTCACCCATCTTCCCCATTATCCCCTGTGTATTTATACCTGTGTTCTGTGTTTGTCTGTTGCCAGTTTGTTTGGTTCATCAAACCTACCAGCGTTTGTTTCCCTGCTCCTGCCTGTTTTTCTGCTCCTGTTTTCTAGTCCTTCCCGTTTTGACCATTCTGCCTGCCCTGACCCTGAGACTGCCTGCTATTTTGTGCCTTACCTCACAGTTCTGGATTATTGACCCCTGCCTGCCCTGACCCTGAGACTGCCCAGCAAAAAGGCACATGAAAGACTAATATCATGACCAAAAGATGATGTGGTTTGATAAGACAAAAATGGAAATGGAGAAAACCAGACACAGCTCATCACCCATATAAAACCATCCCTACCATGAAGCATGGTGGTAGCAGCATCATGCTATGTGGATGCTTTTCAGCAGCAGGAACTGGGAGACTGGTAAGGATAGAGGGAACAATGAATGGAGCCAAACACAGGAAAAGTCTTGATGAAAACCTGCTTCAGAGTGCAAACAACCTTAGACTGGGGAGAATATGTACCTTTCAACAGGACAATGACCCCAAGCATACAGCCAAACCAAAGCTGGAATGGTTTGAAGATTTGAAAGATTTGAAGATTGTTGTTCACCAAGATGACTCAAAGCTGCAATCGCCACCAAATGTGATTCTACAAAGTATTTTGAAAATATGGCTAGGTTGTAAATTTGAAGGACCATTAAGATAGGCGAAAACCTAGATTGCTGTTATTGGGATGGTTGTAACCACTACAGAATGTCCGGTAAGAACAATGAAGAGGCAGTGTTTCCAGATAATGGGTGTTTATTGAAGATCCAGACACACACACACACACACACACACACACACACACACACACACACACACACACACACACACACACACACACACACACACACACACACACACACACACACACACACACACACACACACACACACACACACTGACCACTCTTGGGTTTAAGTTCTAACCCAGTAATATCTGTAGATATAGTAGTATGGTTTCATATTATGCAAGCACAAGTACAGCTAAATTGTCTTCTGAGGAGAACTCAAACAGTCCACTTGGCTTCTCCACAAATCACTGGCTAGAGGTGGGACTTACAACAAGCAACTGATAGAGAATGTCTCTGCTGCCTTCTCTGCCCAGAAACATGCAACATGCAACATGGACCTCAGCAGTGAGGGCTTGTAAGACCTCCAGAGAAGGAACAGGAGCCATCTAGACCCCCGGCATGTCAGCTGAGGACACCTGGACTGGAGTGGTCCTTCTGTAGCTCAGTTGGTAGAGCATGGCGCTTGTAACGCCAGGGTAGTGGGTTCGATTCCCGGGACCACCCATACGTAGAATGTATGCACACATGACTGTAAGTCGCTTTGGATAAAAGCGTCTGCTAAATGGCATATATTATTATTATTATTAGATATCAGGGACGCAGCTGCAGAGCTTTACAATGGTCTCAGGAATGGAGACCGCAGGACTGCAGGGCAGACAGGAAACACCAACGGGCGGTGGTCACTGGACAGGCCGGGCCCAGACAGAGTGACCAGATGAGGGCCCCGGATCAACTAGAGACTGCAGGTCCGCAACAGCAGAGCTCTTCGAGGGTGTCCGGACTGCAGATAGGGAGGTCGCCCCATCAGCGACAGGAGAGGCCCCCGGGACAGGAGTTGAGATTAGATGGATCTCCAAAGCAGCTTTGGTAGGATATCTTAGGACAGCAGACAGCCAGAACCCCACATCAGTGACAGGAAAGGGCTGCTGGTCAGGAGCTAAGATCAGCTGGATCCCCACAGCAGTGACAGGTGGAGATCTCAGGACATGAGACAGCTGCACACCTGAACAAGAGGAAGAAAAAAGCGGGAGAGAGCTGGACCCCTGTTCCAGGTGAAACTGACTGAGTGCCCAGAGCTGTTGACTTGGGGCATGACAGAGCTTGTGACTTGGGGCCTGACTGGGCTACAGACAGTGAACTAGGGGGTGTTAGATCTATTAGGACAGAAAGCTCCAGACCTACTGGGATAGAAAACTGGGGACCTAGTTTAGCAGGAGACTGTGAAGCCACTAGGTGATCAGGGAACTCAGGACTATGGTGGTCTGGACCTACTGGGGTTATAGATGTAGGACCTAGTAGGGAAGAAGGTGAGGTGTCTTCTACATCAGAACACGGAATACCTCCGACAGAAGGGTCCCCCACTGGGACATCGGGAGGATTCCCCACAGGGACATCAGGAGGGTCTTACAAGGCTGGAGCTACCAGGGCACAGTTTGGAGGGGCTAGCAAGAACCCCAAGGCTCAGACTAGCAGGTTCCACCAGACAGGGACTGACAGCAGACATGGACCAAGCCACTTCAGCTGAGAGGGAACTCGCACAGAGAAGCAGGTAGAAGTCTTTGGACAGCAGCAGGCTGGACGTCAAAGGTAGGAGAAGGGAGACATCTTTTTTAGAGCAGCAGGCTGGACTAGGCATAACCCACCAGACAGGGACCACAGATGCCAGAGCGACTTACAGGAGCAATTAGAGTTGTTCCTTGCTCAAGGGCACATTGACAGATTTTTCAACTAGTTGGCCCCGGGATTCGAACCAGTGACCTTTCGGTTACTGGCCCAACACTCTTAACCACTAGGCAGCCCACAGCTAGAGTCGGATCCGAGACCGGGGCTGATGGCTACTCTGATGCTGATGGTGAGGGCTCATGCTGACGGAGGCGCTGATGAGCAGCTTAAGGCTGGTGAGAGTGTAGTGGGGCTGCAGGGTGTGATGCTACAGCAGCTGACAGTGAGAGAGAAGGTCCATGAGAAAGGAGATGTGAAGACTGGTCAGCCCCCTCTTGGTCAGGATGGGCATCTCTTCTGGTAACCGGTGGTGGTGATCTTCACCTCATCGTAGATACTGAGCCATTCCTTCCCTGCGTCTTCTCACTGGCCCTCCATGGTGTGCTGGTACGAGCCTGTGGCACAAGAGGTTCAGCTGGCTGTGGGCGTGGTTTGGTTAGTGTAGCCATGAGCTGCTCCATCTTATGCTCCATCTGCTTTAGATCCAAGTAGCATCAGGTCAGAGGTGAGCTGGGCTGTGGCGGAGGACCTCGGTTGTAGGCAGAGGCCTGATAGCATTCAACTGATCTTCTACCCAGTGGTCACCCCAACCAGTAGGGGGGAAGTGGCATGCCGTGTTCTGAGGCTTGTCTGTTCAACTTTGTTCAGGGAGAGAAGACTGGGATGAGGTGGGTGCTGCTGTGTGTGGTGGTCTGTGCCATACCCCGTAGTCATTCGGATGATGTGGGTGGCGAGTCTGATGGCGGGGACAAACCACATCTTGTGGAGGATCTTCTCTGTGTACTGGCATCCTTGGGCTGTAGCAGTTACAGTACTTAATCCGCCTCAAACGGACCATGCAAAATATGGCTAAGTTATAGATTTGAGGGACTATTAAAATAGGGGACAAGTTAGGTGCTGGTATTAGGCCGGTTGTAACCACTACAGAACGTACGGTTACAACAATGAAGAGGCAGTATTTCCAGATGAAGGTTGTTAATTGAAGATCCACACACACACTGATAAGGCCTGGTCCTAAATTTCAACCCAGTAATAATTGTAGATAGTGTGGTTTCATATTATGCACGCATAAATACAGCTAAAACATGGTGCAACTTGTAACTTGTCTTCTGAGGAGAACTCACAAACTCCAACTTGTCAATATTGTCGTGTCTTTACTATCATTAAATGGAAGACTTAATTGTTTTATCAAAGATTCTCTGTAATTAGTATTACGCGATCAAACTGATTCATCAGTAACCCTAATTAACTAGGAAGTCAGGGCACCAAGGAAAATATTCAGATTACAAAGTTATAATTTCCTAAAATAACTTTTCAGATATTTTATATCTGATCAAATAGTCTTCAAATTAATTAATTATTTATTTTACCTCACTATAGTCTCATTCCAATCGTCGTAAATTGTTGGTTATCTGCACGAACCCAGTCTTCACTATGTCATCTATACATCAATTGTCTTAAATAATTTATTTATTACTAACTAAGTAATTCACAGAAATGCATAATCAAACAAACAAGGTAAATATGGTTACAAGAAATCATAGGGGAATGTGCCCTAGTGGGCTAAACCGGCATCGCAGCTTGTTAGACAAAAGGGGAAGTCAGCTGAGAAGTCACTACAGACTGATAATTATAACAATTGAAATGCTAATATATATGCCATTTAGCAGACGCTTTTATCCAAAGCGACTTACAGTCATGGATACATTCTACGTATGGGTGGTCCCGGGGATCGAACCCACTACCCTGGCATTACAAGCGCCATGCTCTACCAACTGAGCTACAGAAGGACCATTTGCACATTAATGCTCACTCATTCGGGAACAATTGCAATAAATATATATATTTACGCTCAGTGTGTCATCTTGATCGCTGTTGAAAAGTTGTTTCTTTTGTAGAATTGTCCGTCTCTCTCCCTCTCTCTGTTGTGGTTAGAGTGTATAGTTCAGAGTGACATTCATTTGTTTTGTTATAGAATGGATGTTTCGACGGTTGTCGTTCTTCGTGTTCAATGATACCGAATTCCTAGCTGCAGACTAGTAATTAATATCAAAGACTTGTTCTTATTCTGTCGGTATCGATAGTCTAAGAGTTTAACCACGTGGTATGGTTAAAAGATTCAGCAATGGTCTGCAACCTTTGTACTCCCGTAATTGAGAGAAACATGGTCTGGTTGAGAATTTCTCAAAGTTGGGTTTTATTCGGAATGGCAGAAAAGGGACAGTCCCAGGATGTCTGACCCTAACTGGGCTCAGGGGCGGTCCTCTGATTTAGTTAAACTCAATTGGAATTGGAATTTCCTTTATTAAACAGTCCAAAATCATATTACATAATTTTACAAACAGTATCATACTCACTCATTCATATTATACAACAATTAGATGTAAACCTCATATCTGAGGCTATTATATAAACAGCGTTATGGCAATGTGGCCACACCGTCTCCCATGAGCTTCCCCAAAATGTAACAAACGGACCAGTTCTTAGCTGGATTCTTCCCCGATCTTTTATACCTTCTCCGGAACATGAAATTTGTTCGGACCTCCAGTTCTGTGAGGTGGAAGAAATTCCTTTGTTCTCTATGAAACTTCACTCTCTCTCTATACTGTGTGGCCATGAGGCAGGGTCTTCTCAGAAATGTACGACCTCTCTCTGACCACAGCAGCCTAGTTGAAGGAGACAGGGGGAGGCAGGGGGAGGCAGGGAGAAGGGGATGGGCTTGCTGTACCCAAAGAGGGCCACGTCATGAGAATATAGAATGAGCAAAGTACATTTTATACAAACAACACATCCTATACAGTAGTCTGGCTAACATGGCTGTCTCTCACAGAGAGAAAAACATTCCCTGGAAATGATTAACATAAGGACTAAAGCACGAGTTTGAGATTAGGTGAAAAGAAATGTTGCTCTCAGATACCGTGACACTGCATCACGAGCAGCCTACCCTTTGCAGTGAAGCAGTTTCACTAATGTGATTAGGAACAGTATGTCTATTCAGACATCCACATAATTCCATCCTGAGGTTCTCACAGTGACCATAGTGTTCCCTATTAAAGTCACTCCTCCCTCTAGAGTCTAGAGTCTAGACCAACATACAAAACAGGCCATGACTAAAAAGTTGAATTCTGTGTCAATGTCATTGGAGTAGCAACATCATCTTCTTCAGCCACCAGAATGTCTTGTCAACGTATGGTCACCTTGGTGCTCCTGGTTTTCCTATTGCTTAATAGTAAGTTTGGATTCAATTTGTGTTTACATGTCTTATGAAAATACCACTGCTAAATTAAATGGTTATATCTCTGCATTGGTATATACAGTGTATGCCATATGTTTTTCTTGGGTTTCTGGTGTTTTATTGATTCCAATTTGTACTCCTTTTGGTTCGATCTTAAGTTGTGGAGGATGAGGCTGCATCATTTCCCTTCTCTTGCTCCACCCTGAGTGGAGTCTGTCGAAAACTTTGCCTGCCAACAGAGATGTTCTTTGGACCACTGGGCTGTGGAAAGGGATTCTTGTAAGTCTATATTTCAACAGTTCCACTTCAAGTAAATGTATTAAATAGTGGGACACACTTTCATTTTTGAATATGTGCACTTACTAATCTATTATATTATTTTCAGGTGCTGTGTTTCTCATTTCTAATGACACCTGAATAATTACTAGATTGTTTCTGATCAATCACACAGGAAGACATCACATCCCCATGTATGGTCTTTCTTCTTGTGTCCCTCCACTTGACCTTGGACTCTGTGGACTTCCTTCCATGACTTAACTGTGTGTCTGACTACCTTCCTATTTATTTGTTGCAGTTTTCTGTTTGTAACACCCCCCAAAGAAATAACATATCCTACTCTGTATCTAATAGTACCACCGCCATCATCACAGCTTAGATGATGGTGGTGGCGGAGTGAGATGATAAATACACGGGGAAACAATGTAATAAATGCATGTGTTAGTGATACAGTTCTCCTGTGAGGAGTGGATGGTTAAAAAAGCTGTTCTGTTATATAATGGTATTCAGCACTCTTGTTTGGAAGAGCTTATAAAGCATGAAGGGGCAATCTGTGATTGCTACATCCATTGTTTTTGTCAATATGCACAAGCTCAGGACATTTGGTTGGGAATCATTGATGGACAGCCATATTCAAACTTTGTTTTTATTAATAAAGAAACATGTCTATAATGTAGGTTGTGTAAATACTGTAAGAAGGAAACAAATCCAATTGAATCCCTTTTTAGATTGAATTTTTAAGGCAGCTAAATGTGAAAACTGTGCAAGAGCTATGTAGACTTCCGCTAGGCATTGTTAATATCCACTCACTCTTGAATATAACTTATAAATGCCTCATGAGCTTAGTTCAACTGTCTTACCCCAAATATAAGCTTGTTTTACCACATTGTTTGTAAACAATGACATTGTAAACAAACACTGTATAAACAATTCCATTGTAAACAAACACTGTATAAAAACATGGTTAACTATCTCTCTATGAATTCGAGAATGGTTACATTTCTCCAGCCCAGCCTCATCCCTCAGCTATTTAATAATTAAGTGGCAGGGTGTCAGCTTTGTTATTCTTTGTTTTGCAGATTTTCCCTTTAATCCTGAGTTTTTTGGAGGGGTTTTAGCAAAGAAGATACACATTTAGGATGAATTCAGAAGTCACGTTATGTCTCCTTAAAAGTATCTTCTCTGTGATAATACACATTTACCGGTAATAAGGCATGTGATAAAACTAAGCCTAGGGTTTTGTGGAGAAAAGCATTTACAGTCAGGTCCATAATTATTGGCACCCTTGATGATGATGAGTAAAAACCCACCACTGGTGTGCGTGGCCGAAGAGCTCTATTTTCATGTCATCTGACCATAGCAGCGGTTCCACGCCGTGTGCAATTGTCGTTTATAAAACTCCAGCTGGTGCTATCGTCAGATGACATGAAAATAGAGCTCTTTGGCCACACACACCATTGGTGGCTTTGGCGTCAAAAACGGAAGCATATGCAGAAAAGTACCTTATACCTACGTTAAATATGGAGGTGCATCTTTGATGTTATGGGGCTATTTTGCTTCCACACTGGTCCTGTGGCCCTTGTTAAGGTCAACAGCATCATGAACTTTACCAAGAACCAGGACATTTTAGCCAAACACCTGGTTGCATGGCCGCAAGTGGATCTTTCAGTAAGACAATAACCACCAGTACACAAAAACATAAACCATTTTTTTTATTGACCACAAAATCAAAATGTTGCAAAGTCTCCAGACTTGAACCCCTGAACCCCTTTGAAAACCTGTGGCTTGAATTGAAGAGGGTAGTCCATAAGCACAGACAAAGGATAGACAAAGATCTGGAAAGATTCTGTATGGAAGAATGGTCTAAGAGCCCTCTCAATGTGTTCCCCACAAAAAGGCTCAGTGTCGTTATCCTCTCAAAGGGAGGGTGCTGGAGTACTGAAACAGATGCCAATAATTATGACCCCTATCGTATCAGATTTATTTTATTACTTGTTAAACAAAATCTCTTTCTCTGAGCAATTGTATTAGTATAAAAATATATAATTTTAGAACAATGTTGAGCATGTAATATAGCTCAGTATTTGTATTATTTATTTGATACAGTATTGTTTGCTCATATTTATCAAGGGTGCCAATAATTATGGACCTGACAGTACAAAGAAATGTAGAATCCTCTATATTTAGTACTGTTTCAAACATTTGTTTGCATTGTTTAACATGAACATTATCTTGCATCTCATCTTTGTCTGAGATTCTCTCTCGGGACAGAGTGGTGGAGTAGCAGGTAGGCCTAATGGGATGTGCACGCCTGTTTGAGGGTGTTTTAACTGCGCAGGCACTCATCTGGTCATGGAGAGGGTGGTATCTTTCTGGTTTGGATTTACCAGTAACGCAACTATCATGCTCAGTATTTTTATAAGCCTAATGAATAAATAATTCAAAATTAAGACTTACATTGGGGCTAGAAGAGTATTTAAGCCGCTATCTGGCAGGCTTCTGGAGATTGTCCTGTTAGGGTGAAGGAAGCAAAGGTGGCAAGAATAAGGCCTGTCCAGCATGTCTCCTATCCGGAGGAAATGACAAGAGTAAAAGAAGGGAGTGGCGTTGAAGAGGCATAGGTAACAGGGTTAGAGCAGGGGTCTCCAAACTTTTCTAGCATGAGAGCTACTTTTAAAAAATGTACATGTCACAAGCTACTCATTGTTTTCTAGCTCTTCTGCCCTGCAACTCTTCCCCTGGTCCTTGGTGTACAAGAGAAAGTAGTGCACTATGTTTTCTGTTAATATACCTGGTCAAATAATGGTTAATAAACAACTAAGGGGGCCCCTACAAAATCATTGATTTTTTTTGCAGATTCTTTTTAATATTTTCCCAAATTAGGTTCTCCTGTTTTGAGAATAAAAAAAAATGTCACTCTCGAAATTATAATTGTTCATAAAGAAACAACTCAATTGGATGTAAGTACATTTCAATGGTTAAATCACATCAGAATATTTTTTTTGTCTGAAAGAAAACAAACAAATAGATTTTTGAGCGAACAAATAGATTTTTGAGTGTAATTCCAATTTAATTTAAACTACTGGTAGTTCGCAATCGACCTGTTGGAGACACCTGGATTAGAGACATTAGTGAATGTTCCATGCCAACAGAGTGACCCTGACATGTTGCATGTTAAGAAGGTGGACTTTGTATTGTTGATTACAAACTGCACAGCATAAACAGAGGAAATCAGAGAAAATAGGAATCAACACTAGTGCGGCCAGGTGTTTGTTTGGGGCTCAGGGAATTTACAGCAGAGGCATTTAGCCTAGGCAGCTGATAGTGGGTGCTAGATCTGCACTATTGTTTATGATTGATGTGCACAGCCAGTAATACTCTCCTGTCCCCTGTGGACCAGCTTGTACATAAAGCATCTTCCATTCAGGCAGCAAAGGCATGATTTTCCACTTTAACTAGCTTTAAATTGCAGGCCGTCTGGAAAAAAAAATGTGTACTGTCTTAATAAAACACAATCTTCCACCACAATTTTCGGGATTTCGGACAACTTACCCTTAGCAGAACGTGGTGTGTAACATACTAAGTTATCACAAAATGGTTATGGACATTTTATTTTCAGATGGCACGCCATTAAAGCTAGTTAAATAGGAAAATAATGCCTTTGCAGCCTGAATGGAGGATACTTTATTTATGAGCAGGTCCACGGGGGACACTCGTGTATTACTGGCTAGGCACATCAATCCTAAACGATAGTGCAGATCTAACGCCCACTATCCTGGCAACGAATGTTCCGCCCTCACAGGCAATACAACTTTTCATGATGTAGTCCGCCCTAAAACCCCACCAAAGAAGAAGAAGCTTATGGAGCTCTCCTAGAACAGTGGTTCCCAAACTAGCGGCTGCGACCCCATGTGATATGAAAATGGGATTGCAGGAGAATTGTCAAAATCCTGGTAAAAAAAAATGTATGTAATAATAATCATATTATAATATCGTCTTTGTCTCTCAGAATCATTGTAATGTGGTTAATCTAAATGGAAAGCTATCAAACCTTAAATCGTGGGAAAAGGCAGCACTTGACCGTTGAACTTGAATCATTCACATGATGAATGGCTAAGTCCGCTACGCTATGACAGCACACTATTGCAGAGACTGATGTTACCAGCCGCAATTGATATGGTGGAAACAATGTGTGGGGAGGCACCGAAACTTACATCAATACCCTTGTCAGAAAATGTGACTGAACAACTCCAAAATGGACGTTAGCCGTGAGGGCTGAGATGCATTGACTTTTGTTTGCTACATGTTGGGGGATGTTATTCACGAGGACATCATTTTCTGTCTCACGATTCCCGAGCATGAAACAGCACAGGGGATGTTCAGTGTGCTGCGTGGCTATATTGGCGAAAAACAGATTCCACGGGACCGAATGGTGGGCTTTTGCACAGATGGGGCTTAATCTATCACGGGAACGGCGGGCAGCCCTCTGCACTCTAGTTCCCTCTGCCATATGGACACATTATATGATACATCCACTGACCTATAATGGATACACCGAGAGCAACTGGCGGCAAAAAAGCTGAGAGCAGAACTCAAGAGATATGCAGCAGGTAACTTCGATTGTAAACTACATTGCACACGCCTGTTCGCAAAACTACTGTATGTTGAGATATGGGATGTTGAGCATGTTAATGTTCTATTTCACACTGAGGTTTGGTGGTTATCGAGGGGGAGTGTTGGAGATATTTTTTGAATTAAGAGATAAACTGTCAATGGATGTTGACTTTCTGTGTAATGAAAATAAAATCTCCTTGCCATTGTAACAGACATATTTGGGAAACTGAACGAACTGAACGCAAGGATGCATGGGAAATACAAAATAATTATATAGATGTTTACATTAAATTGAACAGCTGATCAAGTTGTCATGTGACCGAATACTGCAGACAACACATTCACTGGTCACTATAAAGGAATTTTGGTTCTTGACTAAAAGGGAATACTATGCCATCTCCCTCCGAGCATTTATTCAATGCACTGATTCAGTACTCTCGCCTGCATTAAAAACAAATCAATCCAGGTTGGATGTGACAGGAGAGATGAGGTGCGTACTGTTGACCACACCCCCTGATTTAGAGAAGCGCCGAGGCAACATGCATCAAGGACACCCATCTTATTAGTGATGGTGAGATAAGAGAAATTGTCAGACTAATTTGAAATTGACTGTAATTGCCCCACATTAAAAGTATATGATGGTGAGTTTAGAATACAATCAGAAATACTGTTTGAATGTTTTGAAATTGACTGCAATAACCCCAATTCAAAAAGTAAACATTGCGGTTAATTACATTATTTTCAAATGGCTGGGGTCGGTGAATTTTCAGATATCAAAATAGGGTAGTGGGCCAAAAAAGTTTGTGAACCTGTCTCACCCTGATCTGTTTCATCTGTCTTTGTGCTTGTCTCCACCCCTCTCCAGGTGTCACCCATCTTCCCAATTATCCCATGTGTATTTATACCTGTGTTCTCTGTTTGTCTGTTGCCTGTTCATTTTGTTCCTCAAACCTACCAGTGGTTTCCCCCTTGCGCCTGCCTTGTCTATGTTCCTGGTTTCTATTTTTCCCGGTTTTGTCTTTTCTGCCTGCCCTGACCCTGAGCCTGCCAGCCGTCCGGTACCTTTGCCCACTATTCTGGATTACCGACCTCTGCCTGACCTGAGCCTGCCTGCTGTCCTGTACCTTTGCCTGCCCATGTTCGAATTAATAAACTTTTGTTACTTCGACATTAACTGCACCTGGGTCTTACCTTCAAACGTGATAAAACCCCTGTCCTAGAATTTCAAGGACAGGAGTTTCAAGGGAAGTGTGGCTGCGTCCAGCCCACAGGCCAGGTTTATGCTCACTCTCTGGTCACTCTCTGGTCATTCTCTGGTCACTCTCTGGTCACTCAGGTATTTAGTGCAAAGTTTTGGACTTTTGCTCTTTGGAGCACTACAAGAAAATAAAAAAACATGCAGCTGAAGGCAATAAACCATTTCTCTGATAGAAAACGGCCTCAGTGGCATCGATATTAGTCATAAACATTTATTTTATTGTCAGAATTGACAACAAAGTGTAAATAGGATAATAAAGGATAACTGAGTTTTGTAAGTGAGTTCATGACTTGAGAGTTGGGTTTTAATTTCAACAAATCACTAAAACAGGATACACAGCTGCGAAGATTGTGCTCTACCCAATCCTACCACAGAACACAGACAATAGGCAGGTATCCATTGACCCAGGTATATTCGACAAAAGCAAAATAATTGTAATGGAAATGGCAGATACATGAGAAATGCTCTATAGCTTGAAAAAAAATGGTATTTGTTCGATAGGGATGGATTTGTCTGACTTTCTTTACTGCAACAAATAATGATGGAAACTGTTTATGGAATTGCTGAATCATTTTGAAAGAATGCCTACGCGGGGCACGTGATGTCATCACGTAACTATAAAGCTCCACATTTAGTTCTAAATGCAATTGAAGAAATTAGAGAGGCTCGAATTCAATGAAAAAAAGGAAATCACCTGGCCCTGAAGGCCTATCAGTTGAATTCTAGAGACAGTTTTGGGAGTTACTATAGAAGACCCTATTTTTAATGTTTCAAGATTGCATTAAAAGTGGGGAAATGGTCTCCACTATGAAACAGGGCCTTTATTTAATTGATTCCGAAGCCCGATAAAGACCCTTCTCTCATTGACAATTGGAGACCAATTACTTTACCAATTATATTGATTACAAATGGATTGCTCTGGTTTATGCCAAAAGATTAAAGAAAGGAATAGATACCATTATAAATGAGACTCAAACAGGATTTATGAAGGGCCGTCACATAAGCTCTAACATTCGTTTAGTCTTGGACCTTATAGATTATTCAGATGCAATTGACTCAGATGCGGTTGTCTTATTTTTGGACTTCTGTAAAGCCTTTGACACAATTGAACATGAATTTCTGTTTAGGTCTCTGAAACTGTTTGGATTCGGTGAAAATGTTATCAAAGTCATTCGCATGTTTTACAAAGATATAAATAGTTATTTGTTACTAAACCTTAATACTTCCAAAATATTCATCATCAACAGAAGTGTACGACAGGGATGCCTAATTTTGCCATTTTTATTAATTTTGGTTATGGAACTTCTATCTCTAGGTTTTCTGAATAATGTCAATTTGTATGGCTTAACGATTTTTAACAAAGAAATAAAAATGTCCCAACTGGCTGATGATACTACTCTTTTCTTAAGAGACAAAGACCAGGTCGCCCTTAATGCTATAACTGCATTTTCTATTGCATCAGGATTAAAACGGAATGTTTCTAAATGTGAAATCTTATGTTTATTTCACTGTGATGAGAAAGAAATAAAAAATATTCCTGTAAAGGACTGTGTTAAATATTTAGGAATACATCTGTCAAAAAAACCACTTAGTCAGACAACATGTGAATTTCTCTCCTAAAATTAAGAAAACCCAAAATATATTTAATAATTGGCTACAAAGAGATCTTTCTATACTTGGGAGAGTAGTTCTGTCCAAGACAGAGGGACTGTCTCATTTTGTGTACCCCTCATTATCTTTATTTGTAAATCCTTCTACTTGCAAAGAGATCAATACGACCTTTCTTGACTTCATCTGGAACAGTACATCTCACAAACTAAAAAAGTCAGTCCTTTCTAATAAAAGAGCAGAAGGCGGTCTGGAAGTGTTGGATTTTGTTGACTTAAATAACACTTTCAAGATCAACTGTTGAAAATATGTTTGATCAATACTGATTCAATATGGTATTTCATTCCAAATAATGTGTTTAATAAGTTGGGAGGTCTTAAATTTTTACTGAAATGTAATTATTGTAACGGTTTTCTTGTGTCGAAGGAGAGGCGGACCAAAACGCAGCGTGGTTATTATTCATGGTTCTTTAATAAAGAAACTATACATGAATAGACTAACAAAACCAAGAAATGTGAAACACAGAGACAGGAACAATCACCCACAAAACAGGCTACCTAAATATGGTTCCCAATCAGAGACAATGACTAACACCTGCCTCTGATTGAGAACCATATCAGGCCAAACATAGAAATAGACAAACCAGACACACAACATAGAATGCCCACCCAGCTCACGTCCTGACCAACACTAAAACAAGGAAAACACACAAGAACGATGGTCAGAACGTGACAGTACCCCTCCCCCCAAGGTGCGGACTCCGACCGTACAACCTAAACCTATAGGGTAGGGTCTGGGTGGGCATCTGTCCACGGTGGCGGCTCTGGCGCTGGACGTGGACCCCACTCCATAATTGTCTTAATCCACCTCAGCATCCCAAGAGTGGCGACCGCCGCTAACCTTGGCCTAGGAACCCTAACAACGGGCCCCACTGGACTGAGGGGCAGCTCCGGACTGAGGGGCAGCTCGGGACTGAGGGGCAGCTCGGGACTGAGGGGCAGCTCAGGCAGGTTGATGGCTCTGGCAGATCCTGGCTGGCTGGTGGTTCTGGCAGATCCTGGCTGACTGGTGCTTCCGGCAGATCCTGGCTGACTGGCAGCTCTGGCAGGTCCTGGCTGACTGGTGGATCCTGGCTGAATGGCGGATCCTGGCTGAATGGCGGATCTGGAAGATCCTGGCTGACTGGCGGATCCTGGCTGACTGACGGCTCTGGCAGATCCTGGCTGACTGGCAGTTCTGGCAGATCCTGGCTGACTGGCAGTTCTGGCGGATCCTGGCTGACTGGCGGATCCTGGCTGAATGGCAGATCCTGGCTGACTGGCGGATCTGACGGATCCTGGCAGACTGGCGGATCTGACGGATCCTGGCAGACTGGCGGATCCTGGCTGACTGGCGGCACTGGCGGCTCCTGGCTGACTGGCGGCACTGGTGGTGCTGGGCAGACTGGCGGCTCAGGCGGCGCTGGGCAGACGGGCGGCGCTGGGCAGACGGGCGGCTCAGGCGGCGCTGGGCAGACGGGCGGCTCAGGCGGCGCTGGGCAGACGGGCGGCTCTGATGGCACTGGGCAGACGAGAAGCTCCGGCAACGATGGAGAGGAAGGCTCTGGCAGCGCTGGACTGAGGAGCTCTGGCGCCTCACAACTGAGGGGCTCTGGCGCCTCTGGACTGAGGGGCTCTGGCGCCTCTGGACTGAGGGGCTCTGGCGCCTCTGGACTGAGGGGCTCTGGCGCCTCTGGACTGAGGGGCTCTGGCGCCTCTGGACTGAGGGGCGGAAACTCTGGTAGCGCCGGACAGGCGGGAGCACCTGTGTTGATGGGACGGAGAGACAGCCTGGTGCGGGGTGCCGGCACTGGTGGTACCGGGCTGGGGACACGCACCTCAGGGCGAATGCCTTGCATACTACGCCAAATCAACTGCTCTCTTTCTTCACACTCCCCCAATTCTATTAACACTTCCTTGAGTGTCTCCTCATCTCCCATCCGTTCACTCTCCTCCATTCTGTCCAATAACTCCTCAACCCTCACAGACTCAGCCCTCAGCTTCGCCGATAGCTCCGATAACATCCATGGCTCCTTACGGTAAACAGGGGGAGTTGGCTCAGGTCTGGCTCCTGACTCTGCCACACTCTCCCTGTGCCCCCCAAGACATTTTTGGGGCTGCCTCTCGGGCTTCCAGCCACTCTGCCGTGCTAGCGCCTCATAATCCCGCCTCTCTGCTTTCGCTGCCTCCAGCTCGGCTTTGGGGCGGCAATATTCCCCTGGCTCTGCCCAGGGTCCTTTCCCGTCAAGGATCTCCTCCCAAGTCCATTTCTCCAAATATTGCAGCCTCTCCCACTGCTGCTCCTGCTGCACCTGTCGCTTCTCCTGCTGCTGTTTTTGCTGCCTCTGTTTACCACACCGCTTGGTCCTTGGTTGGTGGGTGACTCTGTAACGGTTTTCTTGTGTCGAAGGAGAGGCGGACCAAAACGCAGCGTGGTTATTGTTCATGGTTCTTTAATAAAGAAACTATACATGAATAGACTAACAAAACCAAGAAATGTGAAAAACCAAAACAGCCCTATCTGGTGCAAACACAGAGACAGGAACAATCACCCACAAAACCCAACACAAAACAGGCTACCTAAATATGGTTCCCAATCAGAGACAATGACTAACACCTGCCTCTGATTGAGAACCATATCAGGCCAAACATAGAAATAGACAAACCAGACACACAACATAGAATGCCCACCCAGCTCACGTCCTGACCAACACTAAAACAAGGAAAACATACAAGAACGATGGTCAGAACGTGACAATTATATTCCTGAAAGATTACCTGCTAAATTGGCTAGGTTTCACCAACAAGCTTTAATGGCCTGGAAAATATGTTTCCTGCACAATTTCTCCCCACATTAAGCACTTGTGGAATAATTCAGACATAACTGTAAGTAATAAGTCATTGTTCTACCCCAGCTGGCATGAGAGGAATATTGACTTTGTTCTTGATGTTTTCGACAACAGGGGTAATAGTCTTACATATGAACAATTTATAAGAATTTATAACATTGAAAGAGTTTCCAATACCTTTCAGAGAGTTTATTTCTGTGATCAAAGCCATTCCCAGTGGTCTAACTACACTAATGAAAACTAATCTTAGCTTTAGTAATGATCACAAAGCTTATCCAGGACTCAGTTTGGAAGGTGTGGGCTTACTTGAGAAATCTTGTTGTAATAAATATATAAGACAAATTCTCCATTCACAAAACCAACTTACACCGAGAGGAATTTTTTTCTGGAACATTCTTATTCCTGACATTGTCTGGAAAAATGCATAGTTAAGGCCTTACAAATATTGCATACCAAATAAAGTAAAGGAAGTGCACTTTAAAATTTTACATAAGAAATATCCATGTAATTCTATGTTATCCAAATGTGTGGCTATTGATGATATCTGCGTTTTCTGTGAAAAGGAATATGTCTCACTTGTTCTTTGAATGTAAATTTGTGTCAGAATTTTGGGAAAACCTTGCAAAATACATATTTACCATTATGAACACTACCCATGTTTTTGACATGAAGGATATAGTATGCTACTATTGCAAAGATAACAAGACCATTGAAATGATTGTGATTTTTTAAAATTCTTGTTGCAAAATACTTTATACACAAACAAAAATTACAAAATTCTTTACCAAAATTACACATATTTTTGATTGAATTCAACTATCTTATTAAAACATTAACCCTAGTGAATAACAACAAGAATAACATTTTCCTGAATCATTATAATAAGATTTTTTCAGAGTGATTACAATTGCACTAAAATTGTTTTTTATTTTTTATTATTTCATTGATATTTTTTGTATGTTTTAGTATTTTCTTATTAATACCTGCATTTTTTGTTTTGTATGATGGATGTCATAAGGTGAATGCACCAATTTGTAAGTCGCTCTGGATAAGAGCGTCTGCTAAATGACTTAAATGTAAATGTAAGTGTTGATCTGTATTATGAATTTGAAAAAATATTATAAATAAATGAAAAAATAATTTTGTTCGAAATGCCTACATCTTAATCTTAGGGATCAAATCCCATTAACGGGATTGATTTGACAACATCTGGTGAAATGGCAGAGCGCCAAATTCAAAATAAATTATTAGAAATATTTTACTTTCATACAATCACAAGTGCAATACACCAAATTAAAGCTTTACTTCTTGTTAATCCAGCCACCGTGTCAGATTTAAATCTATTTATCAACTATAAACATTTTTGTTGCTTTGCAGGACAAGGATTGTCCTGACTTTAAAGAATGCCTAATTTGCTTTGCTTTTCTGGTTGACTGCAAAGTTTCCCCATCCAATTATTTCAGATCTACAGGAGAGCTAGTTTCATAATGGCACGGACCGTGGTGATACGTTGGTGTTATGGATGTCACACTGCTTGCTTAGCAAGTACCACTTCATCCCGATATGGTCCATACGTGGCGCAAACTCGGGACCTCTGCCTTGCTAGAACATGACCCCCCCTACCAGTCGGCGCCACGTGAAAAGCTAGCTATTCACTGGCGCAAGTGGGGACACTTCAGGCTGAGGGGTAAGTTTCACACATCCCCATGTGCTACAATAGCACTTCAGAATTATTTGAATATGGCAAATATTAGTCAATTATTGCATTCTATCCATGCTGGCTTTCGCGGGCGACCTGAGACTTGAAACATATAGAGGGAGGGCATACAGGCTATCGCCAATTTATTAATGCACAATTTGCCTAAATGGGTAATAGAAACACTTCAAATATAAAAAATTATTAGACACTGTCGTATTTTTTTCTTGTGAAATACTGCACCAAACACCTTAGCTAGATGTTAAAATGTGCTATTAAAACCTCAACAAAAATGTAAAAATGTATTACATATGTCGTGGAAATTCTACACAGGGACACTCAAAGTCATTAATCATTGTTTATTAACAGTAAGTTGGAGAGGTCACAGTCAAATTTAGGTGCATAAAGTACTGGTCTGAAGTGAGCTCCATTGGGGCAGTCCCACTAGATCTCTTATATATTGCTTACAAAGACAAGCTACATTTGCATGATTTAGCTTATTCCTCATTCATAATCAATTAATCATTAACATTTATTATCATTCATGTGACCAAAACTGGTTCATGCATGTGACAGACCAATACCTCTCCAGGCTTCTTCTGTCCAAGCTGAGACCTTGAAACTGATATATCCCTTTCGTTCTGAAAACAAGGTTCTTGGCGAACTGCCAAATTGTAGATACTGATAGTGAGGATTCCTCCCAGGCAAGTTCAAACAGTCACTTGCTTGAACACGGAAATGCACAAACACAGAACAAAGAAATTGGTTATTAGAAAAGCACAAACATAAGATTTTCCATCACACATATTTCTTAAATTATTTTAGATTCATTCTGACTATTTTGAGTAAGTGATACTGGCTTTGATCCTACGTTGTCTCACGGGGGACAAACATCGGTAACTGCCACATCAAACCACACCCCCAAGACTGAAATCATAATGTTATGACTATAACTACTGTTCCCCGAGGGAGGGAAACGAGGTACAACATACTATGGGGAGTTGCACTCCCGCGACTTTAGTTCAAGGATTGAAAATCTAAAAAAAGCCAATGAAATCCACACCTTGCTGGAAGCTCTGCCTTCCACAAGTGATAAGCGTGAGGCTCAGATTAATTCCTTCAATTCAATACCTCTCTTCACCAAGCACAGGAACGGGCAGTGTGGTGCCAAACATGTTTTGTAAAGTGGCTGTTCCACTGGATGTCATAAGGTGAATGCACCAGTTTGTAAGTCGCTCTGGATAAGAGCGTCTGCTAAATGACTTAAATGTAATGTAATGTTTCCCTCCTTCAAGTAACAGTAGTTAAAGTCATAACGTTATGTGTTATGTTCCCTTTCAGTCAACTTCAGTACAACATACTATGGGTAAAAAGAATCACGCACCAGATACTAAAATGAAACAGAGCATCGCAGACCACCCAGACCTGACCCCGCAAGATGAGACAGTGTGGGTATTGCCCACAAGTCATGGTGCCTAGTCACTTTCCCCTGGCCCAGCTGTGAGCACACTGGGAGCAGTGACATCAAAGTGATAAAACCTCACAAAAGTGTGTGGTGATGCCCAACTCGCCGCATCTCAAATATCTCTTACAGTCAACCCTTAAAAAAACACCCAAGACGCTGCCAGACCCTGGTGGAGTGGGCGTGTACATCAATAGGTAACACTTGCCCCTTGCTGCTATATGCCAGCTCCAATGCCTGCCACTTATACAGTGTCATTGTGGACGAATAGTAGAAATCACGTTCGGAGGTAAACCTCTATTCCCGAGATTGGACCTCTCAGATGCCAAGAACCACAGACCCCAAAATCTCTGGCTGAGGGTGCCAAACCTGCCTGTGTGCCTGGGATAATTGATCCCTGCACAGAGGGAGTTGCCACTGGACCCCACCCATCATAAATAGGATGCATAAATCATGTTATAACAACCCTTCTACACTAAAACAAGTGACATATTAGACAACTGCAACCTGTTAAACATTCCGATCTTGTGGCTAGCAAGTAGCAACTAACGTTAGCTAGCATATCTAACTCTAGTTAGCATTGTTCAGCCCATAGAAAGTCAGCCCGCTAATAACTTTGGCTTGCTTGCTATCAACTTGAAATTGGATGGCTTAACAAATGTATATTGTAGTTAAACATTAACTACAAAGGCTGAACATTTCCGTACCCCAAGGGAGTTATAAATGTTCCTTCTTGGATGTTCTAGCTAGCTAGCTACGACTGCACTACCCATGTTCACTTCTGGAAAGTTTTCTGCCTACCCCCTGATTTTGACAATGCATGAACATGAAGTACCCTAAACATAGTTCATAGTCTGGCCCAAAATATCAGACTACAGCAAGTATGACCAACAAAACCAAAAGAGACATGAATCATCTTTCATCAAGTTTACCAAAAATGTACACTACCGTCGCAATGTTTAGGGTCACTTACAAATGTCCTTGTTTTTGAAAGAATAGCACATTTTTTGTCCATTAAAATAACATCAAATTAATCAGAAATACATTTGTAGACATTGTTAATGTTGTAAATGACAATTGTAGCTGGAAACTGCTGATTTTTTATGGAATATCTACATGGCGTATAGAGGCCCATTATCAGCAACCATACCTCCTGTGTTCCAATGGCACGTTAGCCAATCCAAGTTTATCATTTTAAAAGGCTAATTGATCATTAGAAAACCCTTTTGCAATTATGTTAGCAAAGCTGAAAACTGTTGTCCTGATTAAAGAAGCAATAAAACTGTCTTTCTTTAGAATAGTTGAGTATCTGGAGCATCAGCATTTGTGGGTTCGATTATGTGCTAAAAATGGCCAGAAACAAGAAATTAAATGAAGGTTGAAAATAATAATCTGCTGTTTCCAGCTACAATAGTTATTTATAACATTAACAATGTCTACACTGTATTTCTGATCAATTTGATGTTAATTTAATGGACAACATTTTTTATTTTCTAAGTGACCCCAAACTTTTGAACGGAAGTGTATATCTAATGCAATATTTACTAATGTATGGAGAAAGAAAACAGAGAGCATGTACAAAATGTTTTTTATTTTACAGGATGGTATAATGCATGAAGCAAACATGGAATAACTTGTGAAAATGTAGACTCAGTGAAGATGTCGAGGAAGGTGCCTTTCATCCCAAGTCAACAAACAGGTCACTGACCATCTCGAATCCCACCGTACCTTCTCCGCTGTGCAATCTGGTTTCCGAGCCGGTCACGGGTGCACCTCAGCCACACTCAAGGTACTAAACGATATCATAACCACCATCGATAAAAGACAGTACTTTGCAGCCGTCTTCATCGACCTTGCCAAGGCCTTCGACTCTGTCAATCACCATATTCTTATCGGCAGACTCAGTAGCCTCGGTTTTTCGGATGACTGCCTTGCCTGGTTCACCAATTACTTTGCAGACAGAGTTCAGTGTGTCAAATCGGAGGGCATGCTGTCCGGTCCTCTGGCAGTCTCTATGGGGGTGCCACAGGGTTCAATTCTCGGGCCGACTCTTTTCTCTGTATATATCAATGATGTTGTTCTTGCTGCGGGCGATTCCCTGATCCACCTCTACGCAGACGACACCATTCTATATACTTTCGGCCCGTCATTGGACACTGTGCTATCTAACCTCCAAACGAGCTTCAATGCCATACAACAAGCCTTCCGTGGCCTCCAACTGCTCTTAAACGCTAGTAAAACCAAATGCATGCTTTTCAACCGATCGCTGCCTGCACCCGCATGCCCGACTAGCATCACCACCCTGGATGGTTCCGACCTTGAATATGTGGACATCTATAAGTACCTAGGTGTCTGGCTAGACTGCAAACTCTCCTTCCAGACTCATATCAAACATCTCCAATCGAAAATCAAATCAAGAGTCTGCTTTCTATTCCGCAACAAAGCCTCCTTCACTCACGCCGCCAAGCTTACCCTAGTAAAACTGACTATCCTACCGATCCTCGACTTCGGCGATGTCATCTACAAAATGGCTTCCAACACTCTACTCAGCAAACTGGATGCAGTCTATTACAGTGCCATCCGTTTTGTCACTAAAGCACCTTTACCACCCACCACTGCGACTTGTATGCTCTAGTCGGCTGGCCCTCGCTACATATTCGTCGCCAGACCCACTGGCTCCAGGTCATCAACAAGTCCATGCTAGGTAAAGCTCCGCCTTATCTCAGTTCACTGGTCACGATGGCTACACCCATCCGTAGCACGCGCTCTAGCAGGTGTATCTCACTGATCATCCCTAAAGCCAACACCTCATTTGGCCGCCTTTCGTTCCAGTACTCTGCTGCCTGTGACTGGAACGAACTGCAAAAATCGCTGAAGTTGGAGACTTTTATCTCCCTCACCAACTTCAAACATCAGCTATCTGAGCAGCTAACCGATCGCTGCAGCTGTACATAGTCTATTGGTAAATAGCCCACCCATTTTCACCTACCTTATTCCCATACTGTTTTATACTGTTTTTATTTATCTACTTTTCTGCTCTTTTGCACACCAATATCTCTACCTGTACATGACCATCTGATCATTTATCACTCCAGTGCTAATCTGCAAAATTGTAATTATTCACCTACCTCATGCCTTTTGCACACATTGTATATAGACACCCCCTTTTTTCTACTGTGTTATTGACTTGTTAATTGTTTACTCCATGTGTAACTCTGTGTTGTCTGTTCACACTGCTATGCTTTATCTTGGCCAGGTCGCAGTTGCAAATGAGAACTTGTTCTCAACTAGCCTACCTGGTTAAATAAAGGTGAAATAAAATAAAACATTTAAAACATTAAATAAAAAGTACCCTGGTGCAGTGGAACAATTCTTGTTCAGCCTCATAGTAGCATGATTCTGTTTCTGATTCTGGATAAATTAACTCCTGTAAATAGTGAAAGGACATTTAGATAACATTGTAAAGCTTTGTAAAACATTCACAGTGGGCTATGAGTTTTTCCAACTTGAGACCCTAAGGAGGATGAATGACCTGTCGAACTACAGCAACCTTGTACTTGTTCATATGAATTTGAGACTGCATAGCAGAGGAAGGTAAGAAGTAGGTGTAAGAGAAAAATCTGAATTAAAACAAATATATATTTTTAAACGGCAGCAACCCCACACCCAAAATCTTCATGCGGCTATTTTTAATTACAAATATTTTCACATGACCCTCCCCTTGTACTGTTAAAACATGCACCACACACATCCAATAAGCAACACATAACGTTGGGATACGGATGTAACCTTGGTTACAGTGGAAGGCCTCTGTATAAAACATCCATCTCACTGATGGTTGATAAGTATCTCAATGTTCTCGGTACGTTCACTTATCTAGGTTGAGAGAGCGTTCCGTGTCCAGAACCACAGACCCCACTGATGGTGTGGACATAACATTGAGCCTGTAGTACCTCATGAAAGTCATGGGTGTTGCCCAATTTGCAGCAGCACAGATAGAGCCCAGGGAGGTTCCTTTGAACATGGACCATGAAGTGACCACAGCCCTTGTAAAGTGTGCTACCACACTGTCTGTAGTTGGTCTACCCGCTGCAGCGTATGATTTTGACACTATATTGGTCATCCAAAATGCCAGTCTCTGCTTTGAGACAGCACGCCCTTTGGTGTTCTCCCCATGATGAACATTTCTTGTTGCAGCAAGATAGGCACTCAATGCCCTAATTTGGCAAAGTGTATGCAATTCACGACTCTCCTGTGACAAGTGGGGAGGCGGGTGAAATGCCGCTATGATTAAGGGCTGGATGACATATGATGATGAGCATATGATGATGAGCACTTTAGGTAAGAATGTTGTATTTTTCCCAAGCACTGCCATAGATCCATCTTCTGCTAAATTGAGGCATGAAGGATGTGTAGAAAACGCATGTTATTCTCCAATACGCTTGGCTGAAACAATGGCCAATAGAAAGGCAGTCTTGACTGACAGCTCACATAGTTTAAGTGAAGACCCTGGCTCAAGTGATCATAGGACAACATATAACTCCCATGAGTGTACTGAAGGAGCCTTGGGAGCCGTAGCCTGTGGGCACCTTCCATGAATTGTGATACTAGAGTGTGTGCCCCTGGTGATGCACCCGTAATCTGGTCATGTCCCATACAGATGGCTGCCATATACACTTTCAATGTAGATGGGCACTTCCCTACAGCTATAAGCTCCTGGAGGAAAGTCAAAATGACAGAAATTGGGCAGGAAGATGGCGATTCTGCATGGTCGACACACCACTTCCTGTAAACGCATACAGCATCCCCTTTGGCCATCTGTGTGATAGGGCATCGACCCTGAGCGGGCCTGCTGGACCCTTTATGGAGAACCACATAGGACAATGGGTTGAGTCTTGCGATGCAAACAGAACAGCGATGGCACTTCCGAATCGAGCTTCAGTACGTTGATGTGAACCATTTTCCATGGTGCTGACCATACACCATGGACCCCTGACTGGTTCAAGACCAACTCCGCATCCCTGTAGGGAGGCCTCTGTGGTCAAAATCACCCATTTGTGAACTACGACTAGGACAGCTCCACAGGGAGTTCGAAGTGCTAGGCTCCATGATTCTATTGCTCTCCATCAACTCATTGAAATTGTGAGATTTATTGGTTTGTCCCTTCTGGGACATAGATTGTGACTCTTGTATCAGTGCTGTATTGGCTGCATGTGGAACAAGCCCAATGGTACAAAATTGACTGCAGCAGCTAGGAGGCCAAGGAGCCTATGACTAGCACTGTCACCTGTTTTCTCAGTTTGAATGTTGAAAGACAATTTGCCAAAGATTACCAGAGAGTGTTGCACACATGATTTCAATGTCCAATGTCAAGCCCAGGAAGTGATTTCTGAAATAGCCTAATCATATTAAAACATTGTGACTAGTTGTGTTTATGCCACACATAAAATGTAATACATTTTAAAAGTGGAATGACAAATATTTAGGCTTTATTGAAGTGCTAGGTTTTAGGCCGAGGAATAGCCGCTAGGATCGGAAAGAAAGCAGAACACGTGTTAAACTTTCCTGAATAACTGCTTGCTGGGTGCATAGGCCTATGTGGCACATAGGACAACTATGGAGAATGATGATTGGAAACAGACAGCGCATCAGTATCAGAAGTAAAAAATAAAGCCAGACTGGCCTGCTACTATGCCTTTCTATAATCTGTTGAGAGTACACCCACAACTGATCCAAACGTGTGAGTAAATGGAATATATATTCAAATAACAAGGCTTTTACGCCATTATTCAAATGACATTTTCAATGCAGTTTACAGAAAAGGGTAACAAAAAATAGCTTTTTGTTTTGGTGTGTCTAGGTGTATGACTCGGTATAGGTTGCGGATGCTTAGAGAGAAAGATATTGTTACGGTTGGCTGCGACCTGTCGTGTTTTAGGGTCATATCAGAAGTAAACATGCAGTCAGACTGGCCTGCTACTTTCTATAATCTGTGGAGAGTAGACTCACAACTGATTGGGCTATGAAGAGAGTAGAGGAAGATGTGTCAAGGATGAGGGATTCTACAAATGCTCCCGGTGAATAGTAGTCCTTTGCCAGTACAGAGTAATAGTTTCACAAATTAAATGTGCTTCAGTCAGGTTGGCTTTTTAGCATTCATTGCCATGGTTATCAACTCTACCGCAGAAATGGAACGCAAATCACAGACAATAGGTGTTGTAGGGGAAGCTGCAGGGAAGCACTTCAGATTTTACTGCAGAGGATTACAAGGAGTGTTGAATGGTGGTGTCCCATCCTCCTAGGCTGTTGGCCCGGGGTAGATTCAGAAAGTAGTGGAATGGGGTGGTGGGTTTTTATTGTATAAGTGATGGATTAGTTGGCAGGGTCATTTCTTTCCCTTTTGTATCACAAAGTGAAATATATTTACATTCATCTCCAGTTGGTGGCAGTAATTCACATTTAGGTTGCCAACCTCCATTTAAAGCTGCAATATGTAACTGCTTGGTTGACCCTACCAAATTCACATAGAAATAAGTTATAGATCTGTCATGTTCATTGAAAGCAAGTCTTTATATGTTTACATATCCTACATTACTCATCTCATATGTATATAATATTTAAAAAATATATTTCACACCGGTTTAATACCTGCTTGTTTTGTCTGAAATTTTAGCAACCAGGAAATGGCGGAACGATTTCTTAATGCACCTTTAAAAAACACAGAAGAAGAAGAACAGATTACCATTCCAAAGATTTGTATAACTAACCCAAGATAGACCACCAACTGGCGTTTCGAATGAGAACAAGCAAGAGACAAGCACGATGTAGAGAAATCCTATTGGCGCGTTCTAGCATGTCGTTGCATATTTCCGTTAGAGAACGCCTACTGTCAAGTGTGCGGACGTAATAACTCAATTGGCCCTTGCACTCCTTCTGAACAACGCAATTAATTTGGCAAAGGATATAGTCTGTTCGTAACATATTCTAGTTCTGGGAACAGAAAACGGCATTGAGATCAAACGTTTCATCGATGTTAAACAAATTGCAGAATGTTGGCCAAAGTCCATCAATGGACTTCCTCTCATCACCATATTTGGTGGGAAGCGTAAACGCCAACCGGATGCTTCAGATTTATACATGCGGGAAACTTCTGGCTTATTTTTCTATCTGTGACCGTTCACCTAGTGGCAGGATATTATTATACAGGAAATACATAAATCTTTAGCATAGTATTTTCATAAGAGTGGCTTTAGGCACCAAACAATATAGTTATACACTATTATAACGTATCTAGCTATCTTTCCAATTATACGTTAGTTTGCTAGCTGTGGCATACACCGTTAGCTACTTGAGTCTTCTAAAAATTCGAAGCTTTTAACTAGTTCAATTAGTTCGCTAAATCTAGCCTCTGGAACCGGGAAGGAGAGGACAAAACAACAAGGTACTGGACTGGTACAAGAAGGATCATACCCCTTTATTTTATAAATCAATTATCACACCACTTCTCCCTAGATAGCTAATTATATATGTTTTACTACAGTAAGTGATGATCAACCTGACATAAAGTACCGTAGTTTTAAGATCGCTAGCTCGCTAACGTTAAAATATATTGGCTAAGATTACAGCTATCTAATGTAAGCGCAGCTATCAATCCGTGGTAAATCAAATTCTTGTTTGTTGTTGTCTTAGCGCACCCGGCTAGCGAGCTAACGTGAACTTATCAGGCCAAGTAAACCAACTTTAGCTAGCTGAGTTGTTACCGAACATAATAGTTTTGTCCACCAGACCGAATGTTTTCCCCCCATTGATTACAATTTTTAACGTGTTTTCGCTATTTGCTAGCTGGGAACGCTAAATAGCTATTTGTGTTGTATTTACAGCCACCATTGATCGTAGAACTATTATACCGTGAAAGTGTGTTCGTTTATTTCAACAGCTTGCAACTGCATCCCGCAATTCTGGGCGTTCCTGTATTGTGGGCTTTCCCCGCCATGGGATGATGGCTGTTCGCGACACCGTTAGCTATCGCCTGTTGTGTACAGTCGGGGGGTTTACTGTCTACCGGTCGCTAGCGCGATAGGTTGGGGCGACACGGTGTGTATGTTTGCTAGCACACGGTGTCGTGCCCGCCAGCTGTGTACCGGACTAGCTGGCACACTTTAACACACGTTAACTGCGGGAAAACAGTGCCCGACAGGCGGGGATGAATGACACTGTCTGACGGTGTACGGCTAGCTAGATACCATTGTCGCCCCGGCCCTTCTATGGGCTTTATCCGCGACTGACATCCAACGTTATTGTGCATTAACGCCACGTACTGTACTGGAGCGCCTCTGCTAGTTTAACAATGTACCAATAGAAGTATAAAGAGAGGTTCCTGCAAATGCAGGCCGCAATTCCACCCTTGTTTATTTGGTCTGGTATTGGAATCATTTGTTATTATGCAATTGATGAATCGATGTATGAAATTAGCCTCTTCCACTCCCCAGGCTGAACTTCCCAGCTTCCTGGCTCTACGCATCCCATTCTCCAGACAGACAGTGAGGCAGGATGTTGGGTCTGTGGTGCATGGGTGCCCGACTGGGCGTTCTCACTCTGGCGCTGTGCTGTACACTGGCTCCCTTACCTGCACACGCGTACATCTATGCTGTGAGTCCTCATGATTGTTGAACTGTGTGATCAAGTTTCTTGTGGATTTACACATGATCTCAGTGTACTGGCATTGATTTGAACACTTGTGTCTCTGTCTGGTAGCATTACAGCAATATGACCAACATGTTGTTTGAGGATCTGCCTGCCTTTTTTGGATCATCACTACCCAAAGAAGGACTTATGGTGAGTAGTGAGTAAGGTTTAATATCAAAATACTCAATACCAAAATGATACCATGGAAAAAGAAGGCATATTAGCCAAAGTAACAGAATGGCACTTGATCCAGACAGAAACTCCGCTACTGCTCTATTCAATCGTTAGGCATCTTTAGAGTTCAATATCATTACACTTGACATTTTTGGGTCAACCTTTTCAGAGACAGCGTGTTTGTAAAGTATTAACAAGCGCATTCGCAAAAATAGCACCATCGTTGCACCAATGTGTACCTAACCATAAACATCAACGCCTTTCTTAAAATCAATACACAAGTATATATTTTTAAACCTGCATATTTAGTTAATATTGCCTGCTAACATGAATTTCTTCAAACTAGGGAAATTGTGTCACTTCTCTTGCTTTCTGTGCAACAGAGTCATGGTATATGCAGCAGTTTGGGCCGCCTGGCTCTTTGCGAACTGTGTGAAGACTATTTCTTCCTAACGAAGACAGCCAACTTCGCCAAACGGGGGATGATTTAACAAAAGCGCATTTGTGAAAAAGCACAATCGTTGCACGAATCTACCTAACCATAAACATCAATGCCTTTCTTAAAATCAATACACAGAAGTATATTTTTTAAACCTGCATATTTAGTTAAAAGAAATTCATGTTAGCAGGCAATATTAAACTAGGGAAATTGTCACTTCTCTTGCGTTCATTGCACACAGAGTCAGGGTATATGCAACAGTTTGGGCCGCCTGGCTCGTTGTGAACTAATTTGCCAGAATTTTATGACAACATTGAAGGTTGTGCAATGTAACAGCAATATTTAGACTTAAGGATGCCACCCGTTAGATAAAATACGTAACGGTTCTGTATTTCACTGAAAGAATAAACGTTTTGTTTTCTAAATGATAGTTTACGGATTTGACCATATTAATGACCTAAGGCTAGTATTTCTGTGTGTTATTGTATTATAATTAAGTCTATGATTTGATAGAGCAGAATGACTGAGCGGTGGTAGGCAACAGCAGGCTCGTAAGCATTAATTCAAACAGCACTTTACTGCATTTGCCAGCAGCTCTTCCCAATGCTTCAAGCATTGCGCTGTTTATGACTTCAAGCCTATCAACTCCCGAGATTAGGCTGGCAATACTAAAGTACCTATTAGAACATCCAATAGTCAAAGGTATATGAAATACAAAGGGTATAGAGAGAAATAGTCCTATAATAACTACAACCTAAAACTTCTTACCTGGGAATATTGAAGACTCGTGTTAAGAGGACCCACCAGCATATGTGCTCATGTTCTGAGCAAGGAACTTAATCATTAGCTTTTTACTGCACTTTTATTGCACTTTTACTTTCTTCTCCAACACTTTGTTTTTGCATTACTTAAACCAAATTGAACATGTTTCATTATTTCTTCGAGACTAAATTGATTTTATTGATGTATTATATTAAGTTAAAATAAGTGTTCATTCAGTATTGTTGTAATTGTCATTATTACATATATATATATATATATATTTTTTTTTAAATGGCTGATTAATCGGTTTTTGCCTTTTTGTTTTGGCCCTCCAGTAATCGGTATCGGCGTTAAAATCATAATCGGTCGACCTCTAATTCAGACCCCTTGACTTTTTCCACATTTTGTTACATTACAGCCTTATTCTAAAATTGATCAAATACAAAAAAATCCTCATTAATCTACACACACTACCCCATAATGACAATGTGAAAACAGTTTTTTTTTTTGCAAATGTATACAAAAATAAAAACAGAAGTACCTTATTTACATAAGTGTTCAGACCCTTTGCTATGAAACTCAAAATTGAGCTTAGGTGCATCCTATTTTCATTGATCATCCTTGAGATGTTTCTTCAACTTGAATTGTAGTCCACCTGTGGTAGATTTAATTGATTGGACATGATTTGGAAAGGCACACACTTGTCTATATAAGGTCCCACAGTTGACACTGCATGTCAGAGCAAAAACCAAGGCATGAGGTCGAAGGAATTTTCCGTGGAGCTCCGAGACAGGATTATGTCAAGACACAGATCTGGGGAAGGGTACCAAAACATTTCTGCAGCATTCTTGGTCCCCAAGAACACATTGGCCTCCATTATTCTTAAATGGAAGAAGTTTGCAACCACCAAGACTCTTCCTAGAACTGGCTGCCCGGCCAAACTGAACAATCGGGGGGCTTGGTCAGGGTAACCAACAACCCAATGGTCACTCTGACAGAGTTCCTCTGTGGAGATGGGAGAACCTTCCAGAAGGACAACAATCTCTGCAGCACTCCACCAAGCAGGCCTTAATGGTAGAGTGGCCAGACGGATGCCGCTCCTTAAATAAAGGTTCAATAAAAAAGGAACCTCAGACTGGGGCAACGGTTCACCTTCCAACAGGACAACGACCCTAAGCACACAGCCAAGACAATGCAGTAGTGGCTTCAGGACAAGTCCCTGAATATCCTTGAGGGACCCAACCAGAGCCCGGACCTGTCAGGTTGGACGCTCTCCATCCAACCTGACAGAGCTACAGAGGATCTACAGAAAAGAGTGGGAGAAAGTCCACAAGTATAGGTGTATCAAGCTTGTAGCGTCATAACCAGGAATACTCGAGGCTGTAATCACTGCCAAAGGTGTTTCAACAAACTACCGAGTAAAGGGTCTGAATACTTACAGTTGACGTCGGAAGTTTACATACACCTTAGCCAAATACATTTAAACTAATTTTTTCACAATTCCTGACATTTAGTCTTGTCAGTTTGGATCACCACTTTATTTTAAGAATGTGATATGTCCGAATAATAGTAGAGAGAGTGATTTATTTCAGCTTTTATTTATTTCATCACATTCCCAGTGGGTCAGAAGTTTACATACACTCAATTAGTATTTGGTAGCATTGCCCTTTTAAATTGTTTAACATGGGTCAAACGTTTCAGGTAGCCTTCCACAAGCTTCCCACAATAAGTTGGGTGAATTTTGGCCCATTCCTCCTGACAGAGCTGGTGTAACTGAGTCAGGTTTGTAGGCCTCCTTGCTCCCACAAATGTTCTATAGGATTGGGGTCAGGGCTTTGTGATAGCCACTCCAATACCATGACTTTGTCCTTAATCCATTTTGCCACAACTTTGGAAGTATGCTTGTGGCCATTGTCCATTTGGAAGACCCATTTGCGACCAAGCTTTAACTTCCTGACTGATGTCTTGAGATGTTGCTTCAATATATCCACATAATTGTCATTCCTCATGACGCCATCTATTTTGAGAAGGGCACCAGTCCCTCCTCCAGCAAAGCACCCCCACAACATGATGCTGCCACCCCTGTGCTTCACTGTTTGGATGGTGTTCTTCGGCTTGCAAGCGTCCCCTTTTTTTCTCCAAACATAACAATGGTCATTATGGCCAAACAGTTCTATTTTTGTTTCATCAGACCAGAGGACATTTCTCCAAAAAGTATGATCTTTTGTCACCATGTGCAGTTGCAAACTGTAGTCTGGCTTTTTTATAGCGGTTTTGGAGCAGTGGCTTCTTCCTTGCTGAGCGGCGTTTCAGGTTATGTCGATATAGGACTTGTTTTACGCTTGTGGAAGGCTACCTGAAATGTTTTACCCAAGTTAAAGAATTTAAAGGAAATGCTACTAAATACTAATTGAGGGTATGTAAACTTCTGACCCACTGGGAATGTGATGAAAGCAATAAAAGCTGAAATAAATCCTTCTCTCTATTATTCTGACATTTCACATTCTTAAAATAAAGTGGTGATCCTAACTGACCTAAGACAGGGGATTTTTATTAGGATTAAATGTCAGGAATTGTGAAAAACTGAGTTTAAATGTATTTGGCTAAAGTGTAAGTAAACTTCTGACTTCAACTGTAGATACTTTTGTACCTGTTTCCTCCAGCATCTTCACAAGGACCTTTGCTGTTATTCTGTGATTGATTTGCACTTTTCACAGCAAAATACATTAATCTCTAGGAGACAGAATACGTCTCCTTCCTGAGCGGTATGGCGGCTGCGTGGTCCCATGGTGTTTATACTTGCGTACTATTGTTTGTACAGATGAACCTGGTACCTTCAGGCCTTTGGAAATTGCTCCCAATGATGAACCAAACTTGTGGGGGTCTGCAATTTTTTTCTGGGGTCTTGGCTGATTTATTTTGATTTTCCCATGATGTCAAGCAAAGAGGCACTGAGTTTGAAGGTAGGCCTTGAAATACATCTTCAGGTACATCTCCAATCGGCTAATTGACATAATTTCAGTCTATCAGAATCTTCTAAAGCCATGACATCATTTTCTGGAATTTTCCAAGCTGTTTATTAAAGTCACAGTAAACGTAGTGTATTTAATCCTCTGACCCACTGGAATTTTATTACAGTGAAATAATCTGTCTGTAACAATTGTTGGAAAAAGTACTTGTCATTTCAAAGTAGATGTCCTACCGACTTGCCAAAACTATAGTTTGTTAACAAGTTATTTGTGGAGTGGTTGAAATATGGGTTTTAATGTCTCATATGTAAACTTCTGACTTCAACTGTATGTAAATGTGATATTTCAGTACATGTTTGCAATACTTTTTCGAAAATTTATAAAAAACAGTTTTTTGTATGTAGATTGCTTGGGGGAACAAACAATTTATCAATTTTAGGCTGTAACGTAACAAAATGTGGAAAAAATCAGAGGGTCTGAATACTTTCCCGCATGCACTGTATGCATTAATGAATAAATTATACAGTCATACAATCAATTTGAGTTTTTTTTACTAATCATACTACATAACATAATGGTATTAATTTATTTGAATGGTAAATGTCTTTGGAAAATTGAGAAGTAGCCTAGGCCTATTGCTTATTCATATTTTCTTTCTGTTTACTCTTATTTTACCAAGTGAAACTGCATATACCTATACAAGTGAATGCATATTCAATAGCAGTGTGTGTATGCATTCAGTTATTGGGCTTGTTTTGCCTTATTTCATGGAACCATATGGGATTTATTTTATTTTACTGCAGTTTAAGTGACACCCGGCCCAGAAAAATAATTTCCATATATGGCCAAATAGAGAAGTCAGATTAGACATTTCCTAATAAGGCACTTTAGTCAACACCTTTTTTCACAAAACATTTTTTTCATCACTCAGCCACAGATCCTAACGTTTTATATTCATCCCAATGTCTCCCTGTGCACCCTGAGTGCTAGTGTGCATGTGATGTTGGTCTATGTAAACCAAATGTAACCTGGATATAGCCGGTCCATGAATCGGCGTATACAAACATGAGTGGATTACCTTGAAAACAGAGGTCAGGCATTTTAGAGTCTGTCTCCAGTTCTTATTATACCTCAGTGATTCATACACAGTTTCGTTGAGGCAATAGATAATCTTTCGGAGAGACCAATTTTAAGTGAATGGCACACACTTTATTCAATCAGCTTTTAAATCAGCATATTTTGCATTATGGTTAGCATATTATCACCAAGTACTAGGGTAGATAATTGATATTCGCTTCAGCTGTACGCTAGCAAGGAAAGTTAGTTTACAACGCTGGAAGCTACTGGTATCTTCTTGCATTGTCAAGTGTTCTAGCCATTATGGATGTTGTTTTGCGAACAGTAATGAACAGTTTTTACAAACCGTGTCGCATTATTCAAGTGTGTTAACTTCTGTGCAGTATGAGTGGGGAGCTAACATGATGCAGCCTTCCCAGTGCAGGAGCAGGCACCGTATAAAGGTTTCTACACTCTTAATGTGCGTAGAGTTGTGCGAACGCTGGGTGGAGTCATGCATCCTTTGTTACATGATATCTCATCAGTCCATACTCCCAAATAGCATCATTCACAAGGGGCTGACAGATGTGTTCTTGTTGTCTTCTCATTTGCTGTGAAAGCAAAATAAGAGTATCTTGTCTCCTTTTCTTCCCTTGCTAGCAAGTTGGCTAAACATTGCAAGCTAGCTAGCCTTTTAGCATCCCACAATCGCCATGTGAAATAATATAATGAAATAATATGCCCCGGCCACTATTCTTAAACTTTCCGGTGTGACTTAAAACATTATTCCTACTTTGATATGCTTCTTCAATGTCTTCGCTCCCATATCAGCCAAAGATAGAATGTCCACATTTTTTTGTTATTGTTTCATACCAGCTGTATTTCTGTTTTTTTAAAGTTATATATCTTAAACTTGATTGCTAACATGCAAAATATTTTGGGACTATGGCAACAATTCATTAATGAAAGAAATTCCAAAAGATTTTCTTTTAAGCGGGACGTCGGCTTCGCTCAACAGACTTGATCCGTGAGACACATTTCACAGAAGTACCGAAAGTAAATACAAATTCTAGTATATTTACATTTGAGTCATTTTGCAGATGCTCTTATCCAGAGCGACTTGGTACATTCATCTTAAGATAGCTAGTTGGGACCACCACATCTCACAGTTATAGTAAATACATTTTCCCTCAACTTAAAGTGGAAGTGTTAGTTCACAAAAGGCTTTTTTTCCCCTTGTTTTTTTTGTGAGGGTCAGGGTGGGAAGGGGGGTGCTGTGAGATTGTTTAACATAGGGTTTCAGATTTCTTTTGGAAGATGGGCAGGGATGGGCTGTTCTAGCTTCAGGGGGAAGCTGGTTCCACCATTGGGATGCCAGGACAGAGAAGAGCTTGGACTGGGCTGAGCGGGAGCTACCCTCTCGTAGGGGTGGGAGGCCCAAGAGACCTAAGGTGGCAGAACGGAGTGCTCGGGTTGGGGTGTATTACCGAACCGTTTTCATTTTCTAGTATCGAAAAAGTACAGAAGTTTCCGTATACCATGCAACACTAATGTGAGAGAAGGGTAATGGAATAGTGAATACAGGAGCAACATATCCTTTGATCCATTGCAAACATCAGCTGAAACATCCTTTCTCTCTCTTCAAGGGTGTGTTAGTAGAGTCACGACCACTCAACGGCTGCACTCCGATAGAACCTCCACCACCACTGCCCACATCTAGTGATCCCAACACGACCACTACTAAGTACATAGTCCTCATCCGACGCTATGACTGCAATTTTGATATCAAGGTTGGTGTGTGTAGCTATGCTGTTGGGTTGCTTAGGATATAAGGTGTTGCAATTACATTTGAATTCAACAGATTATGTATTGCAACATATTCAGTGTAAAATCACACTGCGCCTAGTGTTTTCAATTGTTACAATGTAAATTATGGTTTTGTTTTCAACGCAGGTGCTGCATGCACAGCAAGCTGGATTCAGTGCAGCCATTGTTCACAACATGTACTCAGAGACTCTACTCAACATGAACTACAGCAATGGTGAGGATCCTACAATCATCACCTTCTCTAAGCTGTCTATATCCATTTCTTACAGAATCAGTTCAGTTAGTACAACGTTTACTTAACCAGGTTGCCTCTCTCTCCTCAAAATCTCAAGTAGTCTTTATTAACCAGTATCATCCTAATAAGTAAATACATTGGTAATGCTGAGTGGCAGTGCTCCCCTTTTTGTTTGTTTGTGTGTAGAAACTATTGCAGAGGAGATTGAGATCCCCTCCGTATTCACCAGCTACTACGCCTCCCAAATTCTAAGGACTTTCATCATTCCTGAACATGGGTGAGTACCATTGTGACGTTTTTTATTTTTGTCAAGTTCAACTTCCATGACAAGCTTTTAATTGGTTATTTATTTGTTAATTTCTACCCCTAGTCACAATGTTAGATGGAGGTATGACTTAACTGTCTGTTGAGGGGTTATGATTGCTAATGTAACCATTCAACAAATATTTTTTGGGATATTTGTTCATGGTCTTGCACCATAGTGAACACCGGACTTTATTCATCAGATTTGCGCTGAGATTCAGTCATATTCTCCACATCTTTGCACTCATCATGTCAACCCTGTTGAGGGTCTCAAATCAAATGTATATTTGTCACGTGCTTCGTAAACAACAGGTGTGGACTGACAGTGAAATGCTTACATACGGCCCGTCCCAACAATACAGAGAAAAATAAAATAGAGAAATAATAGAAAAGTAAAACACGTAATAATAAAAGTAATAGTAGATACATAATGAGTAACGATAACTTGACATTATACAAGGAGTACCAGTGCCGAATCAATGTGCAAGGGTACGAGGTAATTGAGGTAGATATGTACATATAACTAGGAATAAAGTGCGATTGGCTGGTCCTATTTGGACGTCATCACTATGTTGGAGGTGGTGTTGAGTCTGGCACTGCTGTCCCTCTTAGTCGTACAGATTTGTGATCCGGAGGTGGTCGCTTTTCTGAACAATGCCCCCATACTAATGCGGATGGTGCTGTATTTGGTATGCAGGGCCTATGTGATCCTCAAGCCGGAGTTTGCCTTCCCACTTTCATACTATCTCATCCCCTTCACTGGAATAGTGGGCATGATCATCCTTGTGATGGTTGTCATCCTGGTAAGTGCCTTTAGGAAACAGACTCATTTTGCTATGAATGGGGAGTTGATTTCACAATTGAATAGTTAAATATTCATTTCATACATCCTAAATCAATGGAATGCAATAATTGTATTCGCATATTAAAAGCACTGTGACTCTCAACCAATAGATTTTGGTGTGGTCTGTGTCTCATCTTGGTTTAGATTGTGCGCTGTGTGCAGTACAGGAAAAGGATGAGGAAATATAGGCTGACTAAGGAACAGCTGAAGAAGATCCCCATTCACAAGTTCACCAAAGGTAACGAGAGAGTCCCTCCACACATTCAAATGATAATCTGTCACCCGTGTAACTAGTCAAAGACATTGCAAAACACTTTGTGATACAGCAGTACAGTATTTCTTCTCTGGAATGTTGAGAAACCTAATTAACAAGAAGGGTAATCTGATTGTCTGCTCCTGTTAATATTACATTACACGTAGCATTACAATGCATTGTATTTCCACCTGTCACATGTCAATCTTATTTGTATTCTAGGTGATGAATATGATGTTTGTGCTATTTGTCTGGATGAGTATGAAGAGGGTGACAGACTGCGAGTTTTGCCTTGCTCACACGGTAATTGCAAGTGATCACATTTGGCCCTGTCTCACTCAGAAGTTTTTCCCACAGGTCCAAGGCCATATGGTAACTGTTTTATTTCTGTCATCTCTTCAGCGTACCACAGCAAGTGTGTGGACCCCTGGCTTACAGGGACTAAGAAAACTTGCCCTGTCTGTAAACAACGCGTAACCCGACCTAATCCAGAGTATTCTGAGTCCGAGTCTGAGGATGATGGGGCATCTCGTGCAGATGAAGAGGGGGCAGAGGGTGAAGCTGACACCGAGCGCACCCCTCTGCTCCGCCCCTCCAACCCAGGCTCCCCTTCTGGCAACCCAGGGGCCTACTCTGCCACTGTCACCACGGTAACCACCGCCCAGTGCCTAGGCTCCCCTGGGCACAGCGACTCGCCCATCCTGGAGTACGAGGGCTACTACTCCCCTCAGGGGGAGTCAGACTCTGATACCGAGGAAGAGGGGATGGACTCCCACCCCTCAGATGATGACACTACCCAGCTCATTGTTAGGGGTGCAGTGGGGGTCTGAAAGCTTGGAGGGAGCTGAGATAAAATTACTTTGTGTTAGCTCAATAGGGTCAGGCTTGTCCCCGCAGGGTGTTTTTAAATGGTTTATGGAGTTGTGGCTATGGAGTTGTCTCAGCCATAGACTTTCTAGAACACTATTGTCACTTTGGTTACGTTGAACAGATTTACATATTTTTTCCAATTTAGACTCAATGTTGCTAGCTCTAAGATGTTAATATTTAGCCAAGATTCTGATATGTTTTAGCTGTTCTGTCTTCAACATGAGGCACACATTGATAAGTACAGTAAATCAGTTCAAACATTTAGCTTTGACTCTTTGCCAGTGAACTATAACCCCGCCACCCATCCCTAAAACTTAAGATTTGCACAAAATGAATCAACTGACAGGTAGTCTCAATCTTAACAAGCAGTATTTAGTCGAATACATTTTTTCAATGCACTACTTGACAATTGACATACCCCAAATTCTTATTTTCAATGAACATATTGTACAAGGAGATAACCCACCTGAGATTATTTTTGTAGTTATTGAGTAGACTCAAGTCATCCACCAGTTGTTCTTCATATTTATTCAACATGTTTATTCTAGTATTACATTGTTATTGCATTGTTGGGTTTTGAGTTCGAAAGAAAGGCATGTCACTGTACTTGTGCATGTGACATTAAAACTTCAAACTTGAGTTGAAAGGAAACTACAGTGCTGCAGTCTCATTAATAATATCTCTTCCCCATGCTAGTAGTATACCTGTATGCATCTCTGTAACTGGTTTCTGTCATTATATTGGTTAAGTGGGAGTATAGTTTACTCTATGGGGTGTTTCTCTGTCTGATGGGTTTATGGAGTTTTTGGACTGTTAATTTGTTATGCATCATTAACCAGTAATCGGGGCATGCCAAAGGAGATTATTTATTCTTTACTTCACTGTAATACATTTTTATTATCCAGCATTGTTTCTTTGAACTTCTTTTACGCAGAATTTGTCCAGTTTGATTTTATTTCAGCCTCTTCTATGATAGATCGTTCAGAGTTCTTCATGATGTTGTAATGTTTGTTTGTTTTTCTTTCTGTTTTTGTTTTTGACATAACTGGTGATATGGTCCGTCTAAAAGAGGTTCCATCTGCTCTCTGAAGAAGTTGACCAAACTCCGGAATAGGAACATATTTACTCTGTATGGAAATTACATTTCAGAATTCTTCATGGATATTCTTGTTTTATTTTCATACAGAATGAATATATTACACCATAGAATATAGCAAACCATCGGCACAATTCTTTCCAGTTTTGTCAGTCTCCTCACATCAGCCTTTGTCTACCTGTAGAAGTACAGATTTATTGTTAGGAGAATAGTGTGTATCTTAAGGGACTATTACTCATGTAACAGTGTTTTTTTTCTTCTGTGTAGACTTTTATACACAGTACACACTTTAGGAACAAGGTAGGCAACCATGTAGATGATCATATGTCCATGCATCAAAATACACTCTGTTTAGATATTTTTTCCCCTGAAAATAGCAGGAGAAGGGGGATGCCAGTACTTACACATTGTTACATATTCACGTTGGTCTCCACCTCGGCTATGAATCTATTGCTTTCTGTATGCAATTTCTTGATTGTCTGTGTACATTGTGTCTTCTAGTATTCCGAGGATGGCAATTATTTTTTGACAAATTATATGTTGACATCTCCTCCCATATGACATGATGTATGATTTAGCTTTTGAGTAGAATGTGCCTAATTTCAGTCAGAATGTATCTTTATTGCTGATAAATGATCAATGTTCATATACCACAATTTAATTTGTAGATGTATTTTTTAAAACATTTTGGAAATCAAATGAAAGACTTATGTCAATGTACCTTTAAGCACAAGCAAAACGCTAGTAACAATAGTAATGGAACTGGCTATAAGCTTCTGTGGCGCTCATGCCATTGGGACCAAGTTTGAAGTGTTATGTAATGCTTTCATTTATTATGTCATTGTCGGTTAGTCCTTGACTGCTGCATTTCCATAACCTCCTTTCTCACTGCTGAAGATTTATATAGTCTTGTGACATTTTATGTTGGTCCCATAAAAATAAACAACATATTTTGGGCTTCTGTTTTAAGTCTAGAGTTTTTATCAGCCAGGAATCAACTTCCTATCGACATTAGTTAGAATACGGTAAATTAACTTAAATATCCCCTCTCCCTCCACCAAAGTACCATGATTAGAGGGAATGGTGTCTTTCCTGGCTGTGTTTGAAAGTGAAGAACAATTGTCATAAGATTCACAACAGTTGTTGAAATCAGAATAATTCTAAAAATAGGCAATTTATTTGATGATAAATGTTCTAAATCATTACCAACTACAAACCTAGTGACTCATACTGTACCATAACTGAATGACAGCATGAATTTGCTTCTAGCCCCCTGCAGTTTACCAGCCCTGCAGTTCCATCGGTTGAATTGAACTCAGCCATGAATGGTTATGGTCAATGGATTGGACCAGTCACCACGCCTCTCTCATTTCTATTCTGTGTCGGAGAGACACAGGTTCATTTATAAGCAAATACCTCAGAGTACAGTCATTAGGCTAATTAACATTGAGCATAGCTCAACAAGTCTGGCTATGATATGTTCCCTGACTGTTTTAATTTCAATAAGGCTCTCCCCCACACACTTTCTTTGTTTAAACTCCATTTATGAAAGACATTCAGCTAGTAAACAGTCATCACACAAATCAGTTGTCAAACACTTTCTAAAGGGCAAGTACACATCACCCCTGTGAAACATATACAGTGGGGCAACAAAGTATTTAGTCAGCCACCAATTGTGCAAGTTCTCCCACTTAAAAAGATGAGAGAGGCCTGTAATTTTCATCGTAGGTACACTTCAACTATGACAGACAAAATGAGAAAAAAAATCCAGAAAATCACATTGTAGGATTTTTAATGAATTTATTTGCAAATTATGGTGGAAAGTAAGTATTTGGTCAATAACAAAAGTTTATCTCAATACTTTGTTATATATCCTTTGTTGGCAATGACAGAGGTCAAAGGTTTTCTGTAAGTCTTCACAAGGTTTTCACACACTGTTGCTGGTATTTTGGCCCATTCCTCCATGCAGATCTCCTCTAGAGCAGTGATGTTTTGGGGCTGTTGCTGGGCCACACGGACTTTCAACTCCCTCCAAAGATTTTCTACAGGGTTGAGATCTGGAGACTGGCTAGGCCACTCCAGGCCCTTGAAATGCTTCTTTTCGAAGCCACTCCTTCGTTGCCCGGGTGGTGTGTTTGGGATCATTGTCATGCTGAAAGATCCAGCCACGATTCATCTTCAATGCCCTTGCTGATGGTAGGCTTTGTTACTTTGGTCCCAGCTCTCTGCAGGTCATTCCAGGTCGCAATTGGAAATGAGAACTTGTTCTCAACTTGCCCACCTGGTTAAATAAAGGTGAAATAAAACATTTTTAAAAACTCACTAGGTCCCCCTGTGTGTGGTTCTGGGATTTTTCTTGTGATCATTTTGACCCCACGGGGTGAGATCTTGCGTGGAGCCCCAGATCGAGGGAGATTATCAGTCGTCTTGTATGTCTTCCATTTCCTAATAATTGCTCCCACAGTTGATTTCTTCAAACCAAGCTGGGACAGGTGTCTTTTATACTGATAACAAGTTCAAACAGGTGCCCTTAATACAGGTAACGAGTGGAGGACAGAGGAGCCTCTTAAAGAAGTTACAGGTCTATGAGAGCCAGAAATCTTTCTTGTTTGTAGGTGACCAAATTCTTATTTTCCACCATAATTTGCAAATAAATTCATTAAAAATCCTACAATGTCATTTTCTGGATTTTTTTTCTCATTTTGTCTGTCATAGTTGAAGTGTACATATGATGAATATTACAGGCCTCTCTCATCTTTTTAAGTGGGAGAACTTGCAAAATTGGTGGCTGACTAAATACTTTTTTTTGCCCCACTGTATATAACCTCCAATGATCTAAAACCTTCAATGTTCATTACACCTGATACAACATAGCTGATATTTCTTACTGTCTGTTGTGGGAAAGGATGCCTGGACCTTCCCCCTCTCCTTTGTCTCCTGCATACTATTCTAATTGATAACATCTTTTTTGCTTGTTTCCAAAGAGTTCCCTTAAAAACTGGACAGGGAGGAATGTGCTCAAATGTATTTGTCTTTGTGCTGAATAAAAATATGTTAGCTACAGGAACATCACTGTTTTAGGGGACCCTTTGTTCCATTTAAAGCTGAAATAAACACTTTTAATGTATAATACAAATTATGGTTTCAGACTGTTTGTATTGTGTTTTCCTGTCCATCATCGGTTTCGTCAAATTACTATTTTGTACTACAAATGAATTTCATGTCTCTTAAGCAGCCAGATGTCAATGACGAGTCAGGGGATGTTCGTATATTATCATCATACAAGGATGTATGGTCTAACGTGGATCAGGGTGTTGAACCCACTCCTGTCTGGTCGCACATCCTCTGGGACTTCCTGGATCACCAGCATAATAAGTTCAGGGGCAAGACTAAGAGCTAAAGGATGTGTCATACCATTGAATGACAAAGGTGAGTACTTGACTCCATGTGCTCTAGCCAACTCTTCTATTGTTGTTGTCATGCCATGTGTGTCATGCCAATGATAGAGGAGTTGGCTACAGCACACAGTATGGGACCAGACAGGATCATATAGCCTGGTGGTCCCAGCCCTGTGATCTGAGTCACACGCACACCACCTGTCAGGTGGATGGTTTATCTTGGAAAATAATAAATGCTCACTAACAAGGATGTAAACAAATTTGTGCACACAATTTGAGAGAAATATGCATTTGTGCTCATGTAAACTTTCTGGGATCTTTTACTTCAGCTCATGAAACATGTGGCCAACACTTTACATGTTGTGTTTTATTTTTGTTCAGTGTATATTTTTGAAAACTACCCCTTTATGATTCATATTTTTGTGCCATTATTAACGTCCCCTGAAATTCACATGTTGGCTTTGAAGCATTCAACCTATATATGTGTAATTAAATGGAAAGAAGACCTTTGTGAAGTTTGTAAAAGTTATTTTTATTATATGTTTTATTGTTCTTTTGTTCTTAAACCTGTGTGTTTGGCTATATGCTTAACTAAATATGCAGTTTGAACGTGTAATCCAACTTCCGGGAAATGTGTTTCCTGTCTAACGGCGTCGCCATTAAGAGACCACGCAGGATTGCTAAAATAACGTGATTTATTGACAGGTAATTTACCCTCTATAAAGTTTCATTTCATGCTGTCACGAGATGTATGCTAAAGCTGATGTTATGTAAAGAAAGTAACAGAATATGTTTTGTAGCACGTAAAATACAACGGCCTAGTAAAAGTACCGACCTTGCTTTGTTTGCGTCTACCGGTACTAGCTAGCTTCTTCCAACTAACGCGGCTAGTTAGAAAGCTAAATTACAGTGCTGGGGACGCTAGCTAAGCTAATTTTAGCTTGCTACTATGAACATGTAAACTAAGCTAGCAGTAAATTGGAAGTACCTAATTAAACTACGACTATCCTACCATGGAGAAAGAAGTAGCTAGCTTCACTAAACCTACTTCGAAAAACAGATATTCAAGCTAGCTAGTTAACGTTAGCTACATAAACGGCTAGCTAGCTACTTGAAATGCCATGTAAGATGTTGGTTAGCTAACTGGTCATGCGACTCCCAGTAGCATAACTCAATCAGGAGACACATGCTTTGCTACACACATTTGGCTAAGGACAACGTAATATTGGTGTTTAACAAATTATGATTATATTAGCTTGATTACTGTGGCCCGTTCGATTTAATTTGTTTGCTGCCGTTAGCTACTTACAATTTTAATGTTTATGCTATTTGTCTACAGACCTACATTTTTAGGGTGATGGCGGACAGTGATGATGAATATGATCGCAGAAGGAGAGACAAGTTCCGTCGTGAGAGGAGCGACAACTATGACCGCTCCCGAGAGAGAGAGGAAAGGCGTAGGGATGACTGGAATGACAGGTGAGGAAGAGGGAATATACTTGTATAAAACAAAAGAGAAATAATGGCACATTGGAAGAAACTTTTGAAATTAGAGAGAACAATTCCAATCCATGTCATACATACATGGTGTTTCACATGTATCTTTTTGTTCTTTCCGTTTACTGGCGCCCATCTGCAAGGGAGTGGGACAGGGGCAGGGAGCGGCGTAGCCGGGGGGAGTATCGGGACTACGAGAGAGGTCGCAGGGAGAGGTTCTCCCCACCCAGGCACGACATGAGTCCCCAACAGAAACGCATGAGGAGAGATTGGTGAGAATCACATTTATCTACACTACCTACATTGCTGTACACAATGTTTGAGTTAATCTTCCCTCTGTTTTGATCAGGGATGACCATGGAGGAGATCCCTACCATGGTGGGTATGACTTGGGCTACGGTGGTGGCGGAGGCCCCAGCTATGCCCCTCCACAGCCTTGGGGCCACCCTGACCTTCATCTCATGCAGCCTCACCATGGCATACCCATCCAGGCAAGGTGAGGAGGGTAGACTGGGCACAACCAACCTGTTCATGCAGACTTTGTCATCTGTGGAAAGCAGATGACAATAAAATGGCACCATGTCCTTGACTGGAGCTGTGACTGTTCCACCCAATAGATTAGCTTGCCCTTAGTTAGTCAAAGTTTCTAAGTAACTGGTTATCTCACACTCTTTTTAACCCTGTCATTTGTCTACTAGGCTAGGAAACATCCATGATATGGATCTGGGCCTGCCACCTCCGGTGATGAAGAGCTTTAAGGAGTTCCTTCTGTCCCTGGATGACTCAGTGGATGAGACCGAGGCAGTCAAACGTTATAATGAGTACAAGATAGACTTCCGACGGCAGCAGATGCAGGACTTCTTCCTTGCGCACAAAGATGAAGAGTGGTACGATTATCATAGCCTTTGCTGCTCTATTATTAGTATTCATGATCAGTTCGTTGTGAATTAGGCTGGCAACACTGACAACCTTTCTATTCACAGAAATTGTCAGTCAAATGGATCTGGCGCTATCGGAGCTGTTCGTTAATAGCTTGGTAAAGACAGTATAGTTTGGAAGACGTTAGGCCTATATTTGACAGGTTGCATTATCAAGGCATACAAGACTTTTAGTTGGTTATCTAATTAAAAAAGGGTATAGTTGAATGGGTGTATTTAAAACATCCTGAACATACTTAATTCAAGCTATTTTTATATATAACGATTTTGATCTATTATTGAAAGTGTTAAGATAATACTTGGTATTTTGGGCAGGCTTATTATGCATATCATGCCACCTTCAGATAAGAATAGTTGGTTAATGCTTTGGGCGGTTACCATCATGAATAGAGAGGTCAGTAAATAGCCTAGCTAGTAAACAGTACAGGATAGAGATTTGGCTCTTAAGTGAGTCTGATTTGGATTATCAGTTGACACAGTTTTTAACAGAGTATGTTTGTCGGTTTTGCTTATCACACTTTACACAAGTGTGTCCAGGGATTATGATACAATGTCAATGTTATTTTTTTTTCTTAACTTAACCAAACCTTCTTCCCTCCCACTCCTCCCCCGCCCTTCACAACAAGGTTTTTGAAGATGAGAAAAAACTGGAACTCCTCGCAGGAATCGTTGTTAGACAGCTAGGGTTTGCACTGCGCACAATGCAGTTGCTTTTAGACGTACAGTACCAGGGATACTAGCTAGACAGACAAATAAACCACTTGCGCGCATGGAAATATTTTCTTTTCTTTAGTATGTGATGCTTTTTTCCCCCATTTTTGTTTTTATATTTGGATCAAATCGAATCCCAAAACCGAAAATGAAATTGTGTGCGCACACAAACACAGTAGGGGGGTGAAGTGGAGCCCATTTTTACAGAAGAGACCCCTCTCAGTATATATGTGTTGTTATACTGGGAGAAAAAAAGGTAAATTTTGTCCACTCCATGGCAAATTTGCTCTTCTGAACTGTAAAATTCTAAACTGTGTTATGTTATTTTATTTGAATATCTGTGTCCCTTTTGCCTTTGAGTTATTTTTGGTGCGTTGACCTAAAGCATCCTGATATGTTTTACAAACGGCTATACTCACACACAAACATAACACCATGCAAACTTTGTGAAGAATCCACAGTAGGACACCAGAGCATTTCCAGGTGCAGAACAAGTGTTTCTTCATATGCCAGTCACTTGAGTGGACCTAGATACACTACATAACCAAAAGTATGTGGACACTTGCTTGTTGAACATCTCATTCCAAAATCATGGGCATTAATATGGAGTTGCTTCACACATTGCTGCTATAACAGCCTCTACTCTTATCGGAAGGCTTTCCACTAGATGTTGGAACATTGCTGCGGGGGACTAGCTCCCAGTTAGCCACGAGCATTAGTGAGGTTGGGCACTGATGCTGGGAGATTAGGCCTGGCCTGTTGTCTGCGTTCCAATTCATCCCAAATGTGTTCGATGGGGTTGAGGTCAGGGCTCTGCAGGCCAGTCAAGTTCTTCTACACCGATCTCAACAAACCAGCCATTTCTGTATGGACCTCTGTTTGTGCACGGGGCCATTGTCATGCTGGAACAGGAAAGGGCCTTCCCTAGACTGTTGCCACGAAGTTGGAAGCACAGAATCGTCTAGAATGTATGCTGTAGCGTTTATAGGCTCGTAGGCTTGTGTGCAGCTGCTCGGCCATGGAAACCCATTTCATGAAGCTCCCGACAAATAGTTATTGTGCTGACGTTGCTTCCAGAGGCAGTTTGGAACTCTGTCGTGAGTATTGCATCCGAGAACAGTTTTTACACTCTTCAGCACTCGGCGGTCCTGTTCTGTGAGCTTGTGTGGCCTAGTACTTCATGGCTGAGCCGTTGTTGCTCATAGTTGTTTCCACTTCACAATTATTTTTTATTTTTTTATTTCACCTTTATTTAACCAGGTAGGCTAGTTGAGAACAAGTTCTCATTTGCGACCTGGCCAAGATAAAAGCATAGCAGTGTGAACAGACAACACAGTTACACATGGAGTAAACAATTAACAAGTCAATAACACAGTAGAAAAAAAGGGTCTATATACAATGTGTGCAAAAGGCATGAGGAGGTAGGCGAATAATTACAATTTTGCAGATTAACACTGGAGTGATAAATGATCAGATGGTCATGTACAGGTAGAGATATTGGTGTGCAAAAGAGCAGAAAAGTAAATAAATAAAAACAGTGTGGGGATGAGGTAGGTGAAAATGGGTGGGCTATTTACCAATAGACTATGTACAGCTGCAGCGATCGGTTAGCTGCTCAGACAGCTGATGTTTGAAGTTGGTGAGGGAGATAAAAGTCTCCAACTTCAGCGATTTTTATTTTATTTTATTAAAATAAAAAATAAAACATTTGCAATTCGTTCCAGTCACAGGCAGCAGAGTACTGGAACGAAAGGCGGCCAAATGAGGTGTTGGCTTTAGGGATGATAAGTGAGATACACCTGCTGGAGTGCGTGCTACGGATGGGTGTTGCCATCGTGACCAGTGAACTGAGATAAGGCGGAGCTTTACCGAGCATGGACTTGTAGATGACCTGGAGCCAGTGGGTCTGGCGAAGAATATGTAGCGAGGGCCAGCCGACTAGAGCATACAAGTCGCAGTGGTGGGTGGTATATGGTGCTTTCGTGACAAAACGGATGGCACTGTGATAAACTGCATCCAGTTTGCTGAGTAGAGTGTTGGAAGCAATTTTGTAGATGACATCGCCGAAGTCGAGGATCGGTAGGATAGTCAGTTTTACTAGGGTAAGCTTGGCGGCATGAGTGAAGGAGGCTTTGTTGCGGAATAGAAAGCCGACTCTTGATTTGATTGACAATAACAGCACTTATAGTTGACTGGGGCAGAAATGTGACAAATTGGGAAGGTGGCATGCTATGATGGAGCCCCGTTGAAAGTCACTGAGCTCGGGGCATCCTGGGTTCGCGCCCAGGCTCTGTCGTAACCGGCCGTATCCAGGAGGTCTGCAGGGCGACGCACAATTGGCCTAGCGACTCCTGTGGCGGGCCGGGCTCAGTGCGCGCTAACCAAGGTTGCCAGGTGCACGGTGTATCCTCCGACACATTGGTGCGGCTGGCTTCCGGGTTGGATGCGCGCTGTGTTAAGAAGCAGTGCGGCTTGGTTGGGTTGTGTATCGGAGGACGCATGACTTTCAACCTTCTCTCCTGAGCCCACACGGGAGTTGTAGCGATGAGACAAGATGGGATACTAAAAACAATTGGATACCACGAAATTGGGGGGAGAAAGTCACTGAGCTCTTCTACTGCCAATGTCATCTCTATGGTGATTGCATGACTGTGTGCTCAATTTTCTACACCTGTCTGCACGGGTGTGGCTAAAATAGTCGAATCCACTAATTTGAAGTGGTGTCCACATACTTTTGTGTATCTATTGTAGTTGCATTTAATTGATGCTGTGTTCCCCCAAAATAAGACATTGCAGGATACAGGAACGTTCAGAAAAAAGTTGTCCTCCAGTATTTTAATTTTGTTTTTTAAATTTAATTTAGTGTTTGGGTATAGAATGGCAGTATATTAGTCCCAGTTCATTGCTGTAGGCCAGTTTATTTGGCCTGGCCATACATACAAGGACATTCTCTAACATTCTGCTCTCCTCCCCTCCATCCCTGCCCTGTCTCTCTCCCGTGCTCTTTTGGGGACATTGTTGTGAACTCAGGTTCAGATCCAAATACCACCCAGATGAGGCGGGCCGGCGGAAGGCTGAGGCCCACAGTGGCTTGCAGAACCGGCTGAATGTCTACATATTCCTGATGGAGAACAGCTGGTTCGACACAGTCTCCCTGGACATGGAGAAGGCCCAGGCCATCATGAAGGTCTTGGATGCAGGTAGAGTAGTGGGTGTGGGTGGCAGTGGGAGACCTCTCTAATGGCTTCATTCAGCTCTCTTGCAGAGTACTTGGATGTCAACCTTAGTTTCGAGCAGTGTCAGGATGGGTGTTATTTGTTGGTAGGTTTAGTTACCTCAACAGGTTATATATCCTAACCCAGTGGTCACCAAACCTTTTCTGATTCAATATCACTTTGAGTCAAAATGCAAGCCAAGTTCTACCATTCACAATTTTGTAACCTGTCTTAAAAAAATGTATGCCTATGCAACATGAACCTATTTAAAAACAGTTCTGTAGCAATGAGGGTGGTTCAATGTTTTTCTCAGACCATTTTGAAATGATATTTAAAAATGTAAAAATCACACTGGTAATATATAATTTGTTGTATTACTTGAGGCAACAGCTGAGTGAGCATAATTTGCTTTTTAAAAATGTAATGAACTGATGGCCTGCGTCTTAAAGCTTCCTCTCACTGTCCCTCCCCTGAGACTGACCAAAAGGACACACATTATTCGGGGCGGCAGGGTAGCCTAGTGGTTAGTGTTGGACTAGTAACCGGAAGGTTGTGTGTTCAAACCCCTGAGCTGACAAGGTACAAATCTGTCGTTCTGCCCCTGAACAGGCAGTTAACCCACTGTTCCCAGGCCGTCATTGAAAATAAGAATGTGTTCTTAACTGACTTGCCTGGTTAAATAAAGGTAAATAAAAATAAAAATTCCAGCTAATGGCAACTCTAGTCACACTGCATTATTTCCGCCCCATGCACCAATTCATGTTGTTACTCCTATGACCAGAGAAAGTTTAATATTTCTTAAGCTGATAAAAATAACGCAAGCTTATCTATACAATTTGCTACTTATGCATTGCAACTGCAGTGTTGGTTGTAGCATAAGTGCAAGTAGGGAGAAGCACATTTAATGACTTATAAAAGTGTTGAACAAAGTGTTTGACAGTGAAGTGTTGAATAACTTAAATGTGAACTTCCTTGTAAAAACATCAGGTTTTTGCTCTATTCATTGACCCTCTCTTTAGTCATGGTTTAAATCTCACAGTATCAACTTTGATGTGCGTTTGAGGCTTCTTTTTACAGTCTTTACATAAGGAAGCTCAGATCAGTGTCTGCAGTTATCTTGATTTTCTCCCTGGGGCTGCCGGGTAGGCACAGTTTTACCTTCAGACACATGAAATGGTTCAAACTGGGAACACTTCACTAGGGCAGCTAGTGCACCTACTGCCAACAGCATGAAATGAACAAGACAAAAATAGATATGCAAGTCTTTATCACGATCGACCGGTTGGTGACCAGTTTGCTTACCCCTGTCCTCCCTCTGTCATGCAGCGGTGATAAAGATGGAGGGAGGGACAGATCATGACCTGCGTATATTGGAGCTGCCGTCTGAGGAGGAAGAGGAGAGGGAGAGAGCTGACAGGGCGGCAGCTGTTGGTCCTGGAACTGAACCCCCCAAAAAAGAGGAGCCCAAGGATAAGAATCAGGACAATGACCGCAAACCCCCAGCTGACAAAGAGAATGTATGCTGTCTTGTCGTAACCACCTTTTCTTTGCCCTGCTCCATTCTTCCCCCTTGAGACAGGGAGTCATCAAATTCTATTGGTCACATACTCCTATTTAGCAGATGTTATTGTGGATGTAGTGAAATGCTTGTCAACTAGTCATTGATGTAGCAAATTCTGCCACAGGGGGAGAGTGATGCCTGCAGCACGGAGAAGGGGGCAAACGGTGGTGGTGAAGCAGCAGCCGAAGGGAGTGGGGGAGAAGAGAAAGGAGAAAAAGAGGTGAAAAGCAAAGAAGTTGTGCCTGAGCCTAAGAAGGTTAGTGTTTAGTGTCCATGTGTCTTAGTCTGTCTTTCTGACTTTTAGAATGTGCTGCTCTTAATGGGCCAAATCCTAACTTGCATCGATGACGGTGGGAAATTGGCACTAAAACAGTACTCAAGATAGGATTTGGGCTAATTGATTTGAATCAGTGATGGATCTATTAACCTTTATCACCACCTATTTTCCTTCCCATGTGTGTGTTAGCTGAGTAAGAAGAGGAAGCGGAAGCACAGTGGAGACAGTGAAGATGAGGCCAGTGCCTCTGAGAGTGACTCCGATTCGGACTCCAACTCCCATCATTCCTCTGATAAAAATGCAGAGAAGGAGGATGAGGGTGAGGAAAAGGAGGAAGGGGAGGACAAGGACGATGAGGAAAAGGAGGAGGGGGAGGACAAGGATGAAGAGGAAGAAGAGGGTGAAGGTGAGCAATGAAGGCACTGCATTGGGGTCACTGTTTTCACAAATTCTAGTATTCAAATATACACCGCTCAAAAAAATAAAGGGAACACTTAAACAACACAATGTAACTCCAAGTCAATCACACTTCTGTGAAATCAAACTGTCCACTTAGGAAGCAACACTGATTGACAATAAATGTCACATGCTGTTGTGCAAATGGAATAGACAACAGGTGGAAATTATAGGCAATTAGCAAGACACCCCCAATAAAGGAGTGGTTCTGCAGGTGATAACCACAGACCACTTCTCAGTTCCTATGCTTCCTGGCTGATGTTTTGGTCACTTTTGAATGCTGGCGGTGCTTTCACTCTAGTGGTAGCATGAGACGGAGTCTACAACCCACACAAGTGGCCCAGGTAGTGCAGCTCATCCAGGATGGCACATCAATGCGAGCTGTGGCAAGAAGGTTTGCTGTGTCTGTCAGCGTCGTGTCCAGAGCATGGAGGCGCTACCAGGAGACAGGCCAGTACATCAGGAGACGTGGAGGAGGCCGTAGGAGGGCAACAACCCAGCAGCAGGACCTCTGCCTTTGTGCAAGGAGGAGCAGGAGGAGCACTGCCGGAGCCCTGCAAAATGACCTCCAGCAGGCCACAAATGTGCATGTGTCTGCTCAAACGGTCAGAAACAGACTCCATGAGGGTGGTATGAGGGCCGGACGTCCACAGGTGGGGGTTGTGCTTACAGCTCAACACCGTGCAGGACGTTTGGCATTTGCCAGAGAACACCAAGATTGGCAAATTCGCCACTGGCGCCCTGTGCAGGTTCACACTGAGCACATGTGACAGGCGTGACAGTCTGGAGATGCCGTGGAGAACGTTCTGCTGCCTGCAACATCCTCCAGCATGACCGGTTTGGCAATGTCATGGTGTGGGGTGGCATTTCTTTGTGGGGGCCGCACAGCCCTCCATGTGCTCGCCAGAGGTAGCCTGACTGCCATTAGGTACCGAGATGAGATCCTCAGACCCCTTATGAGACCATATGCTGGTGCGGTTGGCCCTGGGTTCCTCCTAATGCTAGACCTCATGAGGCTGGAGTGTGTCAGCAGTTCCTGCAAGAGGAATGCATTGATGCTATGGACTGGCCCGCCCGTTCCCCAGACCTGAATCCAATTGGGCACATCTGGGACATCATGTCTCGCTCCATCCACCAACGTGGCGTTGCACCACAGACTGTCCAGGAGTTGGCGGATGCTTTAGTCCAGGTCTGGGAGGAGATCCCTCAGGAGACCATCCGCCACCTCATCAGGAGCATGCCCAGGCATTGTAGGGAGGTCATACAGGCACGTGGAGGCCACACACACTACTGAGCCTCATTTTGACTTGTTTTAAGGACATTACATCAAAGTTGGATCAGCCTGTAGTGTGGTTTTCCACTTTAATTTTGAGTATGACTCCAAATCCAGACCTCCATGGGTTGATAAATTTGATTTCCATTGATAATTTTTGTGTGATTTTGTTGTCGGCACATTCAACTATGTAAAGAAAAAAGTATTTAATAAGAATATTTTATTCATTCAGATCTAGGATGTGTTATTTTAGTGTTCCCTTTTATTTTTTGAGCAGTGTATTTTTGGTAAGGTAATGACTTCTCTGCTCCACTCATTGTGTAGCTGACGGTAAGAAAAGCAAAGAGGAGAAACCAAAGGAAAGGGCGAGAGAGAGGGAGAAACCAGAGGAGAAGAAACCCAAGGAGGACCAGCCCCTGAGACCCAGGCCTCTCCACAGGACCTGCTCTTTATTCATGAGGAGCATCGCCCCCACAATCTCAAAGGCTGAGATCATAGCTGTGAGTTTAAGCAATTTGACTGTACAAACATACTGAACACTTGTATGGACTGTCAGAATGACACTACTCTAAAGTTACATTGATACAATGGACTCTCAGATACAGCTGTTACACACACACACACACACACACACACACAATGACTGGAGGCATCCAGGAGGAAGAACTAACCTGTTGTTTTTGCCTCCCTCAGCTATGTCGGAGATATCCTGGGTTTATGCGAGTGTGCTTGTCTGATCCCCAACCGGAGCGCAGGTTAGTTCCACTTCCACGTGACCACATCCACAGCTGGACCCTGTCTGGTGCTAATGGACTGTAGTGGACGGTTGAAAATGTAAAGTCTGTCATTCACCTCAGGTTCTTCCGACGCTGCTGGGTGACGTTTGACCGTAGCGTCAACATCAAGGAGACCTGCTGGAACCTCCAGAACATCAGAGTGAGTTTAACAACCTTTCAAGACTACAACATTAGGCAGTACTGGAACCTGATGATGAGCAAGATATGGCACTTGAGTCACACAGCTGGTTAGTGAGTGTTCTGACCCTGTATGTGTCCTCTTGACTGTGTGTAGCTGCGTGACTGTGAGCTGGCCCCGGGGGTGAACAGAGACCTAGCCCGGAGGGTCCGCAACATCAATGGCATCACTCAGCACAAACAGGTGCTGCGCAATGACATCAAACTGTCAGCCAAACTCATCCACTCTCTGGACGACAGAGGCAGGCTGTGGAGCCAAAAGGCCCGGGGAGATAATGTGTCTGCTGTGGAGGTACAAGACACTGAAAGCTATTTGGCGTCTTTGCAGTATGTATCATGAACTTATCAGTTTCTTGGATGTTTAATCCCGTATTGTGTGGTTGTATCAGATGGCGGCTCAGAACCCCATCCTGAAGAACATCACTGACTACTTGATAGAGGAGGTGAGCGCTGAGGAGGAGGAGCTACTGGGCAGTGTGGGCGGAGCTGATGCAGAGGAGGGCAGCAAGGAGGGGAACCCAGCCGAGATCACTGTGGAGAGGGATGACACGCTGGTCAAGGTCCATCCATCTGCCTTGGCACACAGCAGCTTTACATTATTTTTATGCAGTGAAATGTTTGTGTTTTGTCTGATGCTAAAGTGGTCAAATGAAAAGGAAAATGTACATTATCTTGACTTGATTTCCTTCATCTCTTCCCAGGTGTTGGACCGTCTTCTCTTGTACCTGCGTATTGTCCATTCCATTGACTACTACAACAACTGCGAGTACCCCAGCGAGGATGAGATGCCCAACCGCTGTGGCATGATCCATGTGCGTGGGCCCATCCCGCCCAACCGCATCACACATGGGGAAGGTGAGCAGGACACTACTGTAATATTCAACACTGGCTAGGCACACATTTGAGATGGCTGCATCATACATTGACACACTATTGACTGACTGTCTCCCCCTCCCCCTGTCATGCACTCAGTGTTGGAGTGGCAGAAGACATTTGAGGAGAGGCTGAGCCCCCTGTTCAGTGTGAAGGAGAAGCTATCAGAGGAGGAGGCAGGCAAGATGGGCCGGAAGGACCCGGAGCATGAGGTGGAGAAGTTTGTGTCGGCAAACACCCAGGAGCTGGGCAAGGACAAGTGGCTCTGCCCCCTCAGTGGCAAGAAGTTCAAGGTGTGTGTCTGTTAGGATGGAAGTAAATTGTCAAACAGAAATATTGTATATCCAAAGAGCATTAAGCATGTACTGGTCTGTGTTTCCCTTGCCACGGTGTGGTGCAGATTAAAATGTGAATGAATTTGTTCCCTCTGCCTGGCCAGGGCCCAGAGTTTGTGCGCAAGCACATCCTGAACAAACACGGGGACAAAATTGACGAGGTGAAAAAGGAGGTGGTGTTTTTCAACAATTTCCTCATGGATGCGAAGCGACCTTCCCTCCCGGAGATGAAGCCACCTCCTCCGCCTGGCCCAGGACAGGGTGAGGGACACGCTGTACATAGAAATATAATTAATAGCACTGACACGATTCCCTGTTGTCGCTGACAATCATATTTGTTCTACACCATACATTTTGTATTCAAACGTTCTGAAATGTTACATCCTCCTGAAAAGGCCCCCCGGGGAGCAAATGTTTCTAGAAGAGTTTAGGTGTAGCTGTATCATTGAATCTAGGTGTGTATTTTTCCACTGACCCTGTTTCTCTCCATCTCTCTGTAGGAGTTCTTTCTCCAGGCATGCCCTTCCCTCCCCAGGGCCTCATGGGCTTCGGTCCCGGCCAGCCTCGTCCTCCTGTCATGGGTTACGGAGGTGAGCCTCTGCCTCATCTCCTATCATATTATCAATCACATTGATTTATTAAGCCCTTTTTACATCACCACTTATCTTGAGAATTTAACAAATGTAAGTTTACCACAACTATGTAATTAATTTGGTTGCAGCTCTCATGTGTTCTGACATGACACACATACTGTACCTTACTCTTCCCAAGGTGGACCTCCTTACCCACCAAACCAGTATGGGGGCGGCCGGGGTAACTATGACAACTTCCGTGGACAGGGTGGTGGCTACCCTGGTAAACCCCGCAACAACAGGTGAGACCATGGTCAGTTAGGGACGAATACCGCACCATTATCTTCGGCCAGCGGCATACCACCCTGCATCCCACTGTTGGCTTACATCTGAAGATAAGCAGGGTTGGTTTTGGTCGGTCCCAGGATGGGAGACCAGATGCTGCTTGAAGTGGTGTTGGAGGGCCAGTAGGAGGCACTTCTTCCTCTGGTCTAAAAAAACATCTGAATTCCCAATGGCGGTGATTGGGGACATTGTCCTGTGTAGGGTGCCGTCTTTCGGATGATACGTTAAACGGGTGTCCTGACTCTGGTCACTAATATCCCATGGCACTTATCGTAAGAGTAGGGGTGTTAACTCTGGTGTCCTGGCTAAATTCCCAATCTGACCATCATGGCCACCTAATCATTGCCCGCTTCCAATTGGCTCATTCCTCGCTTCCAATTGGCTCATTCCTCTCCCCTGTAACTATTCCCCAGGTTGTTGCTGTAAATGAGAATGTGTTGCCTGGTAAAATTAGTGTTAAATAAAAAACATTTAAAAAAAGCTTTCCTTCTCTGCTAATGACAGACTTATGTTTAGAAACCTCTGTTAATTTTTCTCTCAATCTTTCCTATTTCTATGCTGTCCCTCTGCACTGCATCCTGGCTGTTTCCTTCAGAATGTCTCGGGGAGATCCACGCAACATCATTGAATACCGTGACCTGGATGCACCTGATGACATGGACTTCTTCTAGACTATCCATTTATTTTAATCTCTTGTTTCTAATCATTGTAATTTCCCCTTCTCATCCCCTAAGTGATGAATTAGCCTCCCATTTTTTTTGTTCAGTGTCTGCAGCGCAAAGTCTCAGTACAATTGTAACCAACTTGAATTTAAAAAATGTATAACCTCAATAAAAAACATTTGATGACAATGGCATTTAAAAATATATATATCAGCAAAAAAAGAAACTGAGTTTATTTTCAGCAAACTTAACATGTGTAAATATTTGTCTGAACATAAGATTCAACATCTGAGACAAACTGAACAAGTTCCACAGACATGTGACTAACAAATGGAATACTATGTCCCTGAACAAAGGGGGGGTTAAAGTAAGTCAGTATCTGGTGTGGCCACCAGCTGCATTAAATACTGCAGTGTATCTCATGGACTGCAGCATATTTGCTAGTTCTTGCTGTGAGATGTTACCCCACTCTTCCACCAAGTACCCGGACATTTCTGGGGGGAATGGCCCGAGCCCTCACCCTCCGATCCAACAGGTCCCAGACGTGCTCAATGGGTTTGAGATCCGGGCTCTTCGCTGGCCATGGCAGAACACTGACATTCCTGTCTTGCAGGAAATCACGCACAGAACAAGCAGTATGGCTGGAGGGTCATGTCAGGATGAGCCTGCAGGAAGGGTACCACATGAGGGAGGAGGATGTCTTCCCTGTAATGCAGGCAATATCAACACTGCAATGACAACAAGCTCAGTCCGATGATGCTGTGACACACTGCCCCAGACCAGGAAGAACCCTCCACCTCCAAATCGCTCCGGAGTACAGGTCTTGGTGTAATGCTCATTCCTTCGACCATGTACGCGAATCTGACCATCACCCCTGGTGAGACAAAACCGTGACGAGCACTTTTTGCTAGTCTGGTCCAGCGACGGTGGGTTTGTGTCCATAGGTTGCCGGTGATGTTTGGTGAGGACCTGCCTTACAACAGGCCTACATGCCCTTAGTCCAGCTTCTCTCAGCCTAATTCAGACAGTCTGAGCACTGATGGAGGGATTGTGCGTTCCTGGTGTAACTCGGGCAGTTGTTGCCATCCTGTACCTGTCCCGCAGGTGTGATGATCGGATGTACTGATCCTGTGCAGATGTTACATGTGGTCCGCCACTGCGAGGACGATCGGCTGTCTGTCCCGTCTCACAGTACGGACATTGCAATTTATTGCCCCGGCCACATCTGCAGTCCTCATGCCTCCTTGCAGCATGCCTAAGGCACATTCACGCAGATGAGCAGGGACCCTGGGCATCTTTCTTCTGGTGTTTTTCAGTCAGTAGAAAGGGCTCTTTAGTGTCCTAAGTTTTCATAACTGTGACCTTAATTGCCTACTGTCTAAGCTGTTAGTGTCTTAACGACTGTTCCACAGGTGCCTGTTCATTAACTGTTTATGGTTCATTGAACAAGCATGGGAAACAGTGTTTAAACCCTTTACAATGAAGATCTGTGAAGTTATTTGGATTTTTACAAATGATCTTTGAAAGACAGGGTCCTGAAAAGGGACAATTATTTTTTTGCTGAGTTTATATATATATATATATATACACTAAAATAAATAAAGAGAACACTTAAACAACACAATGTAACTCCTAAGTCAATCACACTTTTGTGAAATTAAATTGTCCACTTAGGAAGCAACACTGATTGACAATACATTTCACATGCTGTTCACATGCTGTACAAATGGAACAGACAAAAGGTGGAAATTATAGGCAATTAGCAAGACAGCCCCAATAAAGGAGTGGTTCTGCAGGTGATAACCACAGACCACTTCTCAGTTCCTATGCTTCCTGGCTGATGTTTTGGTCACTTTTGAATGCTGGCGGTGCTTTCACTCTAGTGGTAGCATGAGACGGAGTCTACAACCCACACAAGTGGCTCAGGTAGTGCAGCTCATCCAGGATGGTATATCAATGCGAGCTGTGGCGAGAAGGTTTGCTGTGTCTGTCAGCGTAGTGTCCAGAGCATTGAGGCGCAACCGGGAGACAGGCCAGAACATCAGGAGACGTGCAGGAGGCCGTAGGAGGGCAACAACCCAGCAGCAGGACCGCTACCTCCGCCTTTGTGCAAGGAGGAGCACTGCCAGAGCCCTGCAAAATGACCCCCAGCAGACCACAAATGTGCATGTGTCTGCTCAAACGGTCAGAAACAGACTCCATGAGGGTGGTATGAGGGCCCGACGTCCACAGGTGGGGGTTGTGCTTTACAGCCCAACACCGTGCAGGATGTTTGGCATTTGCCAGAGAACACCAAGATTGGCAAATTCGCCACTGGCGCCCTGTGCTCTTCACAGATGAAAGCAGGTTCACACTGAGCACATGTGACAGACGTGACAGTCTGGAGACGCCGTGGAGAATGTTCTGCTGCCTGCAACATCCTCCAGCATGACCGGTTTGGGGGTGGGTCAGTCATGGTGTGGGGTGGCATTTCTTTTGGGGGTGCTCTTTTCATGTGCTCGCCAGAGGTAACCTGACTGCCATTAGGTACCGAGATGAGATCCTCAGACCCCTTGTGAGACCATATGCTGGTGTGGTTGGCCCTGGGTTCCTCCTAATGCAAGACAATGCTAGACCTCATGTGGCTGGAGTGTGTCAGCAGTTCCTGCAAGAGGAATGCATTGATGCTATGGACTGGCCCGCCCGTTCCTCAGACCAGAATCAACCTCCATGGGTTGATAAATTTGATTTCCATTGATCATTTTTGTGTGATTTTGTTGTCAGCACATTCAACTATGTAAAGAAAAAGGTATTTAATAAGAATATTTAATTCATTCAGATCTAGGCTGTGTTATTTTAGTGTTCCCTTAATTTTTTTGAGCAGTGTATATATGTGTGTGTATATATGTGTGTGTATATATACATACACACACAATCAAATGTTTGGACACACCTACTCATTGAAGCGTTTATCCTAATTTGTACTATTTTTCTACATTGTAGAATAATAGTGAAGACATCAAAACTATGAAATAACACAAGGAATCATGTAGTAACCCCCCAAAAATTAGTGAAGTTGCAAAAACCATCAAGCGCTATGATGAAACTGGCTCTCATGAGGACCACAACAGGAAAGGAAGACCCAGAGTTACCTCTGCTGCAGAGGATAAGTTAATTAGAGATACCAGCCTCGGAAATCTGCCATTAACGGCACCTCAGATTGGAGCCCAAATAAATGCTTCATTGAGGAGACTGTGAATCAGGCCTTGATGGTCAAATTGCTGTAAAGAAACCACTACTAAAGGACACCAATAAGAAGAGACTTGCTTGGGCCAAGAAACGTGAGCAATGGACATAAGACCGGTGGAAATCTGTCCTTTGGTCTGACGAGTCCAAATTTGAATTTTTGGTTCCAAATGCCATGTTTTTGTGAGATGCAGAGTAGGATGATCTCACCAGGGAAGAAACCCAGCATCTGGCGATGTCTATGGTTTCTAGACTTCAAGCAGTCATTGACTGCAAAGGATTTGAAAACAAGTATTACAATTCACAATTTAATTTGTGATTTTTTTGTTTTTGCAATTACTCCTGAGCTCCTAAAATGGGGGGGGGGCTATGTATAAAAATGGTTGTAATTCCTACACGGTTCATACCATAATTTTGACAAAACCCTTCAATTAAAGATGAAAGTCTATACTTAAAGCAAATCTTGATTGTTTCCTTTCCAATCCATTGTGTCGGCGTACAGAGCTAACATTATGCAAATTGTGTCATTGTCCAAATACTTATGGACCTGACTATATATATAATAGGATTTTGTAATATCCTGTTGTGTACCCTTGCTAATGTTATAGTATGACTTATTAATATACCGTATATAACTACTAGAGAGACAGCGCTGCACTTGAACTTGGTTTATGCCATGACTGCCATGCAGTACCCTACCTCGCGCATGTGGAAACTACATCACAGACTTCTACTGTTTTCTTCTTGAACATAATGTTTTATTGCAACATTGCAATCGAAAATGTGTTATTATGGTCCAATAAAATGTCCCTCCCACCCTGAAAAATTATTACGGGTGAGATTTTTAGGGGTGGGTGGAGAAGAAAATAGCAATGGAGAAGGAATATCCATTTTTGTTCATAAACGTTTCAATTATTTGTGAGAGGACCTCACACTTATATCTGATACCAGTGATGCTGAATCTCTTCTCATAGGAATTCCCTCCTGTTTTTCTAGGGTGGTAAAAAAGTGGTAATTGGATGCATCTGTCGACCACCCAATTCTGACATGTCATCTGCCACCCTTATTGATATTTTTACAAATTATTTTAATAATGTGGCTAACTTTATACTGACATTTCTGACCTAAACTAATTGTGAGGACTTCAAGATGTTAATGGATGATATTTCATGGGACAATGTGTATAATCAGGCTGATGTAGAGTCTGCTTACCAGACTTCTCACATCTTTCAACTCTGTATTTCATCACTGCTCTCGCTAAGTTAAATCACATAAGAAAGCAGCAGTTGGGTTCTGTTAACCTTGGTTTGCAACCGGTCGCAAAAACATCCTCAGTGACAAACAAAGTTGTATAAAAAGTTTCTCACAAATGTCCTCTCTGATTTCTGCAAATTACAGAATGTATAAGAACAAATTGAATCACCTACTTAAGATATCCCCAAAAATATAGATTTACTAACAAATTCCAAGAATCCTAAATAATATAACATCAACTTGGAAAATCATCAATCAACTGTTGAATAAGAAAAAGGCATTTACAACTATCCCATCTTAATGTTTGGTTGAAAATAAGACCTATAGTGATCCTGATGATAAGTTGCTAAGATGGTGCCGACAGACAACGGCAGCTCTGCTTCTAGCTCCTAAGCAATTTTGCAGTGTTTTGTTTTTTTGTGTGTTATTTCTTACATTATTACCCAGAAGTTTTTTCTACTGCACTGTTGGAGCTAGGAACACAATAACATCTGCTAAATATGTGTCGGTGACCAATACATTTATTTCATGTTATTTCATGTGAATTTAATAACTTTTTTTGTGAATGGGTTCCTCTATGTCAAAGAAAATAGAGAAAACTGATGTAAATACCTTGGATTACATGAAGGGACATTTCCCTTCTCTGCTTCAGTTTGATCCTTCTGATGTAATAATGGAGGTGATGGAGGTACTTGGTAACTTCAAGATATCAGCAGCAGGTCAAGGTGAGATTGGTGACTCTGATGAAATCAGTGTCTTCATTGATTACTGAGCTTCTAACGTACAGTACCAGTCAAAAGTTTGGACACAGTTACTCATTCAAGGGTTGTTCTTTATTTTTACTATTTTCTACATTGTAGAATAATAGCGAAGACATCAAAACTATGAAATAACATATATGGAATCATGTAGTAACCAAAAAACAAAATATTTTTTATTTGAGGTTCTTCAAAGTTGCCTCCCTTTGCCTTGATGACAACTTTGCACAGTCTTGGAATTTTCTCAACCAGCTTCATGACGAATGCTTTTCCAACAGTCTTGAAGAAGTTGCCACACATGCTGAACACTTGTTAGCGGCCTTTCCTTCACTCTGTGGTCCAACTCATCCCAAACATCTCAATTGGGTTGAGGTCGGGTGATTGTGGAGGCCAGGTGATCTGATGCAGCACTCCATCACTCTTCTTCTTGGTCAAATAGCCCTTACACAGCCTGGAGGTGTGTTTTGGGTCATTGTCCTGTTGGAAAACAAATGATAGTCCCACTAAGCACAAACCAGATGGGATGGCGTATCGCTGCAGAATGCTGTTGTAGCCATCCTGGTTAAGTGTGGCTTAAATTCTAAATAAATCTACACAGTGTCACCAGCAAAGCACCGTCACACCTCCTCCTCCACGATTCATGGTGGGAACCACACATGCAGAGATCATCCGGACATCAATCCCTACTGCTTAAACACACGGATCACTCTCAAACAACATTCTGCTTTTCCCCCTATCGAAAGGTTTAAAACAAAACAAACATGATAACTTACTCCATATTGGAAGGCATTGTTTTCATCTTAGTATCCCTTCAAAATATCCTCTATATTTATTTGACATTTCTGTTGGATATTCACTTTCTCCTTCAATATTTATTAAATGTTTATTATTTTAAGATGCATATGTAATGCTTTGGAGGCATCAACATGTAATAACTGGGTTGCACTATCTATCAGTCCCCTGTAGATGGCATGCTCTGTCCATAATAAGTCTCTACCTAACATACAGAAAATCATTGATTCTATTTTCTATTTAACAGGGGCTTATTTCAAAATGTATTACCAGGGTGGAGGAAATCTCATAAGCGTGTATAGTTTTATTGGTTAGGGGTAAGTCAAGTCCCGTACAATGCTTTAACCTCAACTTTATTATATGATCCATAAAGGGACCACTCTTAACAGAATACTTTTTACACCACTTACGTACGTCTACGTGAGGGTGTGCAAGTTGTATATTATTATTATTATTTATATTGCTACTTCATCAGATCTCTAGTAACCCATTATACAAATATTATGTTACTTTATCTCTAGTAACCCATTATACAAATATTATGTTACTTTATCTCTAGTAACCCATTATACAAATATTATGTTACTTTATCTCTAGTAACCCATTATACAAATATTATGTTACTTTATCTCTAGTAACCCATTATACAAATATTATGTTACTTTATCTCTAGTAACCCATTATACAAATATTATGTTACTTTATCTCTAGTAACCCATTATACAAAAATATTATAGTTATATCTCTAGTAACCCATTATACAAATATTATGTTACTTTATCTCTAGTAACCCATTATACAAATATTATGTTACTTTATCTCTAGTAACCCATTATACAAATACTTTTATAGTAACCCATTATACAAATATTATGTTACTTTATCTTATCATTATACAAATATTATGTAGTAACCCATTATACAAATATTATGTTACTTTATCTCTAGTAACCCATTATACAAATATTATGTTACTTTATCTCTAGTAACCCATTATACAAATATTATGTTACTTTATCTCTAGTAACCCATTATACAAATATTATGTTACTTTATCTCTAGTAACCCATTATACAAATATTATGTTACTTTATCTCTAGTAACCCATTATACAAATATTATGTTACTTTATCTCTAGTAACCCATTATACAAATATTATGTTACTTTATCTCTAGTAACCCATTATACAAATATTACAAATGTTACTTTATCTCTAGTAACCCATTATACAAATATTATGTTACTTTATCTCTAGTAACCCATTATACAAATATTATGTTACTTTATCTCTAGTAACCCATTATGCAAATATTATGTTACTTTATCTCTAGTAACCCATTATACAAATATTATGTTACTTTATCTCTAGTAACCCATTATACAAATATTATGTTACTTTATCTCTAGTAACCCATTATACAAATATTATGTTACTTTATCTCTAGTAACCCATTATACAAATATTATGTTACTTTATCTCTAGTAACCCATTATACAAATATTATGTTACTTTATCTCTAGTAACCCATTAGTACATCACAAATTCCTCCTCTACAGTAGTGTTCTATTTAACAGCATATTCAGAATCATAAAACCCGGGACGAGATGTTAAAAACTGTCCATTGTGCCAATAGATGGAATGCACTCACATGAGATTTGCCGTGATGTTGACAGAGTGGCATGGGAGGTTTATTTCTTAGACTGGGTTAAGATGTCAATTTTGGGACACATCCTCAGTAGTGTGCCTTCAAATTAGCGGCCTTTAATCACTAAACACCCTCATCAAAGGTGGCCAGCTAAAGGGTGATCAAGACTTGTGTCCCATGCCCAATTAAGATGTCCCACGGGACTATGCAAGGCAGGGGCGTCCTCTTCCCTGAGCCAGCCCTACAGCTGACCGCATACCTCATATGCCCTCCTCAAGTTGGAGGGATCTGAATTGGGTTCTCAGGTGGGGGGTCATGAAGTTATAGCCCAGCAAGGGTCCTTCCGTTTGATCCAGATCCACTGGCTGCCTCTTTCAGCTGCTTGAGAAACTGCTCTGACGGTCTGCCGCAGAGCCTGTCCATGGATTCCAAGTTCTTTCAGCAACCTGATGGTGGAAGAAGCCACGAATCCTCTGCATCCCACTTCAACTGGCCAGACTTTTGCATTCCAGTCACGCTGAGTTGCGTCTGCTGCCAACTCTGTGTAACGCAGTTTCTTACGCTCGTAGGCCTCTTCAACAGAGTTTTCCCACGGGACTGTGAGCTCTATGATGTACACAGCCTTTCGTGAAGGGGACCAGAGTACCATGTCTGGCCTAAGGTTGGTAGAAGCAATCTCAGGTGGAAAAAATGAGTTGCTGGCCAATATCGACAAGCATCTTCCAGTCCCGGGCCATGGTTAGGTGTCCAGAAATATATTCAGTATATTCTCCTTTCATATCTCCATACAGAATCCCTTTATAACGTTATAGGTATTCTCCTGTCTGTGCTCACAACCTGTAGATCGATGGGCAGTGGTGGACAGAACCCCATGATAATGTTATAGATCTGAAAACTCAGCTCACACAGAATCAGTAATCCTCTTTCCCACTGGAGCTAGTCCCCTGACAGCCCTCATTCACTCTGTTCAGTCAGCTTTTTATCCACATTTCAATCAGCTTAACATCCAAATTTCAATCAATCAGCTTATTATCCAAATTTTAATCAGCTTAACACGTATTTTCCTCACTAACACAACCATACACAACTTTCACATCCACATTCACTTATTACAATTCCCAAACACACTCTGTAATCTCCCTTATTACCCCATGAGCATCTTCAACGATTCTCTGCCGTTATCTCCAATGCATCATATCTTCACTGTACATATAAAATAGCACAGAGTGCACCTTATGCTATTCTCTACCAGTGGCTGCAGACCACGTGCACATTTCTCTTATAAATGCCGACAGACAGCTGTCAGTAGAGCGTGCTACTGTTACTTGCCCTCGCTCTAGTCTTCTCTCTAAGACTAGGTCTAGCCTTCTTCCACATCATATGTATCTTCTGCAGTTCCTCTATAGTCTCTACAGTCGCCATCGTCTCTACAGTATCCATGGTCCCTGAGCATCTATAGTCCCTGAGTATCCATAGTCCCTATAGCTATAGCATCTATGTTCCCTACAGCATCTTTAGTGCCTCAGCATCTATAGTGCCTCAGCATCTACAGTCCTATTGTGTCAATAGTTGATATAGTAATAGATCGCTATGGTCTCTATAGGTTCTATAGTCTTGCCACTTCCCATACATGTAAATAACACCTGGTATTCAAAAACATCTAGTGTTATTTTGTAGGTTAGTGGTACCATCCTTCTACATCTCTGTTTATTTATATGTTAAATATAATTTTTATACAAATTCCTTTAAATTGACTTACTGAAATCAGTTGCCATCCCTCAATTGTTTGCAGATGATGTGTCTCCTCCTGCGCAGCTCACAGTAAGAGTCTGATCTGGGCGGGTTCTTGTCCTCTTTCGGTCAGATGGGAATTTCCCTCACGCTTCATAAAATGGGCCACCGGTTTTCCTCGCAGACCCCCACTGGGAAAACTCTGCAGGCAGAATCAATTATGTAGTTTGTGACGCCAAATTGTCGTGGAAATTCATTACCATGTTGTGGAAATTACCACCAGAGACTCTCAAAGTCAATCAATGAATCATCCTTTATTATCAGCACACTGGAGAGGTTCCAACCATCTCAATGCCCTATAGTACACCTGTCAATCAATGAATCATCCTTTATTATCAGCACGCTGGAGAGGTTCCAACCAACTCAATGCCCTATAGTACACCTGTCAATCAAGAGCTCTGCAGGGGCAGTTCCAGCAGTTGTCTTAAATAGGGATATACACAGACAAGTTATATTTCCATGATTTAGCATAATTAATTCATCATTACCATTTTGTTTCATTCATGTGACTGACCAATACTGGCTCATAACATGTGACAGACCAATACCTCACAAGGTATCTTCTCTCTAAGCTGAGATTTTGAAACAGATATCTTTCATTCTCAAAACAAAGGTCTGGACGTACTGTCAAAATGCAGCTACTGACAGTGAGGATTTGTTCAGTCAGTCACACATGCATGAACACAGAAAACAGTCATTAGAAAAGCACAAACATTAAAAAAAATTCCAGTACAATTTAAAATACATTTTCAAGACTGGCCACCTGTAATTACCTGGCACCATCTGCAACTCTGTTTAAGAAGTTCAATATGTTGTCTATTTATGACATTAATGTACGCCAATTATGCACTTCTATCTACAAATATTTATACAGCCCAGACAGTTTACTTAAACCCTTCAATGGACTCTTCCAGGTTAATTCTGAAATCCACCGAAATAACACAAGACCTCACATTGCCAGGTCGCTGTCAGACATAGAGGTACCATACCCTGGAATTCTTATCTTCACATTGCCACGTCGCTGTCAGACATAGAGGTACCATACCCTGGAATTCTTATCGTCACATTGCCAGGTCGCTGTCAGACATAGAGGTACCATACCCTGGAATTCTTATCTTCACATTGCCAGGTCGCTGTCAGACATAGAGGTACCATACCCTGGAATTCTTATCGTCACATTGCCAGGTCAGTCAGACATGGAGGTACCATACCCTGGAATTCTTATCGTCACATTGCCAGGTCGCTGTCAGACATGGAGGTACCATACCCTGAAATTCTTATCGTCACATTGCCAGGTCAGTCAGACATGGAGGTACCATACCCTGGAATTCTTATCGTCACATTGCCAGGTCGCTGTCAGACATGGAGGTACCATACCCTGGAATTCTTATCGTCACATTGCCAGGTCACTGTCAGACATGGAGGTACCATACCCTGGAATTCTTATCTTCACATTGCCAGGTCACTGTCAGAAATGGAGGTACCATACCCTGAAATTCTTATCTTCACATTGCCACGTCGCTGTCAGACATGGAGGTACCATACCCTGGAATACTTATCTTCACATTGCCAGGTCACTGTCAGACATGGAGGTACCATACCCTGGAATTCTTATCTTCACATTGCCAGGTCGCTGTCAGACATGGAGGTACCATACCCTGGAATTCTTATCGTCACATTGCCACGTCGCTGTCAGACATAGAGGTACCATACCCTGAAATTCTTATCGTCACATTGCCAGGTCACTGTCAGACATGGAGGTACCATACCCTGGAATTCTTATCGTCACATTGCCAGGTCACTGTCAGAAATGGAGGTACCATACCCTGAAATTCTTATCTTCACATTGCCACGTCGCTGTCAGACATGGAGGTACCATACCCTGGAATTCTTATCTTCACATTGCCAGGTCGCTGTCAGACATGGAGGTACCATACCCTGGAATTCTTATCTTCACATTGCCAGGTCACTGTCAGACATGGAGGTACCATACCCTGGAATTCTTATTTTCACATTGCCAGGTCGCTGTCAGACATGGAGGTACCATACCCTGGAATTCTTATCGTCACATTGCCACGTCGCTGTCAGACATAGAGGTACCATACCCTGAAATTCTTATCTTCACATTGCCACGTCGCTGTCAGACATGGAGGTACCATACCCTGGAATTCTTATCTTCACATTGCCAGGTCACTGTCAGACATGGAGGTACCATACCCTGGAATTCTTATCGTCACATTGCCACGTCGCTGTCAGACATAGAGGTACCATACCCTGGAATTCTTATCTTCACATTGCCAGGTCACTGTCAGACATGGAGGTACCATACCCTGGAATTCTTATCTTCACATTGCCACGTCGCTGTCAGACATGGAGGTACCATACCCTGGAATTCTTATCTTCCCATTGCCAGGTCACTGTCAGACATGGAGGTACCATACCCTGGAATTCTTATCTTCACATTGCCACGTCGCTGTCAGACATGGAGGTACCATACCCTGGAATTCTTATCTTCACATTGCCAGGTCACTGTCAGACATGGAGGTACCATACCCTGGAATTCTTATCTTCACATTGCCACGTCGCTGTCAGACATGGAGGTACCATACCCTGGAATTCTTATCTTCACATTGCCAGGTCACTGTCAGACCCATTCTTATCTTCACATTGCCACGTCGCTGTCAGACATGGAGGTACCATACCCTGGAATTCTTATCTTCACATTGCCAGGTCACTGTCAGACATATCTTCACATTGCCACGTCACTGTCAGACATGGAGGTACCATACCCTGGAATTCTTATCTTCACATTGCCAGGTCACTGTCAGACATGGAGGTACCATACCCTGGAATTCTTATCTTCACATTGCCAAAACATCATCATCCCGCAATAACTTCAAGCAAAGACTTGGGGTCAGCCTGATGAACCAAACTACTCTGTAATCTTCTCCATATAGTGTCAATACACTCACATGTACACACCCAAATAAACAAAACCATTTTTTTTTCATGATTACAATTAATTTATACATTTATAATTAGTAAGTTTTTTTATCTGTTTTAACAAACCTTTTTTATTTTTGTACTTATGTATTGTATATTGTTTATTTTGATGTGACGTTTTCATATAACCCCTTGGGGTTCCAACCTCTCCCATGGGACCAAATACCTAACTTCTTACTACTTTAATACACATACCGATAAGTGAATTTGTCCCAATACTTTTGCTCCCCTAAAATGGGGGGACTATGTTCCAAAAGTGCTGTAATTTCTATACGGTTCACCCAATATGGATGAAGATAATTAAAGTTGATTTCAAAACCATACTTTTGGAGTATAGAGTCAAAAGAAGACAACATGCTTCAACCAATCACATCAATGCGGAGCTATACAGAGCCCGCTGCATTGTTACAACATTTGAGAGGTGCATGGAGCTTGATTTGGCCTCTGCATGCTTCCGGAGGCTCCACAATGGCGTCACAACCTCCATACGAAGCCTCCGACCACATTTTCGGATGAAGCATAAATTGGCTTTTAACCAGACAGCTAAAGACACTTCGAAAAGTACAATTGATAATCCTCATTCCAGCCTAAACCAGCTGACCAAGACGCTCCCCCAGTTTGAGGACAGCCATGAGTCTAAAGCAAACATAATCAGATCAGAGATACCTAATACACAAGTTTTGCAATCACTGATCTGTCCATTCCTGGCTCACTCCACTTATGTCCTCAGGCAAGAAGAAGACACGAGGAGATTATTTCAAATTGAGATTTCAGAAAAAATTCCTGGCTCTACTGGAAGAAGAGGTGAGGTCCATAAATCTGGCCCTGCGTTCCTCCCCTCTCTTTAATCATTTGCTCCTTCTCTTCACAATCCTTGTTTCCTTTCATCTCCAGCTGCTCGCTATAGGAACTGAGTCGGAATGAGGGACCCGACTGCCTGTGCCGAGCCCCTCCAAACTGTCCCAGCGTCACTTTTGTGCCATGTGTGGCTTCCGGTTTCCCTACACCTGCAATTCCTGTGGGGCGCGCTACTGCTGTGTCCGCTGCCTGGGCACGCAACATGAAACCAGGTACACCACTGACACTGCAGAGGGTGTACCTGGTCTCTTCTCTTTTGGTTGAATGTTGTTAGTGAATGTTGTTAGTGTTGTTATGGGTAGAACTTGTGAGTTCCACTCATAATTTAGCAATGACTCCCTCTCTCCCTCCTTTCACAGGTGTCTGATATTTATGTCTCTAACTTTCTCCCTCATTATTCACGATTCATTCAGGACTACCTGTAATCATGGTTGCATCCACATTCATGTAGAAGTGTATGCACAGTATTTCCTTATAAATCCTAAATCACAATCAATCTCTGTTTGTTATGAAATGGAGTGTATCTTAAAGTAGAGTTTGTGCATTAATTAAGACAACATTGTGACGTTTTTGTTCGTTATGGACTTCGGTGGAAGTTTTTTTCTGCTGTTCGGGAACACAAATGTTTTTCTGGAGGCGAGCCGAAGTTCGGAGCTGAAGTCTACGCCCCTTCGTCGGTGATTGGTCAACAGTAGGGATTCTTTAATAATGTCTGTGTCATTTAATGAGAGACTCATTTTCATGCACATTTTCTCATTAACTAAGATGTTTGGTGCATTCTTTTTCAGATGTACAATTGTGTTACTAAGATCCCTCTGGCAAAAACATCAACATTAATGACAGAATTTTTCAGTTATCTTAGATGAATTCTAACTATTTTGAGAAAGTATATATTGGCTACAGCGTCTCATATGCCACTTTTTCCCCCTCATTTTTCAAACAATAGAGTATGCGAGCACACTCGTTCGGCTAGGTGCCACCCAAACTGAAGCATAATGAGGCCTTTAGAGGGCACCATGCTGTCAGGTTTATGGAGGTTAAACTCCACCTCAACTCCTGCAGGGCATTCCACTCATTCATACATCTCCATGGCAACCTGTACCATCACCGATGGTCTGTGATGGATAGGAGGGATATTTAACACATTACAACTACTAAAAATACAATATCTACCTGTTGCACTGTGCATCTTGCCAGTATAAATCAATATTATTACCCCCAAAAGTTGTTGAGTTGTGGTGTGTGTGTGTTGTACTTAACAGCTTTTGGGGGTAATAACATTGAGATGTGGGATGTTGGATGAGTGGAAAGTGTCAGTATGCTTCAGTTCAGCTGGTTGGCTAGCCAAAGTCCTAGCCAGTATACACTTTCTCAAAATAGTCAGAATTCATCTAAGATGACTCAAGAAATCTGTCATTAATTTTGACGTTTTTTCAGAGGAGATCTTAGTCACGCATTTGACATGTTTGGTGCAGTATTTCTCAGTGAAAAAATGTGCATGAAAATTAGTCGCCTCTTGCTGAATGACAACAAAGACTTTAATGAAGAATCCTACTGTTGACTACCGACGAAGGGCTTACACCCTCGGCTTGCCTCAAGAAAAAAAAAATGTTGTGTACCTGAACAACTGAAAAAACCCTTACCAAAGTGGTTAAATTATTGGTACATTAAAGCACATGCACTGTTCCCTTACAGTAAATACAGTCCAAAGTTATTAGCCAGGCAGCTTAGTGGATCCAGGGATCAATGATTGAGACGTCGCTGGATCCTGAGTTGGAATATGTTCATTCAAGTAGTCTCACTGTGGAGGTTGGCTACAGTATCTGACAGGAAGACACCATGACAACTCTCGTCATTCACATAGTCCTTGTGGGAGCAGTCTAAATGATTGGCCTATATGATGCGCAGCTCGTGGCTGTCTGAGAGTCCACAGCTGGCCTTGTGTCCATGGAAGAGCTTGGCCAGGGCCTCCATGTAGAGGCCATGGTAGTGATCCACTTCCTCCTGAGTGGGGGAAGGCCGCTTTGGCACTGGGATAGGACTACCCACTGGAGAGGAATACACAAAAATGGGTGGAGCAGAGTGAGATACTTAACACTATGTTGCTGTGCATACCGTATCACAAAGAGAGAGCATTTGTTCAAAGCTACACAAGCTGCGTTCTATAATCAGAGTCACTCAAAGCGGTTTTCTAATCTAGTGAATTACTAAAGTGACTTTAAAACTCACTAAAAGTTACTAAAACACTTGAAGCCACTACTTTTGCAAACTACTGTATAACAGAAAAAAAATCTATACCTGAGTAACCGATGGCGACTCTGGAAGTGATTGTATATCATAAAGACAAAGCTGTGCATTTTCAAAATGATAAGTTAATCAGTAAATTAAGCAAGGCATTTCATTGACATAGTCACTGACCGACAGTGGTAACAGGGCAGTGGTAAGGCATCCAGAACCAGCATTCACCCACGAACAGACAGGGGGCAAAGCCCATGAGCTTCTTAAAGAGTTGCTGCAACCTCCAGCCCACACTGTCCTCTGTGAAGATCACCTGGCGGAAGATATTGTTCTCCCCATACGAGTAGACAGGCACCAGGTCAGCCCTGAGGAACAACGAGAGATGAGAACTGACCCACTGGGTTGTTATCTAATAAATGTACAAAAAAAGTAATTCTTAAAACACAGCCAAAAGCAGTTAGCCAGTCAGTTCAGTGGATCAATGTTGTAGCTATGTGATGTATGGTTGTATTTTTTTTTTATAAACTACAACACTGCTTTCTTGTGCATTCGTGGCATCTCACTACTGGTTCATCCATAAATCAAATCAAATTTATTTATATAGCCCTTCGTATATCAGCTGATATCTCAAAGTGCTGTACAGAAACCCAACCTAAAACCCCAAACTGCAAGCAATGCAGGTGTTGAAGCACGTTGGCTAGGAAAACTCCCTAGAAAGGCCAAAACCTAGGGAGGAACCAGGCTATGAGGGGTGGCCAGTCCTATTCTGGCTGTGCCCGGGTGGAGATTATAACAGAACATGGCCAAGATGTTCATAAATGACCAGCATGGTCAAATAATAGGTCTGGGACAGGTAGCACGTCCGGTGAACAGGTCAGGATTCCATAGCCGCAGGCAGAACAGTTGAAACTGGAGCAGCAGCATGGCCAGGTGGACTGGGGACAGCAAGGAGTCATCATGCCAGGTAGTCCTGAGGCATAGTCCAAGGGCTAAAAACCCAATCATATAACCCACTGAAGAGATGAGTCTTCAGTAAAGACTTAAAGGTTGAGACCGAGTTTGCGTCTCTCACATGGGTAGGCAGACCATTCCATAAAAATTGAGCTCTATAGGAGAAAGCCCTGCCTCCAGCTGTTTGCTTACAAATTCTAGGGACAATTAGGAGGCCTGAGTCTTGTGACCGTAACGTACGTGTAGGTATGTACGGCAGGACCAAATCAGATAGGTAGGAGCAAGCCCATGTAATGCTTTGTAGGTTATCAGTAAAACCTTGAAATCAGCCCTTGCCTTGACAGGAAGCCAGTGAAGGGAGGCTAGCACTGGAGTAATATGATACATTTTTTGGATTCTAGTCAGGATTCTAGCAGCTGAAGTTTATTTAGTGCTTTATCCGGGTAGCCGGAAAGTAGAGCATTGCAGTAGTCAAACCTAGAAGTAACAAAAGCATGGATTAATTTTTCTGCATCATTTTGACAGAAAGTTTGATTTTTGCAATGTTACATAGATGGAAAAAGAGCTGTCCTTGAAACAGTCTTGATATGTTCATCAAAAGAGAGATCAGGGTCCAGAGTAACGCAGAGGTCCTTCACAGTTTTATTTGAGATGACTGTACGACCATTAACATTAATTGTCAGATTCAACAGAAGATCTTTATTTCTTGGGACCTAGAACAAGCATCTCTGTTTTGTCCGAGTTTAAAAGTAGAATGTTTGCAGCCATCCACTTCCTTATGTCTGAAACACAGGCTTCTAGTGAGGGCAATTTTGGGGCTTCACCATGTTTCATTGAAATGTACAGCTGTGTGTCATCCGCATAGCAGTGAAAGTTAAATGTTATGTTTTCGAATGACATCCAAGATGTAAAATATATAGTGAAAACAATAGTGGTCCTACAACAGAACCTTGAGGAACACCGAAATATACAGTTGATTTGTCAGAGGAGAAACCATTCACAAAGACAAACTGATAAGATCTAAACCAGGCCAGAACTTGTCCGTGTAGACCAATCTCTCCAAAAGAATGTGGTGATCGATGGTATCAAAAGCAGCACTAAGATCTAGGAGCACGAGGACAGATGCAGAGCCTCGGTCTGATGCCATTAAAAAGGTCATTTACCACCTTCACAAGTGCAGTCTCAGTGCTATGATGGGGTCTAAAACCAGACTGAAGCATTTTGTATACATTGTTTGTCTTCAGGAAGGCAGTGAGTTGCTGCGCAACAGCCTTTTCTAACATTTTTGAGAGGAATGGAAGATTCGATATAGGCCGATAAGTTTATATTTTCTGGGTCAAGGTTTGGCTTTTTCAGGAGAGGCTTTATTACTGCCACTTTTAGTGAGTTTGGTACACATCCGGTGGATAGAGAGCCATTTATTATGTTCAACGTAGGAGGGTCAAGCACAGGAAGCAGCTCTTTCAGTAGTTTAGTTGGAATAGGGTCCAGTATGCAGCTTGAAGGTTTAGAGGCCATGATTATTTTCATTTCATCATTGATATAGTACTAAAACACTTGTGTCTCTTGATCCTAGGTCCTGGCAGAGTTGTGCAGACTCAGGACAACTGAGCTTTGAAGGAATACGCAGATTTAAAGAGGAGTCCGTAATTTCCTTCCTAATAATCATGATCTTTTCCTCAAAGAAGTTCATGAATTTATTACTGCTGAAGTGAAAGCCATCCTCATTTGGGGGATGCTGCCTTTTAGTTATCTTTGCGACAGTATCAAAAAGTAAATTTTGGATTGTTCTTATTTTCCTCAATTAAGTTAGAAAAATAGGATGATCGAGCAGCAGTGAGGGCTCTTCAATACTGCACAGTACTGTCTTTCCAAGCTAGTCAGAAGACTTCCAGTTTGGTGTGGCGTCATTTCCGTTGCAATTTTCTGGAAGCTTGCTTCAGAGCGCAGGTATTTTCTGTATACCAGGGAGCTAGTTTCTTATGAGAAATGTTTTTAGTTTTTAGGGGTGCAACTGCATCTAGGGTATTGCGCAAGGTTAAATTAAGTTCCTCAGTTAGGCGGTTAACTGATTTTTGTCCTCTGACGTCCTAGCGTAGGCAGAGGGAATCTTGAAGGGCATCAAGGAATCTTTGTGTTGCCTGTGAATTGAAAGCACAACCTTTGATGCTCCTTGGTTGGGGTCTGAGCAGATTATTTGTTGCAATTGCAAACGTAATAAAATGGTGGTCCAATAGCCCAGGATTATGAGGAAAAACATTAAGATCCACAACATTTATTCCGTGTGACAAAACTAGGTACAGAGTATGACTGTAGTTCATTGACTATAATTGCCTTTGAAGTAGGGATATAACATTAAGTAGCTATTTTGAGATGTGAGGTATCACGATCTCTTTCAATAATAATAATAGGAATGGAGGTCTTTATCCTAGTGAGATTACTAAGGCGAACACCGCCATGTTCAGTTTTGCCCAACCAAGGTCGAGGCACAGACAGTCTCAATGGGGATAACTGAGCTGACTACACCGACTGTGCTAGTGGCAGACTCCACTAAGCTGGCAGGCTGGCTAACAACCTGCTGCCTGGCCTGCACCCTATTTCATTGTGGAGCTAGGAGTTAGAGCCCTGTCTATGTTGGTAGATAAGATGAGAGCACCCCTCCAGCTAGGATGGAGTCCATCACTCCTCAGCAGGTCAGGCTTGGTCCTGTTTGTGGGTGAGTCCCAGAAAGAGGGCCAATTATCTACATTTCTATCTTTTGGGAGGGCAGAAAACAGTTTTCAACAAGCGATTGAGTTGTGAGACTCTGCTGTAGAGCTCATCACTCCCCCTGACTGGGAGGGGGGCCAGAGACAATTACTCGATGCCGACACATCTTTCTAGCTGATTTACACGCTGAAGCTATGTTGCGCTTGGTGATCTCTGACTGTTTCATCCTAACATTGTTGGTGCCGACGTGGATAACAATCTCTATACTCGCCAGTTTTAGCTTTAGCCAGCACAATCTTCAGATTAGCTTTAATGACAGAAGCCCTGCCCCCTGGTAAACAGTGTATGATCGCTGGATGATTTGTTTTAAGTCTAATACTGCGGGTACTGGAGTCGCCACTGACTAGAGTTTTCAATTTGTCAGAGCTAATGGTGGGAAGCGTCGGCGTCTCAGACCCCGTAACGGGAGGAGTAGAGACAAGAGAAGGCTCCGCCTCTGACTCTGACTCGCTGCATAAACTTCTCATGACTCTCAAACCCGCATGCGGGAGCGTAATGTAGCCTCAAACTAATTAGCATAACGCCGCGGACATAAATCTTCCTAGACAATCTTCCTATTCATGAAAATCACAAATGAAATATATTGAGACACAGCTTAGCCTTTTGTTAATCACACTGTCATCTCAGATTTTCAAAATATGCTTTACAGCCAATGCTAGACAAGCATTTGTGTAAGTTTATCATGGCATAATGCTATGGCTAGGCTCTGCTACCAGCAGGCAACATTTTCACAAAAATAAGAAAAGCAATCAAATTAAATAATTTACCTTTGAATAACTTTGGATGTTTTCACTCAGGAGACTCCCAGTTGATAGCAAATGTTCCTTTTTTCCAAAAAGATTTTTGTAGGCGAAATAGGTCCGTTTGTTCTTCACGTTTGGCTGAGAAATCGACCGGAAAATGCAGTCACTACAACGCGAACGTTTTTCCAAATTAGCTCCATAATAGCGACAGAAACATGGCAAACGTTGTTTAGAATCAATCCTCAAGGTGTTTTCCACATGGCTATTTTATCGAATAGCTGTCGGGACAATTGGTTTCTCATAAGAAGCGATTGGAAAATGGCTACTTGTGTACTTTACGCAAGATTTTCTGCGGGAGCCGTCATGTGACCACTTGCTAAATGTGGTCCCTTATGGCTATTCTTCAATATAAATGCGTAAAAAGACGTCACAATGCTGTAGACACCTTGGGGAATACGTAGAAAGCCTAAGCTAATTCGTAGCTCATTCACAGCCATATAAGGAGTCATTGGCATGCAGGGCTTTCAAAAAAAATGGGGCACTTCCTGGTTGGATTTTTATCTGGGTTTCGCCTGTAACATCAGTTCTGTTGCACTCACAGACAATATCTTTGCAGTTTTGGAAACGTCAGAGTGTTTTCTATCCAAAGCTGTCAATTATATGCATAGTCGAGCATCTTGTCGTGACAAAATATCCAGTTTAAAACGGGAACGTTTTTTATACAAAAATGAAAATACTGCCCCCTAGTTATAAAAGGTTAATGGGGAAAACCGGTTGAAAGTTTGTCGGCTGAATGAGCGACACCGGTTGAGCACTCCTACAGCATTTCCCTCCAGAAACCATGAGAATGTTGTCCGGCTGCGGGGACCGTGCGAGGGGATTTATACTAACGTTACTATTTGTACTTACTGGTGGCACAGAAGCAGTTTCATCCTTTCCTACACTGAAATTACCCTTGCGTCTGAAGCTGACTTGTAGCATAGCTATCCTCGCCGTAAGGTGATCATTCTCCTGTATATTATGAATACAGCGACTGCAATTAGAAGGCATCATGTTAAGGTTACTACTTAGCTTCAACTGTTGAGGTCCTGACGAACCATGTCCAGATAAAGCATCCGGAGTGAAAAAGTTTAATGAAAAAGTTGAGTGAGGGAAAATCCAAAAATATAAACGGTAATTAAAAAGTAAAAACTGTAAAGGTGTCAGGTAGCAAAGTAAGGTTGGCCTTACTAGATTGGCAGTAGTCTTTATCAGTGTGAGTGATAAGATAGATAACTCACCCAAACTCCAGGGCCACCCGGACGAAGCCTTTCCTCTGCTTCATATACACAGTATTGATCCCAGGCAGACTCAGCAGAGACTCAGTAGCGCCCCCTATCACAATCACTACTGCATTGCCTTTCCCACTTTTAGACAGAAGGTGCTCTAGACTGGGCTTGCTGACTGGATAACAACCTGATGAGAGGAATAACAGACAGAGAGACAGACAGAGTAATTTATTGAACAGAGGAGAGTAGAAGGATATTGTGTTACATTAAGGGGGAATTCATGGTGATTGATTGGCAACACCACAACATCCCTTTTCCTCACAGAAAACATTTACATCTCCTTACAATATCCACTACTACAGCTTCCAGAGAGCTAAACTTCCCTGGAAGCCATATATACCTGTGGCCATGGCATATTCCCTGTAGAGGGGGACCTTGAAGATGCCACCTAGTATGCAGAGGCAGGAGCGCACCCCAGGGAAGAGGTCCATAAAGCCACAGGCCTCAGTGCTGAAAGAGGTAAAGGCTCCCATACTCATGACCCCATGAGGATGACACCCTAAGATGTAGTTCTTGTTTGGATTCAACTCCGCTGTCTTCACCAACTGAACAAAGGCAGGGAGAGAGATAGATTGGGAGAGAGAAGCATGGTGTTTAAAATGATTAAGACAAAAAACAAAAACAATTATTCCGGTCAATTTACAAAGCTTGTCATCATCAACATACCTTCATTGGGAAGTAGTCCCTTACATGTTTCCACATTTTCCAGTTTCTCACAAATGCAGTTCTCCTGCCCCCTGGTGGTGACAGAGCAGAACTTTCACACAAGCAAATTAAGTTAAACACATTCAGGAATTCATTTTTCTGTTTACTTGAGAGTTAAGAGACATTAAAAGAGATTAGTATCACTTGAAAAATGCACAACATTGAGGAATTCAGGGCAACATTCAGTATGCCAGTACCTCTTTCAGGTGTGTGCCAGTCCTTCAACTGCCATATGAAGTAGAGAGTAGGCAGTGGCCACAGAGAGGTAAACATAAGGTACACCATCAACCCAATACAAGCCAGACCTGAGGAATAGGGAATGGTGAGTGGGTCCACAGAGAGGGATGCAAAATATGACATACATTTTGCTCAATGCCAGTCAGCATAAGGGCTCCCGAGTGGCTCAAGGCACTGCATCTAAGTGCTAGAGACGTCACTACAGACCCAGGTTGATTCCAGGCTGTATCACATCCGGCTGTGATTGGAAGTCCCATAGGGTGGTGAACAATTGGCGCAGCATTGTCTGGGTTAGGTCGGTGTAGGCAGTCATTGTAAATAAGTTGTTCTTAACTGACTTGCCTAGTTAAATAATGGTTAAAAACATTGAATTAAAAAGCATGTTTCTCTCTCACACACACACAAATGTACAAGCACAGATACATGTAAACATGGGGTCTCACCTAATAAGAGGAAGGTCAGTATCCATTGCAGCACACTGATATTCTCGAGGAAATCCTTCAATTTAGTCTTTTTCTGCTTCATCCCTTCAACCTAAAGAGCAAAAAGAGATATAGTTCAATATGATCGGGCATTCCCATCTCTGTCAGCAATTTGTGTGTTTCAAATGAGATTGTCTTGGGGACGTGTAGGCCTTTAGGCTAGGCTACTACACTTGGAGACTTGAGATGATAAAATCAAATGCAGTGGTATTGTCTACATCACTAATCTAAATTCAATTTTACTTGTGACCTTAACATTGGCGATAGCACTAATGTCTGTGCATCAATATATCAACATGTCTAGCCTACGGAATATCAATCAAAAGATCAGGGCAATGTATTAAATGTAACATCGATAATCCACCAAAAAAGTTTACTTGACAATCTAGACAAACAAATGCATTTTGGCAAACTGATTAAATTACATTTAATAGGAAAAGGATTTGATTCCTGTTACCTTTCCTGTCATTTCCCCTAAATTGTTCACAGAGCAACTGTCCGGAGTAGCCTAGCAGACCTAACGTTATACCCTGCATGGACGTAGGCTACTTCGATCACAGTTCAAGTTGCATATATGGAAAATAACGATCACTTCCACTCCCCCAACACTTTGACACACTAACGAGCTATTGTTAGTGTGTCTAATATGTTGAACCATTGACAGTAGAACAAGTTACTATATTAACAATACTATTATCTTTAATAGTAACGCAATATCATCTATTTACTAGAACAAATCTCGGAGCGGAAGAGTATGTCCCTCAGTGAGTTTCCGGATCAACAGTCGAAACGCAGATAGAACAATGAGACAGATATTTCACTGGATGTATAAATATGAAGCATCCGCTTGGCGTTTCCACTCAATACATATGGTAGTGATGACGTTGCATTGATTTTGTCCAACATTCTGCAGAATTTTTCCAAACACTATAATCTGTTACGAACAGAGCCAACGTTTTTTAGACTTTTTCCCAAAGATTTAAAAAAAATTGCATTGTTTAGAAGGAGTGCAAAGGCGAATTGGGTTTTTGCACCCGCACACTTCACAGAGCAAACGTTCCCAAACGGAAAAATGCAGAGGTCTGTTAGAACGTGCCAATAGGACCTGCCAGCTTGTGCTTGGTTCTGCCCACCTCTTTACTTGTTCTGCCCACTATGACTAATTTGTTCCCAATAGAAACGAGGGGCTGTGGTCTATCTTGGTTTAGCTATAAAAAGTATTTGGTCAAACGATTAGACAGCAGCCTGGCTTCTTCTTCTGTGTGGTTTAACTGCGGTTGGCGTTCAATATGTTGCATTACCGCCCCCAATTGGACAATAGTATAATTACATTATAATTTGATACAAAATGGCAAAGGCAAATAAAAAAAACACCCAACTAACACTAACCCCACCCCTTTCCACTACTTTGACCGTATCTGCACCATGCCAACAACCTGGGAGGACAGAACACCACCACTCAACACACTGTGTCTCTGCAGCTGCCACCACAACCTATATTTTCTGTGATTTACGTTCCATTTCAGCGATACGGTTGATTACCATTGCTATGAACGATAAGCCAACCATACCGAAGCATATATCTGCTCCTTTGATTCTCTGTCCCCAACACACTAGGCGACCAGTTCTTATAGCTTTTAGCCGTACCCTTAACCGACTCCTCCTCTGTTCCACTGGTGATGTATAGGTTAACCCAGGCCCTGTAGCCCCTAGTTCCACTCCTATTCCCCAGGCGCTATCCTTTGTTGACTTCTGTAACCGCAAAAGCCTTGGTTTCATACATCAGAAGGCTCCTCCCTAAGTTTGTTTTACTCAATGCTTTAGCACACTCTGCCAACCCTGATGTCCTAGCCGTGTCTGAATCCTGGCTTAGGAAGGCCACCAAAAATTCCAATATTTCCATCCCCAACATTTTCCACCAAGATAGAACTGCCAAAGGGAGTGGAGTTGCAATCTACTGCAGAGTTAGCTGCAGAGTTCTTTCATGCTATCCAGGTCTGTGCACAAACAGTTCGAGGTTCTACTTTTAAAAATCCACCTTTCCAGAAATCAGTCTCTCACTGTTGCCACTTGTTATAGACCCCCCTCAACCCCCAGCTGTGCCCTGGACACCATATGTGAATTAATTGCCCCCCATTTATCTTCAGAGTTTGTACTGTTAGGTGACCTAACCTGGGATATGCTTAACACCCCGGCCGTCCTACAAGCTAAACTAGATGCCCTCAATCTCACACAAATTATCATGGAACCCACCAGGTCCAACCCTAAATCCGTAAACACGGGCACCCTCAGATATCATCCTGACCAACCTGCCCTTTATATACACCTCTACAGTCTTCAACCAGGATCTCAGCGATAACTGCCTCATTGCCTGCATCCGTAATGGGTCAGCGGTCAAACGACCACCACTCATCACTGTCAAACGCTCCCTGAAACACTTCAGCGAGCATGCCTTTTTAATCTACCTGCCCCGGGTATCCTGGAAGGATATTGACCTCATGCCATCAGTAGAGGATGCCTGGTTATTCTTTAAAATGCTTTCCTCACCATCTTAAATAAACATGCCCCGTTCAAAAAAATGTAGACCTAAGAACAGATATAGCCCTTGGTTCACTCCAGACCTAACTGCACTTGACCAGCACAAAAACATCCTGTGGCATACTGCATTAGCATTGAATAGCCCCTGCAATATGCAACTTTTCAGGGAAGTTAAGAACCAATATACACAGGCAGTTAGGAAAGCAAAGGCTAGCTTTTTCAAACAGAAATTTGCATCCTGTAGCACTAATTCCATAAAGATCTGGGACACTGTAAAGTCCATGGAGAATAAGAACACCTCCTCCCAGCTTCCCACTGCAGAGACTAGGAAACACTCACCACCGATAATCTACGATAATCGAGAATCTCAATAAGCATTTCTTTAAGGCTGGCCATGTTTTCCACCTGGCTACCCCTACCACGGTCAACAGCACTGCACCCCCCACAGCAATTTGCCCAAGCCTCACCCATTTCTCCTTCACCCAAATAGCTGATGCTCTGAAAGAGCTGCAAAATATGTTCCCCTACAGATCAGCTGGGCTAGACAATCTGGACCATCTCTTTCTAAAATTATCCGCCGTAATTGTTACAACCCCTATTACTAGCCTGTTCAACCTCTCTTTCGTATCGTCTGAGATCTCTAAAGATTAGAAAAGCTGCCACGGTCATCCCCCTCTTCAAAGGGGGAGACACTCTAGACCCAAACTGTTACAGACCAATATCCATCCTGCCCTGCCTTTCTAAAGTCTTGTTAACAAACAGATCACCGACCATTTAGAATCCCACCGTACCCACCGATTGATTGCTTCTGTGGACGGGTGTCTTTTATACAAGTAACAAACTGAGATTAGGAGCACTCCCTTTAAGAGTGTTCTCCTAATCTCAGCTCGTTACCTGTATAAAAGACACCTGGGAGCCAGAAATCTTTCTGATTGAGAGGGGGTCAAATACTTATTTCCCTCATTAAAATGCTAATCAATTTATAACATTTTTGACATGCGTTTTTCTGGATTTTTTTGTTGTTATTCTGTCTCTCACTGTTCAAATAAACCTACCATTAAAATTATAGACTGATAATTTCTTTGTCAGTGGGCAAACGTACAAAATCAGCAGGGGATCAAATACTTTTTTCCCTCACTGTATTTATTGCCTTACCTACTTAATCTTACTACATTTGCGCATACTGTATATAGACTTTTCTATTGTGTTATTGACTGTACGTTTGTTTATTCCATGTGTAACTCTGTGTTGTTTTTTGTCGCACTGCCTTGCTCTATCTTGACCAGGTCGCAGTTGTAAATGAGAACTTGTTCTCAACTGGCCTACCTGGTTAAATACAGGTGAAATAAATAAATAAATAAAATAAATATATATATTTCACTCGTTTGCTTATCCCTCTGTGCTGCACAGATCTACTACTCACAGAGATCCTCTCCGGATTCCTCACTCTTGACCCATCCTCCTTCACTTTCTTCACTGCCTCAGCATACCACACCTTCTGCACTACTCTGACTCTGGCCACCTCAACCTGCCTCTCTTTCACCAGACACTTCTGATCCCCAGCAACATAGGCAGCCCTACAGTTGACACAGACAACTCTTTCCACCGAAACAACATAATCCTCTGTCCCATTCACTCCTGCACACTTCTCACATCTTGGAATCTTTCTCCTACACACTGCTGCGACATGACCATAAGCATTTGACCCGAAACACCGATGTGGATTCGGCACAAAAGCTCTAACAGGATGACTGATATATCCTAACATGACTCTGATTCAAAACGCAAAAGGACAGACTGTGACAACTCTGCTTCACCACACTCCCTATCTGGTCTGCGTCACACCAAATGACGGGCGTCACAAACACCAGGGATGTTCAACTTCAGTTGCTCCACCTCCACACTAAACGGTACCCCAGAAATCAATCATTTCAATGGTGCCCTGTTCCTAAGAGCAAATGAAGAAACGGTACTTGACCCGAGTTGCGTGGCCATTCTCTTTTGGTGAAGCACAGACAAACATTACAAGTCCACTTTGAGTTACCTTCCCTGATTTAACAGTACTCAACATCTTTTCCACCCAACCTGATACCACATACGGAACAGCCAAAAGGCCTGAATCTCACTCCCACTGGGCCAAACTCAACTTTATTATAACCATGTCCATCGATGCAAGACTCACCACACCTTTCATCTCACTTAAAACTCCCTCATTCACTTCCATTTTACCTCCAGAACTCTGTCAGGCAGACATCTCACTCTGTTTTTACTTGACCCCAGTCATCTTCGACAGACCATCTCCCTTTTAATCGCTATCTTCATCAAATTCAGATTTAACCTCAGCTTTCCTCATTCCCTTTGACCTCTCCTTTCTCTTTGCCCTCCTCCATTCCTCCTCCGAAATCCACCTTTCCATGTTCCTGTCCCAATATTCCTCTTCTCCCGGCTTTGCTAGCGGCCTGGTGGCATCCCGACATAACTCCATCTCTTGATCGTCCTGCTCACCTCTGAAACGTGTATTCTCCGGGTGCCAACATTTTGAGAGCATAAGAAGTGTCACAACTCCGTCATCCACCAACCTCAGTCAACGACGGCCCCCAAAACCCTAGCCTGTCATTTTCAATGCGACAAAATAATCATAGTGGGCGGAACAAGCAAGGAGGTGGGCAGAGTCATGTATGAGCTAGCGAGATCCTATTGGTGTGTTTGAGCATTTATTTTCATATTTCCATTAGGGAATGCCTACTTCATGAAGTGCACGTTTGCAATAACTCAATTCGCCCTTGCACTCCTTCTAATTTTCAGAAACTTTGGCAAACGGTAAAATCTACAAAACTTAGTCCACTCTGTTTGTAATAGATTCTAGTTTTAGGAATAGAAAAATATATTGAGATCAAAGGTTTCATCGATGAGAAAATGAGCAGAATGTTGTCAGAAATCCATCTCACTCAATCTTCTCCCACTGCCGGCCACTGGGCTTCCTCTCAGCACCATCTTCTCCCACTGCCGGCCACTGGGCTTCCTCTCATCACCATCTTCTCCCACTGCTGGCCACTGGGCTTCCTCTCATCACCATCTTCGCCCACTGCCGGCCACTGGGCTTCCTCTCATCACCATCTTCTCCCACTGCCGGCCACTGGGCTTCCTCTCATCACCATCTTCTCCCACTGCCGGCCACTGGGCTTCCTCTCATCACCATATTTGGCTCAGATGAAACATCTGGTGAAACATCTGGCTCATTGTTCTATCTGTGTCTATACTACTCGGTCTAAACTCTAGAGTCTAGACCACAGGTGTCAGACTCATTCCATGGAGGGCCGAGTGCGGGTTTTTGCTCTCCCCTTGTACTTGATTAATGAATTAAGGTCACTAATTAGTAAGGAACTCCCCTCACCTGGTTGTCTAGGGCTTAATTGAAAGGAAAAACCAAAAACCTGCAGACAATAGGTCCTCCATGGAATGAGTTTGACACCCCTGGTCTAGACTGTCAAGTGACAGAAAAGTTGGTAGGTAACTAAAGATAGTTCACTCAGGCCATTTACCATTGGAAAAAATGGTAAGTTCCAGTCTACTTAACTGGGTGTCTCCCATAGACACCAATGCAATAGCAGGTCAGCCTGGTCTACTTGTTTCATTGACTTTCATCGAACAAGAAAACAAAACAAAAAAACAGCGAGCTGCACTTCCTCTTCCATCTCTGATGACAGCCATTGGTGACAGCTCATAACAGGGAGACAATGCATGGAGTGCTTGGCAAGTTTCGGGAAATCATGTCAATCGCAATGTATCAGCTTGGACGCACATTTACATCTTACATGAATGCATGCATTCCAGATATACATTCTGCGCAAGCCTACTCATATTAGAAGATAATTATATGATATTCATGTGGTTCATGAGACGTAAAAGCTTATCCAGGCATTGGAAAGCAGTGGCGGCTGCTGAGAGGACAGCTCATAACAATGGCTGGAACGGCGTGAATGGCATGACGTATTTGACACCATTCCACTGATTCCGCTCCAGCCATTACCATGAGCCCATCCTCCCTAACTAAGGTACCACCAACCTCCTGTGTTGAAAAGATCTGATGTTCTACACACGCCTGCCCAGAATTTGTGTATCTGATACACTCCTTATATGTCTTCTGACTATGGCTGTGTTCGAAGAGGTTCATAACTGTAATGTATCATGAGTAAATTGTGACTGACTGATCTACAAATAATAAAGAGTAGTTATTTATGATGCAATGTTCTTTGTAGATCAGTAAGTTGGTAGTTGCCTGCACCGTTGGCTGCAATGTCGAACAAGCCCATTGTCTTTTGACTTTCGAGACCATGGGAGGAGGCCTGTAGGTCTAATACTATAGAGATGGAAGGGCCCTTTCCGAAAGCGTGTGTTGATTACCACATCTGGCTTTTCAGGGGCTGTGAAATATGAAAAGCAAGGTGTGGACTCTCCAAATATGAATAAATATTAAAAGGGACTCACCATAAGCTACATTATCTTGGATATGTTTCTTATTAAGTTGATAATTCATTATATCTCTGGCACATTTCTTAAGTAGGCTACACTCTTAGAAAAAAAGATGATATCTAGAACCTAAAATGGGACTTTCCCCATAAGAGGACCCTTTGAAGAACCTGTTTTGGTTCTAGATATCAAATCAAATCAAATCAAATGTATTTATATAGCCCTTCGTACATCAGCTGATATCTCAAAGTGCTGTACAGAAAGCCAGCCTAAAACCTCAAACAGCAAGCAATGCAGGTGTAGAAGCACGGTAGATAGAACCCTTTTGGTTCAAGCTATAACCATTTTGGGATCCAAGAATAACCCTTTCCACAGAGTGTTCTACATGGAATCCAAAAGGGTTCTACCTAGAACCAAAAAGGGTTGTACCTCTATGCAAAAATATTTATCCTATGGGGACAACCGAAGAACCCTTTTGGAACACTTTTTTCTAAAAGTGTAGATCTACTGGTGCTCTATATGCCTAGCGTCACCTGTTTCCCTTCAAAGGGCCACAAACTATCATGGTCCAAACACTCCAAGACAGTTGTGAAGAGGGCATGACAACACCTTTTCCCCTCAGGAGACTGAAAAGATTTGGCATGGGTCCCAAGATCTTCAAAAAGTTCTACAGCTGCACCACCGAGAGCATCATGACCGGTTGCATCACCACCTGGTATGGCAACTGCTTGGCATTTGACCGTAAAGCCGCTACAGAGGGTAATGCATAAGGCCCAGCACATCACTGGGGCCAAGCATCCTGACATCTAGGACCTAAACTCAGAAAAAAAGAAATGTCCCCTTTTCAGGTCCCTGTCTTTCAAAGATAATTCGTAAAAATCCAAATAACTTCACAGATCTTCATTGTAAAGGATTTTTCCCATGCTTGTTCAATGAACCATAAACAATTAATGAACAGGCACCTGTGGAACGGTCGAGACACAAACAGCTTACAGATGGAAGGCAATTAAGGTCACAGTTATGAAAACTTAGGACACTAAAGAGGCCTTTCTATTGACTCTGAAAAACACCAAAAGAAAGATGCCCAGGGTCCCTGCTACTCAAGGAGGCATGAGGACTGCAGATGTGGCCAGGGCAATAAATTGCTATGTTTGTACTGTGAGATGCTGAAGACAGCGCTACAGGATCACAGGACAGACAGCTGATCGTCCTCGCAGTGGCAGACCACATGTAACACCACCTGCACAGGATCGGTGCATCCGAACATCACACCTGCGGGACAGGTACAGGATGGCAACAACATCTGCCCGAGTTACACCAGGAAATCATAATCCCTCCATCAGTGCTCAGACTGCCCGCAATAGGCTGAGAGAGGCTGGACTGAGGGCTTGTAGGCCTGTTGTAAGGCAGGTCGTCACCATACACCACCGGTAACAACGTTGCCTATGGGCACAAACCCGAGACGGACCAGAGAGGATTGGCAAAAAGTGCTCTTCACTGACAAGTCGTGGTTTTGTCTCACCAGGGGTGATGGCCGGATTCGCGTTTATCGTCGAAGGAATGAGCGTTACACCGAGGCCTGTACTCTGGAGCGGGATCGATTTGGAGGTGGAGGGTCCATAATGGTCTGGGGCGTTGTGTCACAGCATCATCAGATTGAGCTTGTTGTCATTGCAGGCAATCTCAACGCTGTGCGTTACAGGGAAGACATCCTCTTGCAGAATCATCCTGACATGACTCTCCAGCATGACAATGCCACCAGCCCATACTGCTTGTTCTGTGCGTGATTTCCTGCAAGACAGGAATGTCAGTGTTCTGCCATGGCCAGCGAAAAGCCCGGATCTCAATCCCATTGAGCATGTCTGGGACCTGTTGGATTGGAGGATGAGGGCTAGGGCAATTCCCCCCAGAAATGTCCAGGAACTTGCAGGTGCCTTGGTGGAAGATAGGGTAACATCTCACAGCAAGAACTGGTAAATCTGGTGCAGTCCATGAGGAGGAGATGCACTGCAATACTTGGCCACACCAGATACTGACTGTTACTTTTGATTTTGACCCCCCCTTTGTTCAGGAACACATTATTCAATTTATGTTAGTCACATTTCTCAGTTGTTGAATCTTGTTATGTTCATACAGTGAGGGAAAACGTTTTTTTTTTGTTTTGAATTTTACCCCTTTTTCTTCCCAATTTCGTGGTATCCAATTGTTGTAGCTACTATCTTGTCTCATCACTACAACTCCCGTACGGGCTCGGGAGAGACAAAGGTTGAAAGTCATGTGTCCTCCGATACACAACCCAACCAGCCGTACTGCTTCTTAACACAGCGGCATCCAACCCGGAAGCCAGCCGCACCAATGTGTCAGAGGGTACACTGTGCACCTGGCAACCTTGGTTAGCGCGCACTGCACCCAGCAAGCCACAGGAGTCACTGGTGCACGATGAGACAAGGACATCCCTACCAACCAAGCCCTCCCTAACCTGGACGACGCTAGTCCCCCCACAGACCTCCACGGACCTCCGGTCGCAGTCGGTTACGACAGAGCCTGGGCGCAAACCCAGGGACTCTGATGGCACAGTTGGTGCTGCAGTACAGCGCCCTTAACCTCTGCGCCACCTGGGAGGCCGGGAAAAAAAGTATTTGATCCCCTGCTGATTTTGTACGTTTGCCCACTGACAAAGAAATTATCAGTCTATCATTTTAATGGTAGGTTTATTTGAACAGTGAGAGATAGAATAACAACAAAAAAATACAGAATAACGCATGTCAAAAATGTACAGATGAATGTGGTACCTTCAGGCGTTTGGAAATTGCTCCCAAGGATGAACCAGACTTATGGAGGTCTACCATTTTTTTTCAAGTCTTGGCTGAATTCTTTTGATTTTCCCACAAAGAGGCACTGAGTTTGAAGGTAGGCCTTGAAATACAGCCACGGTACACCTCCAATTGACTCAAATATGTCAATTAGCCTATCAAAAGCTTCTAAAGCCATGACATCATTTTCTGGAATTTTCCAAGCTGTTTAAAGGCACAGTCAACTTAGTGTATGTAAACTTCTGACCCACTGCAATTGTGATACACTGAATGATAAGTGAAATAATCTGTCTGTAAACAACTGTTGGAAAAATTACTTGTGTCATGCACAAAGTAGATGTTCTAACCCGACTTGACAAAACTTTAGTTTGTTCACAAACCAAAATTGTGGAGTGGTTGAAAACCGAGTTTTAATGACTCCAACCTAAGTGTATGTAAACTTCCGACTTTAACTGTATAATCACGGAGAGCCTATGGCTACATACAGAAGACTGACAGCTGATTCAGCACCATGCCACTGAACAGCGCTGCGCTCATGAGCACGGTAGTTCAGCACCATGGATAATACCGCAAAGGCGAAAAGCTAAGTAAAGAGAAGACCATCTAGATTCAGCACCACATCTCCTGAACAGCGCCGCACCCAGGCAGCTCATATCCTGAGTGAACATTCCAAACCTCTAATTGTAGGCGGAAAGCCTGCTGACAGATTACATACTTTGCTATTGTTTCCATTCCCCTTTCCAGTCCCCCCTGAACTTTAGAATTGCGAACTTGTAGGAAATAAATAGAACATAACTGCAAAACTGCTCTCAGACTCTTTGGTATCCCGTTACACCCTGACAGTGTTCAGCTTCTGAGAATAAATATGCTACATGTTTCCCTTCTTCACATGCCAACCTGTCATATAAGACAGTGATGATGGTGCAGCCATTTTCAAAGGTGCTTCTATTTATAGATTAAGAGGAGAGTGATGGGATGGAGAGGAGAAACTAGGCGGGATTGAAGGAATACCAACATGAAAGTAAGCCTTAGAGAACTTTAGTCTAAATAGGCAACTGTTATAGAGTGGTAATTGAATAGGCTGGCTATCTGTTTCAAAAAGATCATAGTGGAATGTCAAACAGTTTTGGGACACTTCCACCGCCGACAAAATCCCAATTTAACTCAATCCCAATTCAGTTTGCAGTTCACAATATTCAAAATACAGACCTCAGGATGGGAAATAGGACTAGCCTAACGAAGTGACAGGGTTAATGTCTGTAATAATCTGTTCATAAGTTTGCTATAACTGGCTATTCGGTAAAGACCCTGTCTGTTGAAGTTCAATGAGTTTGGTGTGAATATGTGTCATGTCAACCGGTGCACAATGTGATTTTCGCAAGCCGTGTGTTATTTTATGTGTGAATGTAATGTTGTAGCCTATGTCTGTCAGTTCCTAAGGTGAAAATGGGCTGCTATTGGGGATGTGCGTTTAGGAATGCACACGCTGTCAGTCTGCTTACGTCTGCAACGAGTCCGCAGACGAAATTGTAAATAGCCTCCTGGAGCCGAGTCAGTTGATAGAGGTGGAGAAAAGGGCAGACATAAATTTAGAAAAAAAACGACATATAGAAAATTCGTAGGCTACTCGGTCAGGCGGGCAGATATGTCGACTCGACCATCGAAAAAAACGACGTCACATCGGGTTGAACGAGACGCGCATTATATAATCTTTATAAACCTGCCTCGTTGTATCCGTTTTTTTTTATCAACCAATGGCCTCTTCTGGACAGCTATGCATATGAATATAAATGCAAATATCTGGTAGCGCACTGCTTGAACCGAAATGTCTGTGTTTATTTGTGCTGTTGTTATTTTTAGCCAAAACCATCCATGTTTCATCTGATGGTTCCGAAAAGGCGCATAATTTAATAGCATTACATTATTTTATTTGTGAATGGGGTTTATCCCTCTGTTTTTGTAGAGAGGAACATTTTTACAACGTCGCAATGAACTGCATCATGGATTTCAATCAGATGTCTTAGGGTATGGTGCCGGTTTAATCGGTGGAAAGAGGGAAACGCTGTTCATGTAAACAAGAACCGAGAATCCTCTCAGATCCGCCCCATTTATTTATTATATCTTTCAGTATTTCTTGACACATTTGGAAAAGTGCTTTTTTCTACCGTTCTTCCACAAAGACGGCAATGTCATCATCAACATCCCGGCGTGGTTTTGTTGTTGTCTGATTTTACTACTGGATATCGGCAGTTACCCCTGCGCCAAGCCATACATCAGTATTTCTATAAGGTAATGCCTTTACCTTCATTTCCCGTACCATGTTATAGGAACAGCAAATGTTGCCCCAAACAGCATAGATTAAATCAGATCCCTTAAATAGGTTTTTGCATATAGCCTTCCTTACTGTAATATTGCATGTGAAGTCAATGTAAATAGGAGCTAGAGGTCGGTGCAAGTTGTTTTTCCACAATAATTTATATGTATGCAATTTCTGCTGTAGCACAAGTAGGCATGGTAGATGATATATCGTGTGTTTGTATGCTATGCCATTTCCCACAGAAACTCTAGTCTGCTTTATTGGCGATAGAATAAAGATAACGTATCCAAGGTTTTAGTACTGTGCGTTTAACTTCAGTCGTGACGTGACTAGTGCTCGTAAATATTTCACGGAAAAACAAAAAAGTCCAGCTGCTGACTTGTGATGATGGATCCCATGGACGGTATCTTTCTAATCATATTTTAACGGATGGCTTTGTCAAAAATCCTCTTATCAGACGTGGTCATCGCGTAAACATACCGAGAGTGTCGTTGGAATGTATAATAATGACATTGTTTCTGTTGTTTATGTGAATAAATGTGTAGACATTAGGCCTACGCACCGCGTCTGTGCGCGTAGTCAGGTGGATGGGTTTATCATGCGCGCGTCTTTGGGGTGTTGGGGTTGGGGATGTGCTCGTCTGGCTGGGATGATCATTTGTTTTGAGTTCATGAAGCTATTTCGATATCAGTGCTTTAGCTAATATAATTTCGTCTTAAACACATTTAATGACAGCGTGAGAATGCATATGCCACATGTACAGAATGCATCTCTCAAGCTGGTCGTTAAATTGGACAAACAGAGGCGTGGGGGCGTGGCGTGTGTAACATTTTAGTGCTGGATACGCTGAGACGTGACGAGTACTCACTTAGTACTCACCTTTCAGGATAAAATATTTGTATTGCAGACTGACAAATTAACACAGAATATAGGCCTATTCAATTACAGGAGGGAGTTTGGTGGGGTGGGGGATTCCAATATACACTATCTGTAAGTTATTTGTGTGACTGTGATGGCAGCCATTTGTCTCCACCCTTGTATAGAAAAGCTCCATGTGGAGCTTTTCTATACAAGCATATTCTATGCCAATACTTATAATCAATTGTATTTGAATACCAGGGTGTAAGTGAGGAGTTTTAGCTTGGGGAAGGAAGCTTTGATAAAAATGAAAAGATAAGAAGCTCCACATGATAAGAAACTCCACATGTACAATGATGTCTACACATGTCTGGAGGCTAACAATTTATGTGACTGAATCCAATTCCATGTCCTGTCACAGGTTCCCACTGTATGTACAGTTGAAGTCGGAAGTTTACAAACACTTAGGTTGGAGTCATTAAAACTCGTTTTTTCAAACACTCCACAATTTTCTTGTTAACAAACTAAAGTTTTGGCAAGTCGGTTAGGACATCTACTTTGTGCATGACACAGGTCATTTTTCCAACAATTGTTTACAGACAGATTATTTCACTTATCATTCAGTGTATCACAATTGCAGTGGGTCAGAAGTTTCCAAACTCCTGAAGGTACCACATTCATCTGTATAAACAATAGTACGCAAGTATAAACACCATGGGACCACGCAGCCGTCATACCGCTAAAGGAAGGAGACGCGTTCTGTCTCCTAGAGATGAACGTACTTTGGTGCAAAAAGTGCAAATCAATCCCAGAACAACAGCAAAGCTCCAAAACCGCCATAAAAAAGCCAGACTACGGTTTGCAACTGCACAAGGGGACAAAGATTGTATTTTTTGGAGAAATATCCTCTGGTCTGATGAAACAAAAATAAAACTGTTTGGCCACATTAACATCGTTATGTTTTGAGGAAAAAGGGGGAGGCTTGCAAGCTGAAGAACTCCATCCCAACTGTGAAGCACGGGGGTGGCAGCATCATGTTGTGGGGGTACTTTGCTGCAGGAGGGACTGGGCCACAAAATAGAGGGCTTCATGAGGGAGGATAATTATGTGGATATATTATGTGGATATATTGAAGCAACATCTCAAGACATCAGTCAGGAAGTTAAAGCTTGGTTGGAAATGGTTCTTCCAAATGACCCCAAGCATACTTCCAAAATTGTGGCAAAATGGCTTAAGGACAACAAAGTCAAGCTATTGGAGTGGTCATGACAAAGCCCTGACCTCAATCCGATAGATAATTTGTTGTCAGAACTGAAAAGGCGTGTGCGAGCAAGGAGGCCTACAAACCTGACTCAGTTACAGCAGCTCTGTAAGGAGGAATGGGCCAAAATTCACCCAACTTATTGTGGGAAGCTTGTGGAAGGCTACCTGAAACGTTTGACCCAAGTTAAAGGCAATGCTCCCAAATACTAATTGAGTGTATGTAAACTTCTGACCAACTGGGAATGTGATGAAAGAAATAAAAGCTGGCTGAAATAAATCATTCTCTCTACTATTATTCTTCTGACATTTCACATTCTTAAAATAAAGTGGTGATCCTAACTGACCTAAGACAGGGAATTTTTACTAGGATGAAATGTCCAGAATTGTGAAAAACTGAGTTTAAATGTATAAGGTGTATGTAGACTTCCGACTTCAACTGTATGTTCCTATGAGTGTACATGTGCAGTAATATGTGTCTGATTTATGGTCATTTTCATTTCATTTCTGGTCAGTTGAATTTAACATCAACTTCCAGTGATTTGACTGGCATTAAGATGGCAAACTGCTTCTTACTCGCTTGTGTGTTTGTTTGACCATTTTCTGCTATCGTGAAAGTTTACATACATATTGGTATTATACTATAAATGTGCATGCATATGTCGAGATTTGATCATATTTATATATGAAAATCAATCTCCATATAGGTATTGATGTGCGTGTGTCTCTGTGTATGTCTATATTATTATAGGGTGCTGTAGGTACCAATGTATCCTAAAATATTGTTGAAAACAAAACTTAAAAGCATTAAGTAGCCTAGTGGTTAGAGCTTTGAGCCAGTAACCGAAAGGTTGCTAAATCAAATCCCTGCCCTGACAATGTGTAGAAATCTATTTTTCTGCCCCTGAACAAGGCAGTTAACCCACTGTTCCTAGGCCGTCATTGTAAATAAGAATTTGTTCTTAACTGACTTTCCTAGTTAAATAAAGGTGAAATGGAAGAAAAAGTATCATCCAAAGTCCCTAAACTCCTCCAGTGTTCAGTGATTATAGCAACAAGATCATCTATAGCAACTCCTAGTGGTTGTGGATTAGAACACACAGCCTAAATATTTCTCTTCCTACTAAGGTGGCTAATGCCACCGAACCATTTCTCCCTGAATGTCACAGAATTCAGTTTTTTATCTTTGCCAATGCTACCATCCACCTGAGAAAGGACAATAACAGTGGAGTCGAGGGACCTAATGAACCCTCTCTATATTGAGCAGCTTCTGACTGAAAGTACATGAATGAAGAACACATGTTTCAGCAGCATTGCAGGAACCCTCTCATTCATTTTGACATCCATTTCCAGATATCAGTGAGTAGGATGCAAACAGCGACACCGGCGTGGATAGTGTTGTGCCTTCAGAAAGTTTCCTACTCCTTGACTTATTCCACATTTTGTTGTGTCACAGTCTAATTTCAAAATGGATTAAATAGATGTTTTTCTCAACTATTTACACACAATACCCCATCATGACAAAGAGAAAACATGTTTTTAAAATCTCCTGCAAATGTATTGAAAATTAGATGTATTAATATCTCATTTACATAAGTATTCACACTCTCTAAAGGCTTTCCACATTTGGATTGTGCAACATTTGCCCATTATTCATTTCAAAATTCTTCAAGACCTATCAAATTGGTTGTTGACCATTGTTCGATAACCAATTTAAGTCTGTGTCATACATTTTCAAGTAGATTTAAGTCAAAACTTTAACTCGGCCACTCAGGAACATTCACTGTCTTCTTGTTAAGCAACTCCAGTGTAGATTTGGCCTTGTGTTTTAGGTTATTGTCCTGCTGAAAGGTAAATTCATCTACCAGTGTCTGGTGGAAAGCAGACTGAACCAGGTTTTCCTCAAGGATTTTGCCTGTGCTTAGCTCCATTCCGTTTCTTTTTTATCCTGAAATACTGCCCAGTCCTTAACGATTACAAGCATACCCATAACATGATGCAGCTACCACTATACTTTAAAATATGGAAAGTGGTACTCAGTAATATGTTGAATTGTATTTCCCCCAAACACAACACTTTGTATTCACTCCAAAAGTGAATTGCTTTGAAACATTTTGTTACAGTATTATTTTAGTGCCTTGTTGCAAACCGGATGCATGTTTCTGAAAAAAAAATATTCTGTCCTTCTTTGCCCTCTGTCAATTAGGTTAGTATTGTGGACTAACTAAAATGTTGTTGATCCATCCTCAGTTTTCTCCTATCACAGTCATTAAACTCTTTAACTGTTTTATGGATGCTTATATCTTTGTAGTGACTGGGTAAATTGATACATCCAAAGTGTAATGAATGACTTTACTATTCTGAAAGGGATATTCAATGTCTGCTTTTTTAAAACCCATCTACCAATAGGTGCCCTTCTTTGCGAGGCATTGGAAAGCCTCTCTGGTCTTTGTTGGTGAATTTGTGTTTGAAATTCCCTGCTCGACTGAGGGACCTGACAGATCATTGTATATGTGGGGTTCAGAGATGAGGTAGTCATTCAAAAATTATGTTAAACACTATAATTGCACACAGAGTAAGTCCATGCAACTTATTATGTGACTTGTTAAGCAAATGTTTACTCCTGAGCTTAGTTAGTCTTGCCCTAACACAGGGGCTGAATACTTATTGACTCAAGACATTTGAGCTTTGAATTTTTTCTTAATTTGTAAACATTTCGAAAAACATAATTCCACTTTGACATTATGGGGTATTGTGTGTAGGCCAGTGACAAACAATATTTCATCCATTTTAAAATCAGGCTGTAACACAACAAAATGTGGAAAAACTCAAGGGATGTGAATACTTTCTGAAGGCACTGTTGGTGTAAAACTGGTGATGACTAAAAGAGGGAAAACGAAAGGGTCCACTGCAATGAACAAGAGGGAAAGAGAGAGAGCCCACTATCTGGCCATTTGCCTGAGGAGGCTTAGACATTCCATCAGACACAGACATGCAGTGGGATTCCAGAGATGTTGAGTGATTGAAAGATGGAGGGATACTCAAATGAGCCTGACAGACAGGGGGCAAGAAAAGGCTCACAGAGGGAAAGACGGAAGAGAGACAAAGAGAGAGAGGACAGAGAGAGAGAGAGAGCACCGAGAGAGAGAGAGAGAGAGAGCACCGAGAGAGAGAGAGAGAGAGAGGGGACAGAGAGCGAGAGAGAGAGAGAGAGAGAGAGAGAAGAGAGAAAGAGAGAGAGAACACAGAGAGAGAGAGAGAGAGAGAGAGAGAGAGAGAGAGAGAGAGAGAGAGAGAGAGAGAGAGAGAGAGGACAGAGAGAGAGAGAGGACAAAGAGAAAGAGGACAAAGAGAGAGAGGACAGAGAGAAAGAGAGGACAGAGAGAGAGAGAGAGCACCGAGAGAGTGAGAGAGAGAGAGGACACAGAGAGAGAGAGAGAGAGAGAGAGAGAGAGAGAGAGAGAGAGAGAGGAGAGAGAGAGAGAGAGAGAGAGAGGAGAGAGAGAGAGAGAGAGAGAGAGAGAGAGAGAGAGAGAGAGAGAGAGAGAGAGAGAGAGAGAGAGGGGACAGAGAGAGAGGACAAAGAGAGATAGAGGACAGAAAGAAAGAGAGAGAGAGAGTGAAGAGAAGAGAAGAGAGAGAGAGAGGACAGAGAGAGAGGACAAAGAGAGAGAGAGGACAGAGAGAAAGAGAGGACAGAGAGAGAGAGAAATACAGCGTGAGAGAGATGAACGGAGGAACTGACGAGTGTCAGACAGACATGGCAGATGCTCACATTTAAAGCTCATTTCTCCACTAGAGTTCCGCACTGCTGGGCTCCTGATCTGGCTGATCCGCAATGAATCTTTTACTGCAGATGTCCTGGAAGCGCAAAATTTAATTTGACTGGACCAGAGTGTGAGCAGTATGATTATATACAGTATGATTCAGAGCCCTGTTTGTGGGGAGGGGGGGAGAGAAAGAGAGAGCAGGAGAGAGGGGTAGAGAGAGAGAGAGAGAGGGAGAGAGATAGAGAGGGGGAGAGAGAGAGTCTGTGAGTGTGGGTAAAGGAACCAGAGCAGGTGTAGGAGTAGCACAGACTGTAGTGTGACTGTGGAGTCCAGCTGTAGTCCTCTCTAAAGCTGAAGACTGAGGGGAGGAGGAGTGGGGTGCTCACGGGATCAGGATAATTCCCAGATTTGTTAGTAGATTAAGTTAAGGAATAAGAGGAACAAGGTGGCGGACTGAACACAGCAGTGCAGTTCACCTCAATATAAAAACTTAATATTCAATATCTGTAAGTTAGTCTAAATATTAGCACTTCACATACTGGTAGGTAATAACCTGGATAACAACACAAAACAAATCATAAGGGTAGAGAAATGTATCGACAAATATTACAAAAACAAGCAACACCCAAACATGATGGAGAACCAATCTCCAAAAGAAAACGTGACTCCTTGACGGACACAGACGATTTAAGCTTTTCGCCAACAGGAATGGTAAGGGTGGATAACCGATCTGTTAAAATTGATAAATCACAAACTGGGCATACTGGAATTAGTTAGTGAAGGTATTAAGGAGTTGAAGGCGAGCCATGAGATGAGTGATGAAAAACCTGTGACAATGGAGAAAGAAACAAACAAGCTAAAAGGGACAGTCAATAAGATTGAAACGGACGTTAATGAACTTAAAAGGGAAACATCTTTCTGAGAGAAGCCTTAATTGACATGCAGACCAGATCTAGGAGAGAACATCCTGTATTACTGGTATCCAAGAGAAAGAAGGAGATGTTCCTGAGGGTGTAGTGAGAGAGTTCCTCCTTACAGCGCTTCAGATCCCACCCAAAGCTGTCGACAAAATCCAAATAGAATGTGTACACTGTTTTGGACAGAGAGGACTGAGATATGAGCGCCCAATCATTGCCAAATTTGCTATTTAAAGATACAATAATGGTTAAAGCCTGGGTAAAATACTTGCTAACACAACAATAGGCATGAATGATCAGTTCCCGAAGGAAAATGAAGAATGGCGCAAAGTTTTGTTCCTAATAATAAAAGGGAAGCGTGAGGCTCTCAGAGTCAATAAACTGTATATTGATACAAATGTTCTGAGACACAAAGATGACTCAATGGCTATTCTAAATATTACAACGTTCCCATGGAGGAGTTGAATAATGGAAAACCCAATACTAGCCATGTTAGGGACTGTAATAAAAAAAACAATTGTTAAAGAAATAAACTACAACTACACATTACCATTCTAGATGGGGAATGTTGTAAAATAATTAGTATTAGACTTTCCATTTATATTATTTCATGAATTGATAAGACAGCATTTGAAGAAAAGATAATTAACGAAATAATACATTTTCAAATATAAGGAACTGGAACACAAAAGTACTGACTCAACATGCTAGAGATAAAACACAGAGGACATAGAAGGCTCAGTATGTGGGTATGTACAGATGTATTGTGATGGAAGGTGTGTGTTTTTGTGTTTGGAAAAGTGTGGAGTTAAGTGAGTGAAAAAGGATAACGGTTGCAAATCCCAGAGCCCATATGTGTTTGCGAGCAGGGTTTGTAAGCGAGAGCTTTTTTGTGCAGATATGGGATATACATTTGAAAATAAATGAGAAATATAGTTGATTTATTTATTGTCCTATCATGATGGAACATTCCCCAACCCTATACCCTAGACTCCCACCTGAGAGGCCCATACACTAAGGAGAATTCCTTATCTGTTTATGGGCCTACTGTAAGTAGCCTATATGCAGCCAAATCAGAAAGATGAATATGGTCAGAGACTAGAGCAGCACCGCCCCCTCAAGATTCTGATCCTGTGGGGCCTCCCGGGTGGCGCAGTGGCAGCACGGCAGCACGAGCTGTGCCAACAGAGTCTCTGGGTTCGAGCCCAGGCTCTGTCGCAGCCGGCCGCAACCGGGAGGTCCATGGGGCGACACACAATTGGCCTAGCGTCGTCTAGGTTAGGGAGGGTTTGGCCTTGTATCATTGCGCACTAGCGACTCCTGTGGCGAGCCAGGTGCAGTGCATGCTGACCAGGTCGCTAGGTGTACACATTGGTGCGGCTGGCTTCCGGTTTGGATGCACGCTGTGTTAAGAAGCAGTGCGGCTTGGTTGGGATGTGTTTTGGAGGACGCATGGCTCTCGACCTTCGTCTCTCCCGAGCCCGTACGGGAGTTGAAGCGAAGAGACAAGACAGTAGCTACTAACAATTGGATACCATGAAATTGGGGAGAAAAAGGGGGTTACATTCTCTAAAAAAAACATTTTTTTAGATTCTGAGCCTGCCTGGCAGGGCTGGTCCTACAAAGCCAAAATCCCCTGATGGGAGAGCATAATTTAAGGAAATTCTCAAAACTGCTAATGAGAACCTTGACGACCTTGTACCTAGCCGGTGGTGATTCCGGTAGGGTGCCCCCACCCAGGTAGTGCTGGCAACACTAGCTGCAGTAACCCATGGGGAAGGGGTCACACTCGTTGAGGGGGCATATTGTTGTGGCCCTGGTGGCACAAAATAATCAAAGGTCTGATTGCAAGGAGATGCTTGAGAATATGGTCAAAACGGGGGACCATGTGTGGCTGTTTCAGGGGAACAGGGTATATCTGACCTCCATCACCTAGGACGTGAAAATGGTTAATCAAATCTACCAATTTTTTCCCTGCCTTCTCAAACAGCTGCAACTGTATATGCATTTATAAATCAAGACTTTTCTTGAGTGGTGCAACTGTTGAGAATCTGAGACTATGGTTGGTTGTGGGGAAAGGGGTTGAGTGTGTGTGTGTGTGTGTGTGTGTGTGTGTGTGTGTGTGTGTGTGTGTGTGTGTGTGTGTGTGTGTGTGTGTGTGTGTGTGTGTGTGTGTGTATCCCACAACTGTTGCTAGGGAGTAAATATGTTAAGGACAATATAGGATGAATTACAATAATTGTTTGCTGAAATAATAATTGCTTGCTAAAAATGTCATTTTTGTAATGGCAATCCTGGTTAGAGGTAACAATCCTAGTGGGAGGTAACAATCCTAGTTAGAGGTAACAATCCTAGTTAGATGTAGCAATCCTAGTTAGATGTAGCAATCCTAGTTAGAGGTAACAATCCTGGTTAGAGGTAACCATCCTAGTGGGAGGTAACAATCCTAGTTAGAGGTAACAATCCTGGTTAGAGGTAACAATCCTAGTTAGAGGTAACAATCCTGGTTAGAGGTAACAATCCTAGGGGGAGGTAACAATCCTAGTTAGAGGTAACAATCCTGGTTAGAGGTAACAATCCTGGTTAGAGGTAACAATCCTAGTTAGAGGTAACAATCCTGGTTAGAGGTAACAATCCTAGTTAGAGGTAACAATCCTGGTTAGAGGTAACAATCCTAGTTAGAGGTAACAATCCTGGTTAGAGGTAACAATCCTGGTGGGAGGTAACAATCCTAGTTAGAGGTAACAATCCTGGTTAGAGGTAACAATCCTGGTTAGAGGTAACAATCCTGGTTAGAGGTAACAATCCTGGTGGGAGGTAACAATCCTGGTTAGAGGTAACAATCCTAGTGAGAGGTAACAATCCTGGTTAGAGGTAACAATCCTGGTTAGAGGTAACAATCCTGGTTATAGGTAACAGTCCTGGTGGGAGGTAACAATCCTAGTTAGAGGTAACAATCCTGGTTAGAGGTAACAATCCTAGTTAGAGGTAACAATCCTGGTTAGAGGTAACAATCCTAGTTAGAGGTAACAATCCTAGTTAGAGGTAACAATCCTAGTTAGAGGTAACAATCCTGGTTAGAGGTAACAATCCTAGTTAGAGGTAACAATCCTAGTTAGAGGTAACAATCCTGGTTAGAGGTAACAATCCTAGTTAGAGGTAACAATCCTAGTTAGAGGTAACAATCCTGGTGGGAGGTAACAATCCTAGTTAGAGGTAACAATCCTGGTTAGAGGTAACAATCCTAGTTAGAGGTAACAATCCTGGTGGGAGGTAACAATCCTAGTTAGAGGTAACAATCCTGGTTAGAGGTAACAATCCTAGTTAGAGGTAACAATCCTGGTTAGAGGTAACAATCCTAGTTAGAGGTAACAATCCTGGTGGGAGGTAACAATCCTGGTTAGAGGTAACAATCCTAGTTAGAGGTAACAATCCTGGTTAGAGGTAACAATCCTAGTTAGAGGTAACAATCCTGGTTAGATGTAACAATCCTGATGGGAGGTAACAATCCTGATGGGAGGTAACAATCCTAGTTAGAGGTAACAATCCTAGTTAGAGGTAACAATCCTAGTTAGAGGTAACAATCCTGGTTAGAGGTAACAATCCTGGTTAGAGGTAACAATCCTGGTTAGAGGTAACAATCCTGGTTAGAGGTAACAATCCTGGTTAGAGGTAACAATCCTGGTGGGAGGTAACAATCCTGGTTAGAGGTAACAATCCTAGTTAGAGGTAACAATCCTGGTTAGAGGTAACAATCCTGGTTAGAGGTAACAATCCTAGTTAGAGGTAACAATCCTAGTTAGAGGTAACAATCCTAGTTAGAGGTAACAATCCTGGTTAGATGTAACAATCCTGATGGGAGGTAACAATCCTAGTTAGAGGTAACAATCCTGGTTAGAGGTAACAATCCTGGTGGGAGGTAACAATCCTGGTTAGAGGTAACAATCCTGGTTAGAGGTAACAATCCTGGTTAGAGGTAACAATCCTGGTTAGAGGTAACAATCCTGGTTAGAGGTAACAATCCTGATGGGAGGTAACAATCCTGGTTAGAGGTAACAATCCTGGTTAGAGGTAACAATCCTGGTTAAAGGTAACAATCCTGATGGGAGGTAACAATCCTGATGGGAGGTAACAATCCACCTACATTATTACAAATATTATTTGTTAATTATGGAAATGAAGATAAGCAGGATTTTTGATATATATTTTATTAGCTATACTGTATATAATGTAAATTGAGGTGAGGGCGATGGAAATGCTTTTGGCTGTTGATCTGCTTCACCATGGTACTTTTTAATGATGAGTTTACAAACATATATCATGATAAATAGAATTGAAACTTGCGTCTCATTATGGTAAATGGTGAAATAAGTATAGCCAGTTATAATTGTAATGGTTTAGCAGATAATAAGAAAAGACTATCAGTGTTTAACTGGCTAAAAGAGAATGAATATAATATCAATTTTTTTTTTACAGGAAACTCATTCAACAATTTTAGATTAAGTTGTGTGGAAAAATGACTGGGGGGGGGGGTATACTTCTCACATGGGCAAAGAAATTCAAAAGGGGTGATGATATTAATTAATTTTGATCCGAATGTGCAAATTTTCAAAACAGATCCTCAAGGTAGATGGATGATTTTAAATATGTTATTGGCCCATAACAGATATGGCTCATTAACCTATACGGTCCAAATAATGAGGATCCACTCTTCTTTGAAAATATACGGTACCAGTCAAATGTTTGTACACACCTATTCAATCAAGGGGTTTTTCTTTATTTTTTACTATTTTCTACATTGTAGAATAATAGTGAAGACATCAAAACTATAGAATAACACATATGGAATCATGTAGTAATAAATACATATATTTATATTATATTTAAACTCATATTTTATATTTGAGATTCTTCAAAGTAGCCTCCCTTTGCCTTGATGACAGCTTTGCACACTCTTGGCATTCTCTCAACCAGCTTCATGAGGTAGTCACCTGGAATGGATTTCAATTAACAGGTGTACCTTGTTAAAATTTCATTTGTGTAATTTCTTTCCTTCTTAATGCGTTTGAGCCAATCAGTTGTATTGTCAAATCAAATCAAATGTAATTGGTCACATACACGTGATTAGCAGATGTTATTGTGAGTGTAGTGAAATGCTTGTGCTTCTAGTTATGACAGTGCAGCAATATCTAACAAGTAATATCTAACAATTCCACAACAGATACCCAATACACACAAATCTAAGTAAAGGAATGGAATAGTAACAAATAAATATATGGATGAGCAATGTCAGAGCGGCATAGGCTAAGATGCAATAGATAGTATATGTTGTGTCTTTGGCTTTGCCGGATTAAGTGATATGACATGCTATAAAATCCTTTCTCTGTAATTAATATTACCTGATTGAGCTAATCATGTAAATGTAATTAACTAGAAAGTCGGGGCACCACAAAATAATATTTATGGAGCTGTTATCTTCCAAATAAACTCTTAAAGACCTAGTAATATTTTACATCAATAGCAGTCAACATTAATCGTCACATTGTTTCAGTCTCATCTGAAAGTTGTAAATTCTTGGTTATCTTCACGAACCCTGGCTAACAAGTTGAATCAGCAATACAAAATTGGGTTTAATTATTTATTTACTAAATACCTAACTAATCACACAGAATTACATATACACAGAATGAATCATACATTGATTACAAATGATGTCATAAAGGAAAACGTCCCTAGCAGGCGGAACAGATATGACAGCTGGTTACACAACGAACGGGGGTTGGGTTTGAGTGAAAGAGCGGGAAGACTTGAGGAACAAAGGTAGAAGCCATGCTATCGTAAATACAGTATCTTATGCATTCTAAATTACTGCCCATTTGGAAAAGGAAAATGCAATAAATATTTACTCTGAGCTGCGCTTCGGTAGGTTGGTGGTAGATGGAAGGCCGTGTTGCCCAACAGAGTCTTTTGAAGAGTGTCTCTGGTGGTGAACGGGTTACGTTGTAGTGTCGTCGTTGTGTGGTAGACAGGATACTCTGTCCGTCCTTTCCTAGCCCACGTTTACAGCTGCTGTTGCTAACTTAATGGCTAGGATTTCTCACTTCTTTAGTGAATAAGAGATCAAAGTTCATACCACTCACAACCAAAGCTCCCGCTGAGGTTGGCTTAGTTCTGTAGTTGACATGTTAGTCCTTTTCAACGTATGGACCGTCTTCCTATCGTCCTCGGAACAGGAGGTTACATTTTCGTCAAGGGCTTACATTGGGGCAAAAAAGTATTTAGTCAGCCACCAATTGTGCAAGTTCTCCCACTTAAAAAGATGAGGGAGGCCTGTAACTTTTATCATTGGTACACTTCAACTATGACAGACAAAATGAGAATAAAAAATCCAGAAAATCACATTGTATGATTTTTAATGAATTTATTTGCAAATTACTCACTGGCCAACGTCATGACATATAGAGTACAGTATATATATGACAAGGTAGGGGTGCTATACAGAAAATAGCTCTATTTGGTAAAATACCAAGTTCATATTATGGCAAGAACAGCTCAAATAAGAAAAGAGAAACAACAGTCCATCATTACTTTAAAACATGAAGGTCAGTCAATTCGGAAAATTTCAAGAACTTTGAAATTTTCTTCAAGTGCAGTCACAAAACCCATCTAGCGCTATGATGAAACTGGCTCTCATGAGGACCGCCACAGGAAAGGAAGAACCAGAGTTACATCTGCTGCAGAGGATAAGTTCATAAGAGTTAACTGCACCTCAGATTGCAGCCCAAATAAATGCTTCACAGAGTTAAAGTAACAGACACATCTCAACATCAACTGTTCAGAGGAGACTGCTTGAATTAGGCCTTTATGGTCTAATTGCTGCAAAGAAACCACTACTAAAGGACACCAATAAGAAAAAATGACTTGTTTGGGCCAAGAAACACGAGCAAGGAAAAGCAGCCAATAACTGCTCAGCATATGTGGGAACTCCTTCAAGACTGCTGGAAAAGCATTCCAGGTGAAGCTGGTTGAGAGAATGCCAAGAGTGTGCAAAGTTGTTATCAAGGCAAAGGGTGGCTACTTTGAAAAATCTAAAATATATTTTGATTTGTTTTAACACTTTTTGTTACTAAATGTTTCCATATGTGTTATTTTGTAGTTTTGATGTCTTCACTATTATTCTATGTCCAAACTTTTGACTGGTACTGTATATGTGGGCCGGCAGGTAGCCTTGACTTTTTCAAAATGTTGTTATGTTACAGGTTATTCTAAAATGGATTAAAAAATGTTTCCCCTCATCAATATACACATAATGACAAAGCAAAAACACGGAAATATCACTTTTACATAGTTATTCAGATCCTTTACTCAGTACTTTGTTGAAGCACCTTTTGCAGAAATTACAGCCTCAAGTCTTCTTGGGTGTGACACTACAAGCTTGGCACACCAGTATTTGGGCAGTTTCTCCCATTCTTCTCTGCAGATCCTCTCAAGCTCTGTCAGGTTGGAGCTATTTTCAGGTCTCTCCAGAGATGTTCGATCGGGTTCAAGTCCGAGCTCTGGCTGGGCCACTCAAGGACATTCAGAAACTTGTCCCAAAGCCACTACTGCGTTGTGTTGGCTGTGTGTTTAGGGCCGTTGTCCTGTTGGAAGGTTCTCCCATCGCCACAGAGGAACTCTGTTGCTCTGTCAGAGTGACTATCGGTTCTTGGCCACCTCCCTGACCAAGGCCCTTCTCCCCCAATTTCTCAGTTTTGCTGGGCGGCCAGCACTAGGAAAAGTGTTGGTGGTTCGAAACTTCTTCCATTTAAGAATGATGGAGGCCACTGTGTTCTTGGGGACCTTCAATGCTGCAGACATTTTTTCGTACCCTTCCCCAGATCTTTATCTAAACACAATCCTGTCTCAGAGGTCAACGGACCATTCCCTTCGACCTCATGGCTTGGTTGTACTGATATGCAATGTCAACCGTGGGACCTTATATAGACAGGTGTGTGCCTTTCCAAATCATGTCCAATCAATTACATTTACCACAGGTGGACTCCAATCAAGTTGTAGAAACCTCTCAAGGATGATCAATGGAAACAGGATATCAAAGGGTCTGAATACTTATTTAAATAAGGTATTTCTATTTTTAATAAAGTTGTTATAATTTCTAAAAACCTGTTTTCGCTTTGTCATTATGGGGTATATATATACAATATATATGGGGGGTTGGAAATTATGCAGAAAATTTCATTGATGGAAGCTACAATCTATCTGCAATATTAAAGCTGATCTAACCCCTAAAAACATATACATTATAAAAAATAAAAGTTCCCCTACACAGAATATCCCCAAATGATGTAGGGTTCTGAGTCACATGGAAGTCTAGATCAATCATAATAACTGTCTTTATATGGCAATAAACTTGACAGAGATGAGGGTTTCAATGAGATATTGTGATGTGTATGTCTCTCATAACAACACAGCCCCCACCTCTCCTCTTCTCTTCTCTTCTCTCCTCTCCTCTTTGAGAACTCAGCTTGTGTGGATGAGCTCCTCTCCGTCTGATCGAAACCCAGATATTAATTTATTAAACACTATATTTTTCTGCGCAGACATTAGTCCAACATTAGTATCTTCCAACATCAGTCACTGTATCATGAGTCTGGCAGCGAGACTAGTTCAACCTCTATTTGTGATTTGGTCGAGTTGACCTTGCAAATTGGAGGCACAGTACAATATGCCTTACAGTAGAATGCTGGTTGAAATGACCGTAATGTGATCAGTGTTAGTGTTGTGTTGATTAAGTCCATTTTGTTGGAGCCAGCAATAAAAGCCATTCACCCACTGAACTGCACAAAGCTGACATACAGTAGAAATTAAGATGAATGAAGGGGAAAGGGTTAATCAACTATTTAGACTGTAGTGAACTAGAGAGAGAGGGAGAGAGAGGTAGATTTAGAATATGATTCCTGCTCAGTAACAGTGCAGAATTTTTTTTTGGGAAAAGAGGCAGTTGAATGGAAGAAAAGAGGGCAGCGATAGGATAAAAACAAATAAACCACATTAATGTTTCAAAGAAGTGGTTTATTGGAACATGAATCATACACAACAGTGAGGGAGCGAAACAGGCATGGAAGGCAGTGCAGAGCAGCAGACCTCCTTCCAGTAGCATCCCTTTCTCCTCTCTTTCGCTGGCTAGCCCAGAAACAGGTAAACATTACAGAAACACTGCTCCTTGCTGCTCGCTCCACTTCAGAAGAGGTCAAAGGGTACACACCCCCAGGGGTAGGGCTCTATCTTCTCCAAATACTGTGTTAATTTTCATGGATCTCATCTCATCTGGGTTTGCCACACAGTATGTAAATATATTTAACTCAGAAATAGACCTCAACTACAGTAGACAGACAGACACACTCTTAGACATTGGTGTCTTCTCAGATGACCATTTTGGGAGATGGTAGAAATGAAAGGGGTTGGTACATGACTATGGATCATGTTGTATGTATTTCACATAGTCCTGATTCATTGCCTCATGATGCTACTACATTTTTAATGATGTCAGAGGTTTGCCTAAAAACACATTTGCATCCATGTTTTTCAATGTTTCATATATTTTCATAATTTTTTGATTGGTCAAGAAACAAACAAATGCTCTGAATTATACAAAAGATTTCAGAGTACCAAGGAGGGGCGCAGGGCAATGTTGCAGGGAAATTGGCATCAGACGATAGGATAGTCCGATCCTGTTTCAGAAAGAATGCTGGCTTAGTGTTCAGGAGTGTCTGTCTTTAGGCTTCAGCAGAACGGGGTGCCCCGTCCTCCCTGATGAACTGGATTTTTACCATTTTCATTACTGATACCAACCCTCTCTCTCTCTCTCTCTCTCTCTCTCTCTCGCTCTCGCTCTCGCTCTCGCTCTCTCGCTCCTCTCTCTCTCTCTCTCTCTCTCTTCTCTCTCTCTCTGCTCTCTCTCTTTCATATCGCTCTCTCTCATCTCACACACACACACACACACACACACACACACACACACACACACACACACACACACACACACACACACACACACACACACACACACACACACACACACACACACACACACACACACACCTTCCTCTTTCCACACTCACATGCCTTCTCTATACCTTAGCTACCCAGAGGCGAGGGATGAACCCAGTAGCACAGACAGCACATGACAGGAAGTAGTCACAGGAAGTACCCTCGACTAGCCAAGATGCTCCCCAGAGATTTCGAGGTGGGAGGGATATCAGTGTGTGTGTTTGTTTGCTGTTTTTTGTGTGTGCATGATTGAGTGTAAGTAAGTGAGTATTTGTGTGTGTTCCTGTCTGTGTGTGTATGACATGAGGGTGGATACCAAATTTCCCATGGCAACGCAGGACACCAGCAGCAGGTCAAGCTGGCCTGGTCATTTGGAGTGTGTGAATTTCGGCTCACAGAGGCAGCTGAGGCAGAGTGTGTCTGTGTCTCAAGGGCAAGCTATCCTGTTGTATGAGAGACTCAGCAGCAACCCATTGGTGTCACTGAGGAGTGTGATGTGCTGTTGTGCCAAGCCTCTCATTATGCACATACTGTACCACACATGCTGAGCTTTCAGGGGCAGTATATACTCTGTCTCTTCCTCTCTCTCTTTCTCTCTCTTCCTCTCCCCCTTCCCACTCATTCTCTTTCGCTCTCTCTTCTTCTCTACCCCCTCTATCTCTCAACTTTCTTTCTTCTCTCTCTCTCTCTCTCTCTCTCTCACTTCCACTCTCTTCGTCCCCCCTACTCTCTCTCTCTCTCTTCCTCCCGCTCTCTATCTCTCGCTCTCTTTCTTTCTCTCTCTCTCTCCCTCTCCCCCCCCCCCTCTCTCTCTCTCTCTCTCTCTCTCTCTCACTAAGCACTAAGGTATTGTCTGAGACAGTAGAGGTGGTTGTGTGTCTGGAGCTCTGGGGTTGTTTTAGCTTCTCTTCCATTTGTAATTTTCTTGAGCACAGTGTGTGTGTGTGTGTGTGTGTGTGTGTGTGTGTGTGTGTGTGTGTGTGTGTGTGTGTGTGTGTGTGTGTGTGTGTGTGTGTGTGTGTGTGTGTGTGTGTGTGTGTGTGTGCGCGTGCGCGTGCGTGTGCGTGTGGCCAGTGAGTGTTCATGTGTGCTGAGTGCACTGAGTCACCTTGGTTACTGCAGATACCAGCCACAGATGATGAAGCCAACGGCAGGTTGGGGTATGGAATGGAGGGCAGGAGGGAGGGGGGGAGGGAGGTCATTGAGGGCCTTTGTATGTTGACTACACCATGGTGGGAGAGCGAGAGAGAGAAAGAGAGAGCACGACAAGTTTACTGTAATTTTAATTTGCTTGCAAAAATATGAAAGAATCATAAGGTAATATACAGTATGGATTTGGCCTTAAAAACAAGGAAAGTATTCACCCCCCTTGGCAATTTTCTTACAACCTGGAATTAAAATAGATCTTTGGGGGGCTTGTATCATTTAATTTACACAACATGCCTACCAATTTGAAGATGCAAAATATATTTTTTGGTGAAACAAACAAGAAATAAGACAAAGAAAACAGAAAACTTGAGCGTGCATAACTATTCACCCCCAAAGTCAAAACTTTAAAGATCCACCTTTTGCAGCCATTACAGATGCAAGTCTTTTGGGGTATGTCGCTATAAGCTTGGCATTGCTCCAGCTCCTTCAAGTTGGATGGGTTCCGCTGGTGTACATCAATCTTTAAGTCTCAATTGGATTGAGGTCTGGGCTTTGACTAGGCCATTCCAAGTCATTTAAATGTTTTCCCTTAAACCACTCAAGTGTTACTTTAGCACTATGCTTAGGGCCATTGTCCTGCTGGAAGGTGAACCTCCGTCCCAGTCTCAAATCTCTGGAAGGCTGAAACAGGTTTCCCTCAAGAATTTCCCCGTATTTAGCGCCGTCCATCATTCCTTCAATTCTGACCAGTTTCCCAGTCCCTGCCGAAAAACATCCCCATAGCATGATGCTGCAACAACCTTGCTTCACTGTGGGGATGGTGTTCTCAGGGTGATGAGAGGTGTTGGGTTTGCGCCAGACATAGCATTTTCCTTGATGGCCAAAAAGCTCAATTTTATTCTCATCTGACCAGAGTACATTCTTCCATATGTTTGAGGAGTCTTATTTTTTTTCTGTAAGCAATGGCTTTTTTCTGCCACAAGGTAATTAGTTGCACCAGATCTTATTTAGGGGCTTGATACATGAAATTAAAATAAAAATCAATTTAAATTACAGGTTGTAATGTAACAAAATCGGAAAAACGGCCAGAGGGATGAATCATTTTGCAAGGCACTGTACACACACACACACACACACACACACACACACACACACACACACACACACACACACACACACACACACACACACACACACACACACACACACACACACACACACACACACACACAGAGCTCTGCTATTGGCTTTTCTTCAGATAATGTAATGAGACAGAAATATATGTGAGGACGGAAGAAGGTATTTTGAGTATCTTTTTGGTTCCAACTCAATGAAAGATTCATCGCTCACTCAGTTTGTACAATGCAGAGGAAGAGGATCAGCCGTTGACTGGGCTGGGGCTGGAGCAGCCATTGCAGGGGTCGAAGAGGGATATGCCAACCAAGGAGGGTGTAGTGTGTTTATATACAGTGTGTTTGTGCGTGTGTGTATGTGGTGTGCGTGCATGCGCGTGTGTTTGTGCTTGTTTTTGCGCGTGTGTGTGTACGAGTCTGTATGTTCTTTGAACTAGGTGACTATACCCAGTGCACTTTGTTTGGGTCAGCATCCAATGTTTTTATTTAAAAGTATACTTTCTCAGTTTAATTTGTTTCAGTGTCTTTCTCTTTTATATTCTAATTTTATTGATCTGGTAAAATTGAGTCTGTCATAATTATCACACAGAAATGGAAGATTATACTGCCTACCATATCAGTTTTAGTCAGCTTAATCAATTTTATTTTTAAGTCTTCATGCATTTTAACAGTACATTTTCATTTCTCCTCCTCCCCCAGTATACACCTGTGGAATGCCAGAGAATCTATTCATTTTTTTCTCTTTTTTGGGGGGGGGGACTCAATTGGAGTCTCAACTTACTGTTGAGAGTTAGAATAGTAGAATACACAAGGTTCAATTTCGAAATGTGGTTGTGCATCAGCAGTTTTTCTCTTGCTATGTCAGACACTGAGAGTCATTCAATTAGCTCATGTCAGCTAACATTTTGCAGATTGGTAAATGAGTCTAGCCACCTATCTAAACTTGTATTAATCATGGTCGAATTACAGAACGGGGTGCTCCCAATGATTTTGTTAGTCTCTATCACTCAGTTGTCATGTTAAAAACTGCAACAAAATTTCACTTAGCGTCCCCAAAAGTCTAGGGCCGACCGACTCTGACTCCATGTGTGGGTATGGATGTGGGTAAGCAGACTCTTGAGCCTAATGATGAGTTCAGATTTTTTTGTGGTCCCCACCCCATCTAAATTGCCCATCACTGACCTTCAGAATTGTATTGTACTTGTCTTGTACTCAATCTATATTCCATACATTTGCATTATTCAATTATCGTCATTCTGAAGTGCTGCCAGTCACATGCAGTCATTTGACACCCAATACGGCTCCATTTCTCATGCATTGTAAGAATGAAGGTCTTTGTATTCATTTGTTTTAGTGCGAGGAGCCCAGTGGTTGGCAGTGATCCCATAGAGTGTCCCAGTGGGGTTCCTTTCTGACCATACATTACATCACAGTGACTCAACACACTGTATCATCTTAACTACCACGACAATATACACTAAATACAGCGTGATAACATCATCACACCATTGGAAAAGTTGCGTCCAATTTAATTTCATAGTAGGCCTGTATGGATTTTCATAATAAATATATGTGGAATCGACTGGTAGCCTTAGAGATGACTGTGTATCATTTGGAGAACATGTGAAAATGGCACACTACACAGTGTATGGTATCTATATCATAGATATACTATGGAAATTAAGACACAATGTAGGTGTACACAGAAAGGCTAATTAAGCAGGGTAGAATTGGATCCCTAGCATGTTAACTTTCCCATTCAGATAATCATGAACGACAGCGCTAACATCCCCCTTTGTGAATATTTAGCGGTTGGAGAGAGACAAGTAGCAGACAGTGTTGCTAGGAGACCACACACGCATTGACTGGTGTGAAAGACTTGTTGGTTTCACATGCAGCCCTCCCCATTCTTACAGTCCAGCTCCTTTTCTCTTTCACTGTTTATCTATAGCCTCCTTTTTTCTCCATTTACTCACCCCCTCGCTCTCTTTCTCCATCTCTATTTCTCTCTATCAATCTGTCCCCATTTCGTTTTCTTGTTTATCTCTATCTTGATCTCTCTCTCTCTGTCTCTATTTATCCGATTCCCTCATCCTTCCCCATACCTCTCCTCTCTTCCCCATACCTCCTCTCCTCTCTCCCCCATACCTCCTCTCCTCTCTCCCCCATACCTCCTCTCCTCTCTCCCCCATACCTCCTCTCCTCTCTCCCCCATACCTCCTCTCCTCTCTCCCCCATACCTCCTCTCCTCTCTCCCCCATACCTCCTCTCCTCTCTTCCCCATACCTCCTCTCCTCTCTCTCCCCATACCTCCTCTCCTCCTCCCCCCCATACCTCTCCCCTACCTCTCTCCCCCATACCTCCTCTCCTCTCTTCCCCATACCTCCTCTCCTCTCTTCCCCATACTCTCTCCCCCATACCTCCTCTCCTCTCTCCCCCATACCTCCTCTCCTCTCTCCCCCATACCTCCTCTCCTCTCTCCCCATACCTCCTCTCCTCTCTCCCCCATACCTCCTCTCCTCTCTTCCCCATACCTCCTATCCTCTCTCCCCATACCTCCTCTCCTCTCTCCCCCATACCTCCTCTCCTCTTCCCCATACCTCCTCTCCTCTCTTCCCCATACCTCCTCTCCTCTCTCCCTCTCTCTCCCCCATACCTCCTCTCCTCTCTTCCCCATACCTCCTCCCTCTCTCCCCCATTCTCCTCTCCTCTCTTCCCCATACCTCCTCTCTCTCTCCCCATACCACCTCTCCTCTCTTCCCCATACCTCCTCTCCTCTCTCCCCCCATACCTCCTCTCCTCTCTTCCCCATACCTCCTCTCCTCTCTCCCCCATACCTCCTCTCCTCTCTTCCCCATACCTCCTCTCCTCTCTCCCCATACCTCCTCTCTCTCTCTACCCCATACCTCCTCTCCTCTCTTCCCCATACCTTCCCCTACCTCCTCTCTCTCTCCCCCATACCTCCTCTCCTCTCTCTCCCATACCTCCCTCCTCTCTCCCCCATACCTCCTCTCCCTCTCCCCATACCTCCTCTCCTCTCTCCCCATACCTCCTCTCCTCTCTTCCCATACCTCCTCTCCTCTCTCCCCATACCTCCTCTCCTCTCTTCCCCATACCTCCTCTCCTCTCTTCCCCATACCTCCTCTCCTCTCTTCCCCATACCTCCTCTCCTCTCTCCCCATACCTCCTCTCCTCTCTCCCCCATACCTCCTCTCCTCTCTCCCCCATACCTCCTCTCCTCTCTCCCCCATACCTCCTCTCCTCTCTCCCCCATACCTCCTCTCCTCTCTTCCCCATACCTCCTCTCCTCTCTCCCCCATACCTCCTCTCCTCTCTTCCCCATACCTCCTCTCCTCTCTTCCCCATACCTCCTCTCCTCTCTTCCCCATACCTCCTCTCCTCTCTCCGTCAAGCTCCTGCCTGAGCTGTCTTCCTTCCTCTCCCTTCCTCTTCTTTTCTCTCTCCTTGTCTATGCATCTCTACCCATCCTACTCTAGAGTACCATTTATTTCTCCCCTCCTCCCCACTCCTCCCCTGTCTCTCTCTCTCTCTCCCTCACCCACTCCTCCCCTCTCTACCTCTCCCTCACCCTTTTCACTCACTTTCTCACTCTCTGTATCTCTTTTAATCGCTATGTCTCTCCCTTCCTCTCGGTCCTTCTCTCCCTGACTGATTGGCTGCAGTGTGTTGGACTGCCACGGCGTATAGCCGGGCGTGTCAGAGTGTGGTGATAGTGACATTGTGAATGCGTGCGGCACAACACGGCCACAGGGGTCAGGCCATAATAACACGCCATGTGGATCTGTGCTGTATGCTGTGATGGTGTGGCGGTGTGGTGGAGCCCTGTAACAGGCCAGCAATGTGGAGTGACAGACAGCTGCCCCACGGCCCAATAGAGCAGACGACCTGAAAGCTAGGTGCTCTCTCTGCCACCACTGGGAGGCAGGATGGGGGAGGAGGGAGGGAGGGAGATGCAGGTGGAGGCAGGGAGGGAGGAGGGAGACAGACAGAGAGGCAGGGAGAGAGGAAGGGACGAGGGGAGACATGGGAGATGGGTGGGGAGACAGAAATGAGGGAGACAGTAGGAGGGGGAGAAGGGGTTGATGATGTTGGGCTCACTGTCTCCCACAAACAATCCAGATGGCAGTGAATGCAAAGCCTGAATCCAGAAGTCATCCAAGGTTGAGTTTAAATAGGAAATGTAGAAACAGCCACAGTCCTTTGACACCCTAGATCCTCAATATACTGTAGGCCTATAATGGTTAGCCACTCCCTTCCCCTTTTTTATAACCAGAGATACTTCTCACAGTAATTATTGTTTGATTAGTTTAAATTGTGGGCATATCTCATTTTCACATCTTTTCCCACATAATTTACTGTGGCAGGCATCTACATTCTAATTCTGTGGCAAGCCTCTACATTCTAATACTGTGGCAAGCCTCTACATTCTAATACTGTGGCAAGCCTCTACATTCTAATACTGTGGCAAGCCTCTACATTCTAATACTGTGGCAAGCCTCTACATTCTAATACTGTGGCAAGCCTCTACATTCTAATACTGTGGCAAGCCTCTACATTCTAATACTGTGGCAAGCCTCTACATTCTAATACTGTTGCAAGCCTCTACATTCTAATACTGTGGCAAGCATCTACATTCTAATACTGTGGCAAGCATCTACATTCTAATACTGTGGCAAGCATCTACATTCTAAATCTGTGGCAAGCCTCTACATTCCAATACTGTGGCAAGCATATACATTCTAATACCGTGGCAAGCCTCTACATTCTAATACTGTGGCAGGCCTATACATTCTAATTCTGTGGCAAGCCTCTACATTCTAATACCGTGGCAAGCCTCTACATTCTAATACTGTGGCAGGCCTATACACTCTAATACTGTGGCAAGCCTCTACATTCTAATTCTGTGGCAAGCCTCTACATTCTAATACCGTGGCAAGCCTCTACATTCTAATACTGTGGCAAGCCTCTACATTCTAATTCTGTGGCAAATCTCTACATTCTAATACCGTGGCAAGCCTCTACATTCTAATTCTGTGGCAAGCCTCTACATTCTAATACCGTGGCAAGCCTCTACATTCTAATACTGTGGCAGGCCTATACATTCTAATTCTGTGGCAAACCTCTACATTCTAATACTGTGGCAGGCCTATACATTCTAATTCTGTGGCAAGCCTCTACATTCTAATACTGTGGCAAGCCTCTACATTCTAATACTGTGGCAAGCCTCTACATTCTAATACTGTGGCAAGCCTCTACATTCTAATACTGTGGCAAGCCTCTACATTCTAATACTGTGGCAAGCCTCTACATTCTAATACTGTGGCAAGCCTCTACATTCTAATACTGTGGCAAGCATCTACATTCTAATACTGTGGCAAGCATCTACATTCTAATACTGTGGCAAGCATCTACATTCTAAATCTGTGGCAAGCCTCTACATTCCAATACTGTGGCAAGCATATACATTCTAATACTGTGGCAAGCCTCTACAATCTAATAACGTGGCAAGCCTCTACATTCTAATACTGTGGCAAGCCTCTACATTCTAATACCGTGGCAAGCCTCTACATTCTAATTCTGTGGCAAGCCTCTACATTCTAATACCGTGGCAAGCCTCTACATTCTAATACTGTGGCAGGCCTATACATTCTAATTCTGTGGCAAACCTCTACATTCTAATACTGTGGCAAGCCTCTACACTCTAATACTGTGGCAAGCCTCTACATTCTAATACTGTGGCAAGCCTCTACATTCTAATACTGTGGCAAGCATCTACATTCTAATTCTGTGGCAAGCCTCTACATTCTAATACCGTGGCAAGCCTCTACATTCTAATACTGTGGCAAGCCTCTACATTCTAATTCTGTGGCAAATCTCTACATTCTAATACCGTGGCAAGCCTCTACATTCTAATTCTGTGGCAAGCCTCTACATTCTAATACCGTGGCAAGCCTCTACATTCTAATACTGTGGCAGGCCTATACATTCTAATTCTGTGGCAAACCTCTACATTCTAATACTGTGGTAAGCCTCTACATTCTAATACTGTGGCAAGCCTCTACATTCTAATACTGTGGCAAGCCTCTACATTCTAATACTGTGGCAAGCATCTACATTCTAATTCTGTGGCAAGCCTCTACATTCTAATACCGTGGCAAGCATCTACATTATAATACTGTGGCAAGCCTCTACATTCTAATTCTGTGGCAAATCTCTACATTCTAATACCGTGGCAAGCCTCTACATTCTAATTCTGTGGCAAGCCTCTACATTCTGATAACGTGGCAAGCCTCTACATTCTAATACTGTGGCAAGCCTCTACATTCTAATACCGTGACAAGCTTCTACATTCTAATTCTGTGGCAAGCCTATACATTCTAATACTGTGGCAAGCCTCTACATTCTAATACCGTGGCAAGCCTCTACATTCTAATACTGTGGCAAGCCTATACATTCTAATACTGTTGCAAACCTCTACATTCTAATACCGTGGCAAGCCTCTACATTCTAATACTGTGGCAAGCCTCTACATTCTAATACCGTGGCAAGCCTCTACATTCTAATTCTGTGGCAAGCCTCTACATTCTAATACCGTGGCAAGCCTCTACATTCTAATACTGTGGCAAGCCTATACATTCTAATACCGTGGCAAGCCTCTACATTCTAATTCTGTGGCAAGCCTCTACATTTTAATACTGTGGCAAGCCTCTACATTCTAATACTGTGGCAAGCCTCTACATTCTAATTCTGTGGCAAACCTCTACATTCTAATACTATGGCAAGCCTATACATTCTAATTCTGTGGCAAACCTCTACATTCTAATACTGTGGCAAGCCTCTACATTCTGATAACGTGGCAAGCCTCTACATTCTAATACCGTGGCAAGCCTCTACATTCTAATTCTGTGGCAAATCTCTACATTCTAATACCGTGGCAAGCCTCTACATTCTAATTCTGTGGCAAGCCTCTACATTCTAATACCGTGGCAAGCCTCTACATTCTAATACTGTGGCAGGCCTATACATTCTAATTCTGTGGCAAACCTCTACATTCTAATACTGTGGTAAGCCTCTACATTCTAATACTGTGGCAAGCCTCTACATTCTAATACTGTGGCAAGCCTCTACATTCTAATACTGTGGCAAGCATCTACATTCTAATTCTGTGGCAAGCCTCTACATTCTAATACCGTGGCAAGCCTCTACATTCTAATACTGTGGCAAGCCTCTACATTCTAATTCTGTGGCAAATCTCTACATTCTAATACCGTGGCAAGCCTCTACATTATAATTCTGTGGCAAGCCTCTACATTCTGATAACGTGGCAAGCCTCTACATTCTAATACCGTGGCAAGCCTCTACATTCTAATACCGTGGCAAGCTTCTACATTCTAATTCTGTGGCAAGCCTATACATTCTAATACTGTGGCAAGCCTCTACATTCTAATACCGTGGCAAGCCTCTACATTCTAATACTGTGGCAAGCCTATACATTCTAATACTGTTGCAAACCTCTACATTCTAATACCGTGGCAAGCCTCTACATTCTAATACTGTGGCAAGCCTCTACATTCTAATACCGTGGCAAGCCTCTACATTCTAATTCTGTGGCAAGCCTCTACATTCTAATACCGTGGCAAGCCTCTACATTCTAATACTGTGGCAAGCCTATACATTCTAATACCGTGGCAAGCCTCTACATTCTAATTCTGTGGCAAGCCTCTACATTTTAATACTGTGGCAAGCCTCTACATTCTAATACTGTGGCAAGCCTCTACATTCTAATTCTGTTGCAAACCTCTACATTCTAATACTATGGCAAGCCTATACATTCTAATTCTGTGGCAAACCTCTACATTCTAATACTGTGGCAAGCCTCTACATTCTGATAACGTGGCAAGCCTCTACATTCTAATACCGTGGCAAGCCTCTACATTCTAATACCGTGACAAGCTTCTACATTCTAATTCTGTGGCAAGCCTATACATTCTAATACTGTGGCAAGCCTCTACATTCTAATACTGTGGCAAGCCTCTACATTCTAATACTGTGGCAAGCCTATACATTCTAATACTGTTGCAAACCTCTACATTCTAATACCGTGGCAGGCCTATACATTCTAATTCTGTGGCAAGCCTCTACATTCTAATACCGTGGCAAGCCTCTACATTCTAATACTGTGGCAGGCCTATACATTCTAATTCTGTGGCAAACCTCTACATTCTAATACTGTGGCAAGCCTCTACACTCTAATACTGTGGCAAGCCTCTACATTCTAATTCTGTGGCAAGCCTCTACATTCTAATACCGTGGCAAGCCTCTACATTCTAATTCTGTGGCAAGCCTCTACATTCTAATACCGTGGCAAGCCTCTACATTCTAATACTGTGGCAGGCCTATACATTCTAATTCTGTGGCAAACCTCTACATTCTAATACTGTGGCAGGCCTATACATTCTAATTCTGTGGCAAGCCTCTACATTCTAATACTGTGGCAAGCCTCTACATTCTAATACTGTGGCAAGCCTCTACATTCTAATACTGTGGCAAGCCTCTACATTCTAATACTGTGGCAAGCCTCTACATTCTAATACTGTGGCAAGCCTCTACATTCTAATACTGTTGCAAGCCTCTACATTCTAATACTGTGGCAAGCATCTACATTCTAATACTGTGGCAAGCATCTACATTCTAATACTGTGGCAAGCATCTACATTCTAAATCTGTGGCAAGCCTCTACATTCCAATACTGTGGCAAGCATATACATTCTAATACTGTGGCAAGCCTCTACAATCTAATAACGTGGCAAGCCTCTACATTCTAATACTGTGGCAAGCCTCTACATTCTAATACCGTGGCAAGCCTCTACATTCTAATTCTGTGGCAAGCCTCTACATTCTAATACCGTGGCAAGCCTCTACATTCTAATACTGTGGCAGGCCTATACATTCTAATTCTGTGGCAAACCTCTACATTCTAATACTGTGGCAAGCCTCTACACTCTAATACTGTGGCAAGCCTCTACATTCTAATACTGTGGCAAGCCTCTACATTCTAATACTGTGGCAAGCATCTACATTCTAATTCTGTGGCAAGCCTCTACATTCTAATACCGTGGCAAGCCTCTACATTCTAATACTGTGGCAAGCCTCTACATTCTAATTCTGTGGCAAATCTCTACATTCTAATACCGTGGCAAGCCTCTACATTCTAATTCTGTGGCAAGCCTCTACATTCTAATACCGTGGCAAGCCTCTACATTCTAATACTGTGGCAGGCCTATACATTCTAATTCTGTTGCAAACCTCTACATTCTAATACTGTGGTAAGCCTCTACATTCTAATACTGTGGCAAGCCTCTACATTCTAATACTGTGGCAAGCCTCTACATTCTAATACTGTGGCAAGCATCTACATTCTAATTCTGTGGCAAGCCTCTACATTCTAATACCGTGGCAAGCCTCTACATTCTAATACTGTGGCAAGCCTCTACATTCTAATTCTGTGGCAAATCTCTACATTCTAATACCGTGGCAAGCCTCTACATTCTGATAACGTGGCAAGCCTCTACATTCTAATACCGTGGCAAGCCTCTACATTCTAATACCGTGACAAGCTTCTACATTCTAATTCTGTGGCAAGCCTATACATTCTAATACTGTGGCAAGCCTCTACATTCTAATACCGTGGCAAGCCTCTACATTCTAATACTGTGGCAGGCCTATACATTCTAATTCTGTGGCAAACCTCTACATTCTAATACTGTGGCAAGCCTCTACACTCTAATACTGTGGCAAGCCTATACATTCTAATACCGTGGCAAGCCTCTACATTCTAATTCTGTGGCAAGCCTCTACATTTTAATACTGTGGCAAGCCTCTACATTCTAATACTGTGGCAAGCCTCTACATTCTAATTCTGTGGCAAACCTCTACATTCTAATACCGTGGCAAGCCTATACATTCTAATTCTGTGGCAAACCTCTACATTCTAATACTGTGGCAAGCCTCTACATTCTGATAACGTGGCAAGCCTCTACATTCTAATACCGTGGCAAGCCTCTACATTCTAATTCTGTGGCAAATCTCTACATTCTAATACCGTGGCAAGCCTCTACATTCTAATTCTGTGGCAAGCCTCTACATTCTAATACCGTGGCAAGCCTCTACATTCTAATACTGTGGCAAGCCTATACATTCTAATTCTGTGGCAAACCTCTACATTCTAATACTGTGGCAAGCCTCTACATTCTAATACTGTGGCAAGCCTCTACATTCTAATACTGTGGCAAGCCTCTACATTCTAATACTGTGGCAAGCATCTACATTCTAATTCTGTGGCAAGCCTCTACATTATAATACCGTGGCAAGCCTCTACATTATAATACTGTGGCAAGCCTCTACATTCTAATTCTGTGGCAAATCTCTACATTCTAATACCGTGGCAAGCCTCTACATTCTAATTCTGTGGCAAGCCTCTACATTCTGATAACGTGGCAAGCCTCTACATTCTAATACCGTGGCAAGCCTCTACATTCTAATACCGTGACAAGCTTCTACATTCTAATTCTGTGGCAAGCCTATACATTCTAATACTGTGGCAAGCCTCTACATTCTAATACCGTGGCAAGCCTCTACATTCTAATACTGTGGCAAGCCTATACATTCTAATACTGTTGCAAACCTCTACATTCTAATACCGTGGCAAGCCTCTACATTCTAATACTGTGGCAAGCCTCTACATTCTAATACCGTGGCAAGCCTCTACATTCTAATTCTGTGGCAAGCCTCTACATTCTAATACCGTGGCAAGCCTCTACATTCTAATACTGTGGCAAGCCTATACATTCTAATACCGTGGCAAGCCTCTACATTCTAATTCTGTGGCAAGCCTCTACATTTTAATACTGTGGCAAGCCTCTACATTCTAATACTGTGGCAAGCCTCTACATTCTAATTCTGTGGCAAACCTCTACATTCTAATACTATGGCAAGCCTATACATTCTAATTCTGTGGCAAACCTCTACATTCTAATACTGTGGCAAGCCTCTACATTCTGATAACGTGGCAAGCCTCTACATTCTAATACCGTGGCAAGCCTCTACATTCTAATACCGTGACAAGCTTCTACATTCTAATTCTGTGGCAAGCCTATACATTCTAATACTGTGGCAAGCCTCTACATTCTAATACTGTGGCAAGCCTCTACATTCTAATACTGTGGCAAGCCTATACATTCTAATACTGTTGCAAACCTCTACATTCTAATACCGTGGCAGGCCTATACATTCTAATTCTGTGGCAAGCCTCTACATTCTAATACCGTGGCAAGCCTCTACATTCTAATACTGTGGCAGGCCTATACATTCTAATTCTGTGGCAAACCTCTACATTCTAATACTGTGGCAAGCCTCTACACTCTAATACTGTGGCAAGCCTCTACATTCTAATTCTGTGGCAAGCCTCTACATTCTAATACCGTGGCAAGCCTCTACATTCTAATTCTGTGGCAAGCCTCTACATTCTAATACCGTGGCAAGCCTCTACATTCTAATACTGTGGCAGGCCTATACATTCTAATTCTGTGGCAAACCTCTACATTCTAATACTGTGGCAAGCCTATACATTCATTCTAATTCTGTGGCAAGCCTCTACATTCTAATACTGTGGCAAGAGTCTACATTCTAATACTGTGGCAAGCCTCTACATTCTAATACTGTGGCAAGCCTCTACATTCTAATACTGTGGCAAGCCTCTACATTCTAATACTGTTGCAAGCCTCTACATTCTAATACTGTGGCAAGCTCTACATTCTAATACTGTGGCAAGCATCTACATTCTAATACTGTGGCGAGCATCTACATTCTAAATCTGTGGCAAGCCTCTACATTCCAATACTGTGGCAAGCATATACATTCTAATACTGTGGCAAGCCTCTACATTCTAATAACTGTGGCAAGCCTCTACATTCTAATACTGTGGCAAGCCTCTACATTCTAATACCGTGGCAAGCCTCTACATTCTAATTCTGTGGCAAGCCTCTACATTCTAATACCGTGGCAAGCCTCTACATTCTAATACTGTGGCAGGCCTCTACATTCTAATTCTGTGGCAAACCTCTACATTCTAATACTGTGGCAAGCCTCTACATTCTAATACTGTGGCAAGCCTCTACATTCTAATACTGTGGCAAGCCTCTACATTCTAATACTGTGGCAAGCATCTACATTCTAATTCTGTGGCAAGCCTCTACATTCTAATACCGTGGCAAGCCTCTACATTCTAATACTGTGGCAAGCCTCTACATTCTAATTCTGTGGCAAATCTCTACATTCTAATACTGTGGCAAGCCTCTACATTCTAATTCTGTGGCAAGCCTCTACATTCTAATACCGTGGCAAGCCTCTACATTCTAATACTGTGGCAGGCCTATACATTCTAATTCTGTTGCAAACCTCTACATTCTAATACTGTGGCAAGCCTCTACATTCTAATACTGTGGCAAGCCTCTACATTCTAATACTGTGGCAAGCCTCTACATTCTAATACTGTGGCAAGCATCTACATTCTAATTCTGTGGCAAGCCTCTACATTCTAATACTGTGGCAAGCCTCTACATTCTAATACTGTGGCAAGCCTCTACATTCTAATTCTGTGGCAAGCCTCTACATTCTAATACTGTGGCAAGCCTCTACATTCTGATAACGTGGCAAGCCTCTACATTCTAATACCGTGGCAAGCCTCTACATTCTAATACCGTGACAAGCTTCTACATTCTAATTCTGTGGCAAGCCTATACATTCTAATACTGTGGCAAGCCTCTACATTCTAATACCGTGGCAAGCCTCTACATTCTAATACTGTGGCAGGCCTCTACATTCTAATTCTGTGGCAAGCCTCTACATTCTAATACTGTGGCAAGCCTCTACATTCTAATACTGTGGCAAGCCTCTACATTCTAATTCTGTGGCAAGCCTCTACATTCTAATACCGTGGCAAGCCTCTACATTCTAATTCTGTGGCAAGACTCTACATTCTAATACCGTGGCAAGCCTATACATTCTAATAATGTGGCAAGCCTATACATTCTAATTCTGTGGCAAACCTCTAAATTCTAATACTGTGGCAAGCCTCTACATTCTAATACCGTGGCAAGCCTCTACATTCTAATACCGTGACAAGCTTCTACATTCTAATTCTGTGGCAAGCCTCTACATTCTAATACTGTGGCAAGCCTCTACATTCTAATACTGTGGCAAGCCTACATTCTAATACTGTTGCAAGCCTCTACATTCTAATACTGTGGCAAGCATCTACATTCTAATACTGTGGCAAGCATCTACATTCTAATACTGTGGCAAGCATCTACATTCTGTGGCAAGCCTCTACATTCCAATACTGTGGCAAGCCTATACATTCTAATACTGTGGCAAGCCTCTACATTCTAATAACGTGGCAAGCCTCTACATTCTAATACGTGGCAAGCCTCTACATTCTAATACCGTGGCAAGCCTCTACATTCTAATTTTGTGGCAAGCCTCTACATTCTAATACTGTGGCAAGCCTCTACATTCTAATACTGTGGCAGGCCTATACATTCTAATTCTGTGGCAAACCTCTACATTCTAATACTGTGGCAAGCCTCTACATTCTAATACTGTGGCAAGCCTCTACATTCTAATACTGTGGCAAGCCTCTACATTCTAATACTGTGGCAAGCATCTACATTCTAATTCTGTGGCAAGCCTCTACATTCTAATACCGTGGCAAGCCTCTACATTCTAATACTGTGGCAAGCCTCTACATTCTAATTCTGTGGCAAACCTCATTACATTCTAATACCGTGGCAAGCCTCTACATTCTAATTCTGTGGCAAGCCTCTACATTCTAATACCGTGGCAAGCCTCTACATTCTAAAACTGTGGCAGGCCTATACATTCTAATTCTGTGGCAAACCTCTACATTCTAATACTGTGGTAAGCCTCTACATTCTAATACTGTGGCAAGCCTCTACATTCTAATTCTGTGGCAAGCCTATACATTCTAATACTGTGGCAAGCCTCTACATTCTAATTCTGTGGCAAGCCTCTACATTCTAATACCGTCGCAAGCCTCAACATTCTAATACTGTGGCTAGCCTCTACATTCTAGTACCGTGGCAAGCCTCTACATTCTAATACCGTGACAAGCTTCTACATTCTAATTCTATGGCAATCCTCTACATTCTAATTCTGTGGCAAGCCTCTACATTCTAATACCGTGGCAAGCCTCTACATTCTAATACTGTGGCAAGCCTCTACATTCTGATAACGTGGCAAGCCTCTACATTATAATACCGTGGCAAGCCTCTACATTCTAATACCGTGGCAAGCCTCTATATTCTAATACCGTGGCAAGCCTATACATTCTAATTCTGTGGCAATCCTCTACATTCTAATTCTGTGGCAAGCCTTTACATTCTAATACCGTGGCAAGACTCTACATTCTAATACCGTGGCAAGCCTCTACATTCTAATTCTGTGGCAAGCCTCTACATTCTAATACCGTGGCAAGCCTCTACATTCTAATACTGTGGCAAGCCTCTACATTCTGATAACGTGGCAAGCCTCTACATTCTAATACCGTGGCAAGCCTCTACATTCTAATACTGTGGCAAGCCTCTACATTCTAATACTGTGGCAAGCCTCTACATTCTAATACCGTGGCAAGCCTCTACATTCTAATACTGTGGCAAGCCTCTACATTCTGATAACGTGGCAAGCCTCTACATTCTAATTCTGTGGCAAGCCTCTACATTCTAGTACCGTGGCAAGCCTCTACATTCTAATACCGTGGCACGCCTCTACATTCTAATTCTGTGGCAAGCCTCTACATTTTAATACCGTGGCAAGCCTCTACATTCTAATACTGTGGCAAACCTATACATTCTAATTCTGTGGCAAACCTCTACATTCTAATACTGTGGCAAGCCTATACATTCTAATTCTGTGGCAAACCTCTACATTCTAATACTGTGGCAAGCCTCTACATTCTGATAACGTGGCAAGCCTCTACATCCTAATACCGTGGCAAGCCTCTACATTCTAATACCGTGACAAGCTTCTACATTCTAATTCTGTGGCAAGCCTATACATTCTAATACTGTGGCAAGCCTCTACATTCTAATACCGTGGCAAGCCTCTACATTCTAATTCTGTGGCAAACCTCTACATTCTAATACTGTGGCAAGCCTCTACATTCTGATAACGTGGCAAGCCTCTACATTCTAATACCGTGGCAAGCCTCTACATTCTAATACCGTGACAAGCTTCTACATTCTAATTCTGTGGCAAGCCTATACATTCTAATACTGTGGCAAGCCTCTACATTCTAATTCTGTGGCAAGCCTCTACATTCTAATACCGTCGCAAGCCTCAACATTCTAATACTGTGGCTAGCCTCTACATTCTAGTACCGTGGCAAGCCTCTACATTCTAATACCGTGACAAGCTTCTACATTCTAATTCTATGGCAATCCTCTACATTCTAATTCTGTGGCAAGCCTCTACATTCTAATACCGTGGCAAGCCTCTACATTCTAATACCGTGGGAAGCCTCTATATTCTAATACCGTGGCAAGCCTATACATTCTAATTCTGTGGCAAGCCTCTACATTCTAATTCTGTGGCAAGCCTTTACATTCTAATACCGTGGCAAGACTCTACATTCTAATACCGTGGCAAGCCTCTACATTCTAATTCTGTGGCAAGCCTCTACATTCTAATACCGTGGCAAGCCTCTACATTCTAATACTGTGGCAAGCCTCTACATTCTAATAACGTGGCAAGCCTCTACATTCTAATACCGTGGCAAGCCTCTACATTCTAATACTGTGGCAAGCCTCTACATTCTAATACTGTGGCAAGCCTCTACATTCTAATACCGTGGCAAGCCTATACATTCTAATTCTGTGGCAAGCTCTACATTCTAATACTGTGGCAAGCCTCTACATTCTGATAACGTGGCAAGCCTCTACATTCTAATTCTGTGGCAAGCCTCTACATTCTAGTACCGTGGCAAGCCTCTACATTCTAATACCGTGGCACGCCTCTACATTCTAATTCTGTGGCAAGCCTCTACATTTTAATACCGTGGCAAGCCTCTACATTCTAATACTGTGGCAAACCTATACATTCTAATTCTGTGGCAAACCTCTACATTCTAATACTGTGGCAAGCCTCTACATTCTGATAACGTGGCAAGCCTCTACATTCTAATACCGTGGCAAGCCTCTACATTCTAATACCGTGACAAGCTTCTACATTCTAATTCTGTGGCAAGCCTATACATTCTAATACTGTGGCAAGCCTCTACATTCTAATTCTGTGGCAAGCCTCTACATTCTAATACCGTCGCAAGCCTCAACATTCTAATACTGTGGCTAGCCTCTACATTCTAATACCGTGGCAAGCCTCTACATTCTAATACCGTGACAAGCTTCTACATTCTAATTCTATGGCAATCCTCTACATTCTAATTCTGTGGCAAGCCTCTACATTCTAATACCGTGGCAAGCCTCTACATTCTAATACTGTGGCAAGCCTCTATATTCTAATACCGTGGCAAGCCTATACATTCTAATTCTGTGGCAATCCTCTACATTCTAATTCTGTGGCAAGCCTTTACATTCTAATACCGTGGCAAGCCTCTACATTCTAATACCGTGGCAAGCCTCTACATTCTAATTCTTCTGTGGCAAACCTCTACATTCTAATTCTGTGGCAAGCCTCTACATTCTGATAACGTGGCAAGCCTCTACATCTAATACCGTGGCAAGCCTCTACATTCTAATACCGTGACAAGCTTCTACATTCTAATTCTGTGGCAAGCCTATACATTCTAATACTGTGGCAAGCCTCTACATTCTAATACCGTGGCAAGCCTCTACATTCTAATTCTGTGGCAAACCTCTACATTCTAATACTGTGGCAAGCCTCTACATTCTGATAACGTGGCAAGCCTCTACATTCTAATACCGTGGCAAGCCTCTACATTCTAATACCGTGACAAGCTTCTACATTCTAATTCTGTGGCAAGCCTCTACATTCTAATACTGTGGCAAGCCTCTACATTCTAATTCTGTGGCAAGCCTCTACATTCTAATACCGTCGCAAGCCTCAACATTCTAATACTGTGGCTAGCCTCTACATTCTAGTACCGTGGCAAGCCTCTACATTCTAATACCGTGACAAGCTTCTACATTCTAATTCTGTGGCAAGCCTCTACATTCTAATTCTGTGGCAAGCCTCTACATTCTAATACCGTGGCAAGCCTCTACATTCTAATACCGTGGCAAGCCTCTACATTCTAATACCGTGGCAAGCCTCTACATTCTAATTCTGTGGCAAGCCTCTACATTCTAATTCTGTGGCAAGCCTCTACATTTCTAATACCGTGGCAAGACTCTACATTCTAATACCGTGGCAAGCCTCTACATTCTAATTCTGTGGCAAGCCTCTACATTCTAATACCGTGGCAAGCCTCTACATTCTAATACTGTGGCAAGCCTCTACATTCTGATAACGTGGCAAGCCTCTACATTCTAATACCGTGGCAAGCCTCTACATTCTAATACTGTGGCAAGCCTCTACATTCTAATACTGTGGCAAGCCTCTACATTCTAATACCGTGGCAAGCCTCTACATTCTAATTCTGTGGCAAGCATCTACATTCTAATACTGTGGCAAGCCTCTACATTCTGATAACGTGGCAAGCCTCTACATTCTAATTCTGTGGCAAGCCTCTACATTCTAATACCGTGGCAAGCCTCTACATTCTAATACCGTGGCAAGCCTCTACATTCTAATTCTGTGGCAAGCCTCTACATTTTAATACCGTGGCAAGCCTCTACATTCTAATACTGTGGCAAACCTATACATTCTAATTCTGTGGCAAACCTCTACATTCTAATACTGTGGCAAGCCTCTACATTCTGATAACGTGGCAAGCCTCTACATCCTAATACCGTGGCAAGCCTCTACATTCTAATACCGTGGCAAGCCTCTACATTCTAATTCTGTGGCAAGCCTATACATTCTAATACTGTGGCAAGCTCTACATTCTAATACCGTGGCAAGCCTCTACATTCTAATTCTGTGGCAAACCTCTACATTCTAATACTGTGGCAAGCCTCTACATTCTGAGCCTCTAACGTGGCAAGCCTCTACATTCTAATACCGTGGCAAGCCTCTACATTCTAATACCGTGACAAGCTTCTACATTCTAATTCTGTGGCAAGCCTATACATTCTAATACTGTGGCAAGCCTCTACATTCTAATTCTGTGGCAAGCCTCTACATTCTAATACCGTCGCAAGCCTCAACATTCTAATACTGTGGCTAGCCTCTACATTCTAATACCGTGGCAAGCCTCTACATTCTAATACCGTGACAAGCTTCTACATTCTAATTCTGGCAATCCTCTACTGTGGCAAGCCTCTACATTCTAATACCGTGGCAAGCCTCTACATTCTAATACCGTGGCAAGCCTCTATATTCTAATACCGTGGCAAGCCTATACATTCTAATTCTGTGGCAAGCCTCTACATTCTAATTCTGTGGCAAGACTCTACATTCTAATACCGTGGCAAGACTCTACATTCTAATACCGTGGCAAGCCTCTACATTCTAATTCTGTGGCAAGCCTCTACATTCTAATACTGTGGCAAGCCTCTACATTCTAATACCGTGGCAAGCCTATACATTCTAATTCTGTGGAAAGCCTCTACATTCTAATACCGTGGCAAGCCTCTACATTCTAATACTGTGGCAAGCCTCTACATTCTAATACTGTGGCAAGCCTCTACATTCTAATACCGTGCAAGCCTCTACATTCTAATTCTGTGGCAAGCATCTACATTCTAATACTGTGGCAAGCCTCTACATTCTGATAACGTGGCAAGCCTCTACATTCTAATTCTGTGGCAAGCCTCTACATTCTAATACCGTGGCAAGCCTCTACATTCTAATACCGTGGTGCCTCTACATTCTAATTCTGTGGCAAGCCTCTACATTTTAATACCGTGGCAAGCCTCTACATTCTAATACTGTGGCAAACCTATACATTCTAATTCTGTGGCAAACCTCTACATTCTAATACTGTGGCAAGCCTATACATTCTAATTCTGTGGCAAACCTCTACATTCTAATACTGTGGCAAGCCTCTACATTCTGATAACGTGGCAAGCCTCTACATTCTAATACCGTGGCAAGCCTCTACATTCTAATACCGTGACAAGCTTCTACATTCTAATTCTGTGGCAAGCCTCTATACATTCTAATACTGTGGCAAGCCTCTACATTCTAATACCGTGGCAAGCCTCTACATTCTAATTCTGTGGCAAACCTCTACATTCTAATACTGTGGCAAGCCTCTACATTCTGATAACGTGGCAAGCCTCTACATTCTAATACCGTGGCAAGCCTCTACATTCTAATACCGTGACAAGCTTCTACATTCTAATTCTGTGGCAAGCCTATACATTCTAATACTGTGGCAAGCCTCTACATTCTAATTCTGTGGCAAGCCTCTACATTCTAATACCGTGGCAAGCAAGCCTCAACATTCTAATACTGTGGCTAGCCTCTACATTCTAGTACCGTGGCAAGCCTCTACATTCTAATACCGTGACAAGCTTCTACATTCTAATTCTATGGCAATCCTCTACATTCTAATTCTGTGGCAAGCCTCTACATTCTAATACCGTGGCAAGCCTCTACATTCTAATACTGTGGCAAGCCTCTACATTCTGATAACGTGGCAAGCCTCTACATTATAATACCGTGGCAAGCCTCTACATTCTAATACTGTGGCAAGCCTCTACATTCTAATACCGTGGCAAGCCTATACATTCTAATTCTGTGGCAAGCATCTACATTCTAATACTGTGGCAAGCCTCTACATTCTGATAACGTGGCAAGCCTCTACATTCTAATTCTGTGGCAAGCCTCTACATTCTAATACCGTGGCAAGCCTCTACATTCTAATACCGTGGCAAGCCTCTACATTCTAATTCTGTGGCAAGCCTCTACATTTTAATACCGTGGCAAGCCTCTACATTCTAATACTGTGGCAAACCTATACATTCTAATTCTGTGGCAAACCTCTACATTCTAATACTGTGGCAAGCCTATACATTCTAATTCTGTGGCAAACCTCTACATTCTAATACTGTGGCAAGCCTCTACATTCTGATAACGTGGCAAGCCTCTACATTCTAATACCGTGGCAAGCCTCTACATTCTAATACCGTGACAAGCTTCTACATTCTAATTCTGTGGCAAGCCTATACATTCTAATACTGTGGCAAGCCTCTACATTCTAATACCGTGGCAAGCCTCTACATTCTAATTCTGTGGCAAACCTCTACATTCTAATACTGTGGCAAGCCTCTACATTCTCATAACGTGGCAAGCCTCTACATTCTAATTCCTGTGATAAGCCTCTACATTCTAATACCGTGACAAGCTTCTACATTCTAATTCTGTGGCAAGCCTATACATTCTAATACTGTGGCAAGCCTCTACATTCTAATTCTGTGGCAAGCCTCTACATTCTAATACCGTCGCAAGCCTCAACATTCTAATACTGTGGCTAGCCTCTACATTCTAATACCGTGGCAAGCCTCTACATTCTAATACCATGACAAGCTTCTACATTCTAATTCTGTGGCAATCCTCTACATTCTAATTCTGTGGCAAGCCTCTACATTCTAATACCGTGGCAAGCCTCTACATTCTAATACCGTGGCAAGCCTCTACATTCTAATTCTGTGGCAAGCCTCTACATTTTAATACCGTGGCAAGCCTCTACATTCTAATACTGTGGCAAACCTATACATTCTAATTCTGTGGCAAACCTCTACATTCTAATACTGTGGCAAGCCTATACATTCTAATTCTGTGGCAAACCTCTACATTCTAATACTGTGGCAAGCCTCTACATTCTGATAACGTGGCAAGCCTCTACATTCTAATACCGTGGCAAGCCTCTACATTCTAATACCGTGACAAGCTTCTACATTCTAATTCTGTGGCAAGCCTATACATTCTAATACTGTGGCAAGCCTCTACATTCTAATACCGTGGCAAGCCTCTACATTCTAATTCTGTGGCAAACCTCTACATTCTAATACTGTGGCAAGCCTCTACATTCTGATAACGTGGCAAGCCTCTACATTCTAATACCGTGGCAAGCCTCTACATTCTAATACCGTGACAAGCTTCTACATTCTAATTCTATGGCAAGCCTCTACATTCTAATTCTGTGGCAAGCCTCTACATTCTAATACCGTGGCAAGCCTCTACATTCTAATACTGTGGCAAGCCTCTACATTCTGATAACGTGGCAAGCCTCTACATTATAATACCGTGGCAAGCCTCTACATTCTAATACTGTGGCAAGCCTCTACATTCTAATACCGTGGCAAGCCTATACATTCTAATTCTGTGGCAAGCCTCTACATTCTAATACTGTGGCAAGCCTCTACATTCTGATAACGTGGCAAGCCTCTACATTCTAATTCTGTGGCAAGCCTCTACATTCTAATACCGTGGCAAGCCTCTACATTCTAATACCGTGGCAAGCCTCTACATTCTAATTCTGTGGCAAGCCTCTACATTTTAATACCGTGGCAAGCCTCTACATTCTAATACTGTGGCAAACCTATACATTCTAATTCTGTGGCAAACCTCTACATTCTAATACTGTGGCAAGCATTTACATTCTAATTCTGTGGCTAACCTCTACATTCTAATACTGTGGCAAGCCTCTACATTCTGATAACGTGGCAAGCCTCTACATTCTAATACCGTGGCAAGCCTCTACATTCTAATACCGTGACAAGCTTCTACATTCTAATTCTGTGGCAAGCCTATACATTCTAATACTGTGGCAAGCCTCTACATTCTAATACCGTGGCAAGCCTCTACATTCTAATTCTGTGGCAAACCTCTACATTCTAATACTGTGGCAAGCCTCTACATTCTCATAACGTGGCAAGCCTCTACATTCTAATTCCTGTGATAAGCCTCTACATTCTAATACCGTGGCAAGCCTCTACATTCTAATTCTGTGGCAAGCCTATACATTCTAATACTGTGGCAAGCCTCTACATTCTATTCTGTGGCAAGCCTCTACATTCTAATACCGTCGCAAGCCTCAACATTCTAATACTGTGGCTAGCCTCTACATTCTAATACCGTGGCAAGCCTCTACATTCTAATACCGTGACAAGCTTCTACATTCTAATTCTGTGGCAAGCCTCTACATTCTAATTCTGTGGCAAGCCTCTACATTCTAATATCGTGGCAAGCCTCTACATTCTAATTCTGTGGCAAGCCTCTACATTCTAATACCGTGGCAAGCCTCTATATTCTAATACCGTGGCAAGCCTCTACATTCTAATTCTGTGGCAAGCCTCTACATTCTAATTCTGTGGCAAGACTCTACATTCTAATACCGTGGCAAGCCTCTACATTCTAATACCGTGGCAAGCCTCTACATTCTAATTCTGTGGCAAGCCTATACATTCTAATTCTGTGGCAAACCTCTAAATTCTAATACTGTGGCAAGCCTCTACATTCTAATACCGTGGCAAGCCTCTACATTCTAATACCGTGACAAGCTTCTACATTCTAATTCTGTGGCAAGCCTATACATTCTAATACTGTGGCAAGCCTCTACATTCTAATACTGTGGCAAGCCTCTACATTCTAATACCGTGACAAGCCTCTACATTCTAATTCTGTGGCAAGTCTCTACATTCTAATACTGTGGCAAGCCTCTACATTCTAATTCTGTGGCAAGTCTCTACATTCTAATTCTGTGGCAAGCCTCTACATTCTAATACTGTGGCAAGCCTCTACATTCTAATACTGTGGCAAGCCTCTACATTCTAATACTGTGGCAATCCTCTACATTCTAATACCGTGACAAGCCTCTACATTCTAATTCTGTGGCAAGTCTCTACATTCTAATACTGTGGCAAGCCTCTACATTCTAATTCTGTGGCAAGTCTCTACATTCTAATTCTGTGGCAAGCCTCTACATTCTAATACCGTGGCAAGCCTCTACATTCTAATACCGTGGCAACCCTCTACATTCTAATTCTGTGGCAAGCTTCTACATTCTAATTCTGTGGCAAGCCTCTACATTCTAATACTGTTGCAAGCCTCTATATTCTAATACCGTGGCGAGGCTCTACATTCTAATACCGTGGCAAGCCTCTACATTCTAATTCTGTGGCAAGCCTCTACATTCTAATACTGTGGCAAGCCTCTACATTCCAATACTGTGGCAAGCATCTACATTCTAATACTGTGGCAAGCCTCTACATTCTAATACTGTGGCAAGCCTCTACATTCTAATACTGTGGCAAGCCTCTACATTCTAATACTGTGGCAAGCCTCTACATTCTAATTCTGTGGCAAACCTCTACATTCTAATACCGTGGCAAGCCTCTACATTCTAATACTGTGGCAAGCCTCTACATTCTGATAACGTGGCAAGCCTCTACATTATAATACCGTGGCAAGCCTCTACATTCTAATACTGTGGCAAGCCTCTACATTCTAATACCGTGGCAAGCCTATACATTCTAATTCTGTGGCAAGCCTCAACATTCTAATTCTGTGTCAAGCCTCTACATTTTAATACCGTGGCAAGCCTCTACATTCTAATACTGTGGCAAACCTATACATTCTAATTCTGTGGCAAACCTCTACATTCTAATACTGTGGCAAGCCTCTACATTCTGATAACGTGGCAAGCCTCTACATTCTAATTCTGTGGCAAGCCTCTACATTCTAATACCGTGGCAAGCCTCTACATTCTAATACCGTGGCAAGCCTCTACATTCTAATTCTGTGGCAAGCCTCTACATTTTAATAACGTGGCAAGCCTCTACATTCTAATACTGTGGCAAACCTATACATTCTAATTCTGTGGCAAACCTCTACATTCTAATACTGTGGCAAGCCTATACATTCTAATTCTGTGGCAAACCTCTACATTCTAATACTGTGGCAAGCCTCTACATTCTAATAATGTGGCAAGCCTCTACATTCTAATACCGTGGCAAGCCTCTACATTCTAATTCTGTGGCAAACCTCTACATTCTAATACTGTGGCAAGCCTCTACATTCTGATAACGTGGCAAGCCTCTACATTCTAATACCGTGGCAAGCCTCTACATTCTAATACCGTGACAAGCTTCTACATTCTAATTCTGTGGCAAGCCTATACATTCTAATACTGTGGCAAGCCTCTACATTCTAATTCTGTGGCAAGCCTCTACATTCTAATACCGTCGCAAGCCTCAACATTCTAATACTGTGGCTAGCCTCTACATTCTAATACCGTGGCAAGCCTCTACATTCTAATACCGTGACAAGCTTCTACATTCTAATTCTGTGGCAATCCTCTACATTCTAATTCTGTGGCAAGCCTCTACATTCTAATACCGTGGCAAGCCTCTACATTCTAATACCGTGGCAAGCCTCTACATTCTAATACCGTGGCAAGCCTCTACATTCTAATACTGTGGCAAGCCTCTACATTCTAATACTGTGGCAATCCTCTACATTCTAATTCTGTGGCAAGCCTCTACATTCTAATACCGTGGCAAGCCTCTACATTCTAATACCGTGGCAAGCCTCTACATTCTAATACCGTGACAAGCTTCTACATTCTAATTCTGTGGCAAGCCTATACATTCTAATACTGTGGCAATCCTCTACATTCTAATTCTGTGGCAAGCTTCTACATTCTAATTCTGTGGCAAGCCTCTACATTCTAATACTGTTGCAAGCCTCTATATTCTAATACCGTGGCGAGGCTCTACATTCTAATACCGTGGCAAGCCTCTACATTCTAATTCTGTGGCAAGCCTCTACATTCTAATACTGTGGCAAGCCTCTACATTCCAATACTGTGGCAAGCATCTACATTCTAATACTGTGGCAAGCCTCTACATTCTAATACTGTGGCAAGCCTCTACATTCTAATACTGTGGCAAGCCTCTACATTCCAATACTGTGGCAAGACTCTACATTCTAATACTGTGGCAAGCCTCTACATTCTAATACCGTGGCAAGCCTCTACATTCTAATACTGTGGCAAGCCTCTACATTCTAATACCGTGGCAAGCCTCTACATTCTAATACCGTGGCAAGCCTCTACATTCTAATACCGTGGCAAGCCTCTACATTCTAATTCTGTGGCAAGCCTCTACATTCTAATACCGTGGCAAGCCTCTACATTCTAATACCGTGGCAACCCTCTACATTCTAATTCTGTGGCAAGCTTCTACATTCTAATTCTGTGGCAAGCCTCTACATTCTAATACTGTTGCAAGCCTCTATATTCTAATACCGTGGCGAGGCTCTACATTCTAATACCGTGGCAACCCTCTACATTCTAATTCTGTGGCAAGCTTCTACATTCTAATTCTGTGGCAAGCCTCTACATTCTAATACTGTTGCAAGCCTCTATATTCTAATACCGTGGCGAGGCTCTACATTCTAATACCGTGGCAAGCCTCTACATTCTAATTCTGTGGCAAGCCTCTACAGTCTAATTCTGTGGCAAGCCTCGACATTCTAATTCTGTGGCAAGTCTCAACATTCTAATTCTGTGGCAAGCCTCTACATTCTAATACTGTGGCAAGCCTCTACATTCTAATACTGTGGCAAGCCTCTACATTCTAATACTGTGGCAAGCCTCTACATTCTAATACTGTGGCAAGCATCTACATTCTAATTCTGTGGCAAGCCTCTACATTCTAATACTGTGGCAAGCCTCTACATTCTAATACTGTGGCAAGCCTCTACATTCTTATACTGTGGCAAGCCTCTACATTCTAAATCTGTGGCAAGCCTCTACATTCTAATACCGTGGCAAGCCTCTACATTCTAAATCTGTGGCAAGCCTCTACATTCTAATTCTGGGAGCATTTGGGGTTGTAGCTCCAAGGGTTTTGTTTGTGTCCATGTGTCACAATGTGTGTAATTGTTGTTGTTGTGTCACAATGTCTGTGTTTGTGTCCATGTGTCACAGTGTGTGTGTTTGTTGTCCATGTGTCACAGTGTGTGTGTTTGTTGTCCATGTGTCACAATGTGTGTGTTTGTGTCCATGTGTCACAGTGTGTGTTTGTTGTCCATGTGTCACAGTGTGTGTGTTTGTTGTCCATGTGTCACAATGTGTGTGTTTGTGTCCATGTGCCACAGTGTGTTTTGTTTGTGTGTGTGTCTGTGTGTTGTGTTTGTTTATGTGACACAGTGTGTATGTCTGTGTTTGTGTGTTTTGTTTGTTCATGTGTCACAGTGTGTGTGTCTGTGTGTGTGTGTCTGTGTGTGTGTGTTGTGTTTGTTTAAGTGCTGAATGGCTAAATTTTCTGCAGCCTTGCATGCAGATCCAGGAATGTGAATCACGCCTCCATCTGCCTCCATCTGCCTCCATCTGCCTCCTAGCTCTAACGAGGTGGATTGAAATGACTTCTGACCCTGTAAATGCCTCTTAAGCTTCTTTTACAATCCCTGAATTGCTGATTTAATGTGTCAGTGTGGAGGCTTTGGTTGCATATCTACATTGTGGGCTGCATATACAGTATAGCCTATGTAGTGTGTGTGTGTGTGTGTGTGTGTGTGTGTGTGTGTGTGTGTGTGTGTGTGTGTGTGTGTGTGTGTGTGTGTATGCTTATAGCACATGTAAGACCTGATTAAAATTGGGACGTCTATGTGAGCGATGCTGTTGCCTCCATATTCATTTAGGCTCCGTTAAGGACATACAGTAGCTGCAGAATTAGTTTTGATTTGTGGGTGCTGGAGGGTGGGGGGTAAAAACATACCCCTTTAAAGTAAAGCATTGCATGCATCTATAACACATACAGTTGAGCAGACTTGTTTTAAGTTGCCTTTTATAAACGCATTTCATGCAATTCTACATAATTTATATGCTTGAAGACATTAGTAGAATATGTTTTAATACCACACAAATGGCCAAATGCAGGCAACTCACTATTCAGGTAGGATGCAATTGATTTACTTAATTGTTATTGTTTTTTGTTCTATCATTATTATTATTTTAAATCATTGTTATTTTTGTAGGCCTATTTATTCATCTAAACCAGTTCTTTAAATATGCAAATTATGTTTTGTTTCATTCTTTTGAGACAGTTTTGTTGGCTGAATGAAGTTTGATCTGTCTTTTTAATTGTGTGTTCCTTATTTGGTTTAAGATTGGTTATACGTAGGCCTTTCAATATCATTAGCCGTCTGCTGTCATTTGTTGGGTACAGCAGGCACTAGCCTTTCTTGGTCATTTCGGCATTATAGCCTTTTCAAAACTTTTATGAAGGTTTAAACCACTTAGCAAGTGTTTTGTTTAATTCTGTTGAGCCATTTTCTTTGGCCAAATTAAGTTTCCAACTGTAATGTTGTGTTTGCCATGATATAATATCCTGCTGGTATTTTCCCTATAAACAATGGCTTGACTTGACGCTCCAACTGACTCCGACAGTTGAACTTGAGGTGAGGATGAATGTTTTAGGCCTACCAGAGTTACTCCTATAATCTAACAATACAATGCTTATCTTTATCAAAAATATTCTGATCGAAAAAATAAAACATGTGCCTTCTTCTGTATGCCTATATCTTTATAGCAGACAGCAGTAGCCTATCCGACAACGATACAGCATATCTCTCACTCTCTCTTTCTCTGTGTCTAGGCCGAGGCTTCTCTTCATATCATACAGTGGAAGCCTAGGCCTATAAGCCTATATGCATGTCACACCCTGACCTCAGTTATTTTTGTTTTCTTTATTATTTTGGTTAGGTCAGGGTGTGACATGGGTGGTTGGTTTAGTTTTTGTATTGTCTAGGTGTTTTTGTATTGTCTAGGTGTTTTTTATTGTCTAGGTGTTTTTGTATATCTATGGGGTTTTAGTATGTCTAGGTATATGTAGGTCTATGGTGGCCTGAATTGGTTCCCAATCAGAGACAGCTGTTTATCGTTGTCTCTGATTGGGGATCCTATTTAGGTTGCCATTTTCCATCTAGGTTTTGTGGGTTATTGTCTATGTGTAGTTGCATGTCAGCACTCGTATAATAGCTTCACGGTAGTTTTTGTTAGTTTGTTTAGTGTTCTTTGTTTAATAAAGAAGAATGTATTCATATCACGCTGTGCCTTGGTCTCCTCGTTATGACGACTGTGACAATGCATGCAATGCCCTGATGGATTTAGTAAAGACATGACGAGGAAATAACACATGGAATCATGTAGTAACCAAGAAAGTGTTAAACAAATAAAACATGTTTGAGATTCTTCAAAGTATCGTCCATTTGCCTTGATAACAGCTTTGCACACGCTTGGCATTCTCACAACCAGCTTCACGAGGTAGTCGTCTGGAATGCATTTCAATTAACAGGTGTATCTTGTAAAATAAGTTAATTTGGGGAATTTATTTCCTTAATGCATTTGAGCCAGTCAATTGGGTCGTGACAAGGTAGGGGTGGTATAATAGAGTCCACAATGCTACAGGCTGTTCTATATTTGGCACATGTTCTGCCCAAATTGTGACTTGTGATAAAACTTAATCCACAGCTATTTTCTGAAACTATTGATCCTCTGTAGCTAAATTATGCTCTCTGGTGTAGTATTTAGAATGATTTGATTTATTGTCTGTTCAGACAGGAGCAATATCATTTTGGGGGAAAAGATGTTGTATGGCCCAAGGCTATGGATAAGACATGCTCTAGGAGTAGAGGAAGTGTGCTGTATAGTGGACTAGTGAACCTGACGAACCATCTCCCAAGCAGTGTCCTTTTCCTCAGCAGCCTGCATAATTGCACACTTCCCCACAGCTGTAATGCGACAATTGTACGGCTGCCTACTCAGCTGCCAGATCCTGGAAGCCCAAGCCCTGTTAACAGAAGCCCAACCTACACCGTCTCAACTCCCTAACCTAATTAACACTGAGTCATACAACACGCCACCCCACGCCATGCCACGCAGGGCAGCCAGGCCACAGCAATGCAGCAGGGCATTGTGTGTAGGGAGGCCAGGGCACTGGACAATAGGAATTAGCGGGAGCTACGATGGCACACAGGGTGACACACAGGGCCATGTCAGATGACACTGCTCTCTGTATGATGTCATCTCTCACTGTAGAGAACCCTGTGTTCTCAGAGCCATATTGTTCATGACTCTGCAGCCTGCGCTCTTCCACTGGAATCAGATTCAGGTGTAGATTTGTATTGGTTATAGATATTAAATTGGTCTCTTACTTATAGAATGGCAATCAGTCAAAATAGATAGTTCAACAGAACAACAAAGTACAGAGACAATAATGAACCGAATGGAATCCTTTGAGAGAATCCCCGTGCTGTTGGAGAAGGGTTAATAAGGTTATGTATGGGTGGGTTCATTGAGTGCATTCTTGAATGTGTAGTAGCAGTAGGCCTCTAAATGAATTAGTCTACATTGTATGTTGGTGTGCGTTTCATCCAGTGTTTGCGTGATTATGTTCAAACTAAAACCAATTGCAAGGAGTGTCCCATGCAGTATAAGTTAAACCACCAAAAGCACTTGAACACTCATGCTCCATTTTTTTTTACATTTAAGATGGAAAAATACTGGGAACCCTCGCACACCAGCTGACAGCTGCGCTTTTCTTAGCCAATCGCAGCGCCGCGCTCACATACATACTCCAATGCACACAACGCTGTTGGGCCCTCAAATATCTGCCCCACAACAAGCCTGACTCTTCATGGGGTGAATAGCGTGTGCAGGAAGCCCTGCGTGCGCTACATATGACAAATCACATTACTGCCTGGGTAGCAAACAGCCCTAGTTAGGCCACCCCAAGGCCCCCAGCCAGAGAGAAACACTGCAGCTGAGTTACCATGCTTACTCAGATGGTCATAATTGGATAATGAAAATATAAATAGTGTTTTCATGTGATCCACTGTAGGTTGGGTGTTGGGGTAAACAACATAGTGGGCTGGGTAAACATACAATACCTTGCTACCTCACTACCTGGCTGCTTGGCTCCCTGGCTGCTTGGCTACCTGGCTGCTTGGCTACCTGGCTGCTTGGCTCCCTGGCTGCTTGGCTACCTGGCTGCTTGGCTCCCTGGCTGCTTGGCTCCCTGGCTGCTTGGCTCCCTGGCTGCTTGGCTCCCTGGCTCCCTGGCTCCCTGGCTACCTGGCTGCTTGGCTCCCTGGCTACCTGGCTCCCTGGCTCCCTGGCTCCCTGGCTGCTTGGCTACCTGGCTGCTTGGCTACCTGGCTCCCTGGCTCCCTGGCTGCTTGGCTCGCTGGCTACCTGGCTGCTTGGCTCCCTGGCTCCCTGACTCCCTGGCTACCTGGCTACCTGGTCCAATGCCCAGTGTGTTTTACCCTGGAGGAAAGGATGTCCATGACACAAGGAGCCTTATTAGTTACGTTTCCTGCCTGTCCATCTATTTGGATGTTTTCACATATTTTGGTCAGATATTGTGTCAGACATGGTTTATAATGCGACCTCTCTGGTTTTTAACTTTCACTTCTGGTAAGTCCTACCCTGTCTCTGAGTACCTCATTATGTCTGGAGGAATCCCTCCTGCCCTGTTCACCTGTAATGAAGAGAAGGAGCCAGGTACTATAACCATGTTGTAATTGCTACTGCCCTACATACAGCATGTCGACATGAGAGCTGTGTAGGGGAGCTGTATAAGAGGACAACTGGACAGGGCTCTGTCATGTCAGCTCAACATATAATAAATGACTATTAACAATGACAATGTCCCCATCTTCTCCATGTCTAGGTGACTCAAGCTTGGTCTGCAGTGACATTCATCCACTTCACCCTATTGGGCTTCTATACCATGAGCTCTGGCTCCGCCCAGGATGTGGCGGTGGAGCATTTCTTGCGTGACATAGAGAGGAGGGGCAAGCGGCTACATTGCGCTGTGATTGGCTGCGAGGAGGAGCAGTGTCCCCGCGGCGACATGAACCTGCTGTATCGTAAGAGCCGGCTGGACTGGAGGCACAAGGACCAGGAAGGCAATAAGAAGAGGTGAGGAGAGGTGAACTGATCTCAACTCACAGCTGCATGCTGCACTGGAGAGATAGAATGAAGATTATTCAGTTCAGTTCAATTGTACATTTCTGAACTGAAGTGGAAGAGTTTTGTTGTTCATATTTTATGTGCAACCTCTTAATTGTCATCCTAAGGGGAGTGGGGGCATGTAGAAAGGAAGATAACAAACCAGATGAGAGGAACAGAAAATGGGAAGAGAGGAGCTTTATGGCCTTCATTACAGGGCCAATGTGGCCCATTGGTGTCTATCTAGATTATGGCACACACACTTCCACACCCACAGGCACACTTAAAGCACACACACACATATACACACAGGCACACTTAAAGACACACACACACACACACACACACACACACACACACACACACACACACACACACACACACACACACAGAGAGCTCTGCTCTTGGCTTTTCTTCACATAATGCAATGAGACAGAAAACAGTTGCATCTCTGTTCTCCATGATGAACATGCTCAGTGCTGTTTCCTCTCCCTGCGCCAGCTTCCCTCCTCTCAAAAGGAAGGTGCAAAGCTCACATTGTCTCCTTGCTGCTTCACCACTTCATAAGGAATGATGGCAGAATTAAGGCTCATCAGTAGTACAGGACACATTGTGACCTAAAAATGAGGCCTATATTTGATGTGTAGTTTGTTATGTTGTATCGCTCTTGCTTCCTCTCGCTCAAACAAACAAGGCAACATGCACTCAGGGTTCACTCACCTGCGATAACCTCCTAAATGAGGCCTTTGATTGCATGCTCGGAAGCTCAACATCTCCTCCTCCTCTTCTCACACACGTAAAGACCCAGTTACCTAGGCTTGCTCTCTCTCTCTCTCTCTCTCTCTCTCTCTCTCTCTCTCTCTCTCTCTCTCTCTCTCTCTCTCTCTCTCTCTCTCTCTCTCTCTCTCTCTCTCTCTCTCTCAACACACACACATACCAGACATACACATACACAGATGTGTGCACCCACGCACTCAGCCCTCACTCGTTCCCAGCAGGAAAACAAAAAGGCGGTTGTTGCCCCCGGCAGCATTCCTCCAGCACCATTTTTCCAGCACCATTCCTCCAGCACCATTCCTCCAGCATCATTCCTCCAGCACCATTCCTCTGGTCCTGCTAGGGAAGTCAGATCCCACCCATTCATCCCCTCTTTCCTTCCTTACAATGGCTACCTCTCCTCTCGTCGCCCCACGGTGGAACAGGATCAATAGAATCGGAGAAATAGGTTGAAAAAAAGGACACGAGCCATAGCTGACACTCAGTAGAGGCTTTCTGTTCTGTGCCAGACAGCCAATCATTTCCTTCTATATGGTTGTAGCGGTATCATTTCAGCTCTTTTCACGGTAGTTGTTGTGCACAGTGTTTTTCTAATGACTTCAGCCGCTGTTGTTACAGCTGAGTCACCTTTATAAAGGTTCATTTTTTATTTTTTTATTTCACCTTTATTTAACCAGGTAGGCTAGTTGAGAACAAGTTCTCATTTGCAACTGCGACCTGGCCAAGATAAAGCATAGCAGTGTGAACAGACAACACAGAGTTACACATGGAGTAAACAATTAACAAGTCAATAACACAATAGGAAAAAAAGTGGAGTCTATATACATTGTGTGCAAAAGGCATGAGGAGGTAGGCGAATAATTACAATTTTGCAGATTAACACTGGAGTGATAAATGATCAGATGGTCATGTACAGGTAGAGATATTGGTGTGCAAAAGAGCAGAAAAGTAAATAAATAAAAACAGTATGGGGATGAGGTAGGTAAAAATGGGTGGGCTATTTGTCGATAGACTATGTACAGCTGCAGCGATCGGTTAGCTGCTCAGATAGCAGATGTTTGAAGTTGGTGAGGGAGATAAAAGTCTCCAACTTCAGCGATTTTTGCAATTCGTTCCAGTCACAGGCAGCAGAGAACTGGAACGAAAGGCGGCCAAATGAGGTGTTGGCTTTAGGGATGATCAGTGAGATACACCTGCTGGAGCGCGTGCTACGGATGGGTGTTGCCATCGTGACCAGTGAACTGAGATAAGGCGGAGCTTTACCTAGCATGGACTTGTAGATGACCTGGATCCAGTGGGTCTGGCAACGAATATGTAGCGAGGGCCAGCCGACTAGAGCGTACAAGTCGCAGTGGTGGGTGGTATAAGGTGCTTTAGTGACAAAACGGATGGCACAGTGATAAACTGCATCCAGTTTGCTGAGTAGAGTGTTGGAAGCAATTTTGTAGATGACATCGGTG